>NC_136984.1:170000-177500 GCF_032717465.1 Coenobita brevimanus | reverse complement strand
CTCATCACAACACCAATACACTGCAGTCCCATCCTTCTTCCCAAACCATCTCAATCTACCCCTCCTCACCACAACACCAATACACTCCAGTCCCATCCTTCCTCCCAAACCATCTCAATCTACCCCTCCTCATCACAACACCAATACACTCCAGTCCCATCCTTCCTCCCAAACCATCTCAATCTACCCCTCCTCATCACAACACCAATACACTCCAGTCCCATCCTTCCACCCAAACCATCTCAATCTACCCCTCCTCATCACAACACCAATACACTCCTGTCCCATCCTATCCCTCAACTCTTCCATCGTAACCCTAGCTCCTCCAGGCCTCACACTCAGGGACGCACTGCACATCCACCTAATCACTGTCATTTCTGTACGTTTGAGCCAGCGAATATCCTCTTCCTTTACTGCCCAGGTCTCACTACCATACAGCATTAGGCTACATTCCTAACACATGCCACATACAAAGATCCCTTAGCACAGAGGGAGAGCCCTCTCTATGTCAGGAGAGGCAACAGCTCCCTGAACTTCCAACCACTCCTCATTGTAGCCACAGAGCTGCTCCAGCCCCACCTCCAGTACATAACATGTCTCCCAAATAACAAAACTCTTCCACACACTCAAGAGACTCACCAGCAAGTTCAGTCCTTTCACGCCTGACAATCTCCACCTGCTCACCCCGACACACCGCACACATGAAATCAGCATTATCTCGCAGTCTGCCTCTAATACCACTACATCTCTTATGCACCCACTTATCACAAACACTGCATTATCTAGCAGTCTGCCTCTAATACCACTACATCTCTTATACTTATCACAAACACTGCATTATCTCGCAGTCTACCTCTAATACCACTACATCTCTTATGCACCCACTTATCACAAACACTGCATTATCTTGCAGTCTACCTCTAATACCACTACATCTCTTAAGCACCCATTTATCACAAACACTGCATTATCTTGCAGTCTACCTCTAATACCACTACATCTCTTAAGCACCCACTTATCACAAACACTGCATTATCTTGCAGTCTACCTCTAATACCACTACATCTCTTAAGCACGCATTTATCACAAACACCGCACAAGATGGAATTACTTCCCACACCCTTGTGGCAAATCACACATGGCCACTCTCCCTCTTCTTTGACAGTACTGCCACCAGCCCTAGATACCGTCACTTTTGTTTTATCTGCATTTACTCTTAAGCCCTTGTGCCCCATACCATCTCTCCACTTCCTAAATCTTTCCTCCGTCTCCCTTTCATTCTCTGCAATCAACACCAAATCATCAGCATACAACGTCTCTCACGGGAGTCCATTTCTGAAGTCACGTGAGAGGGCTTCAAGTACCATGATAAACAACAAGGGGCTCAAGACTGACCCCTGATGCACACCAACATTCACGGAAAACTCATCACTCAAATCTCCATTTACCCTTACCTGGGTGTGAGCACCCACATACATGGCCATAACCACCCTAACCAGCCACTCCTCCATCCCAAGCTTTCTCATTGCCCACTTCACCACCTCTCTAGGGACTCTGTCAAAGGCCTTCTCCAAATCAACAAAAACAAAGTACAGATCCCTTTGCTTTCCTATATATCTTTGAGAGGAAAATAGACAGACAGATAGATAGACACATACAAAGATAGACAGCCCTTTCCCTATATCATAATCATCATCATCCCTACCACAACCATCATCCTCAACACCACCACCCCTACCCCCACAACCACCACCATCATCACCACCACCACCATCACCGTCACCATCTCAATTTCGCGGGATGGAAGGGAAGATGAGGCAGAATGAATATATAACCTTATAGTTTCCATAAAAGCTAAGTTTGAGCGAAAAAAAGCGAAGAAAAACACAGGAAAATGAAATATATTAGGCAGAGCAAATCGAGCCCCAATGAAAGACGGGACCTGGTTGAAGAGAGGAGGCAGGAGAGAAAGAAGGAGAAAGTGGAGGGGTTGGAGAGAGACAGGAGGGAGAGAAAGAGGAGGGACAGGAAGGGGCGGGAGAAGGGGGAGAGAAGGAGGAAAGTGGAGAGGAGGGAGAGAATGGACCGGAGAAAGAGGGAGAGGGTCGAGGAGGAGGAGAGGAAAGTGGGGGATGCCTGCTCCTCCCCTCTCCACACTTACCCCAGCCAGGTGTACGTCCCCTACCCCCCTGCCTACCCCCTTGCCTACCCCTCCGTGCACACCATCTCCACGCCAACGCCAGACGATCACCTAGCTTTCGATCTGGCAGCCCTCGTCGCTACCTGCTCCTTCGTGTGCAGTGCCCTGACTTCCTGCTGGTGTCTGCTTCTACCGTTCTACTGAGCAGGGTCATCAGAGCAGGAACCACGCCTGCCTACGTTCATTTCTCTCTCATTACGTTCTTGGCGTTGTCTCTTAGTACGTTCTTGGCGTTGTCTTTTACTTACGTTCTTTTGTCTCTTATTACGTTCTGTTGTCTCTTATTACGTTCTTTTGTATCTCTTATTACGTTCTTGGCGTTGTCTCGTTACGTTCTTGGCGTTGTCTCGTTACGTTCTTGGCGGCTCTATCTACGTCTGCGTTGTCTCCGTCGGCGCCTCCACACACATTGACGCTGCCGCACTTAATTAACGTGTTTTACCTGGGCTACCCCTCCCCTACAGGTGAGGCTTGCATCCCTACTTGCTCTACGAGGAGAGTAAAATGCAGCCTCTTTCTTTCCAGTCTCTCACACCTAACTCTCCCCTTCTGCTACTTCTCTTCTTGATATTTACGTGTTGCTTCTGCTCTTAATTTTACGTGCGGCGATAGGCAGGAGGTTAATGGGTGGCCAACGTTCATCTACTTCTGGTGAATATGTACCAGGACAGGGAATTTGACATGGAGAATCCACATCTGCCATCAGCCGACACCTGACGTGGCGCCATCTAGCGAAAATTTTAGTCTGATGAATTTAAACACACTGAGACAAGAGTATTCCCTTATAAGTTTTTTTTGACATGGAGAAACCAAATTTGCTGTCAGCTGTCCCTTGAGGTGTAGTGGGGTAGTGGATCTTTCTGTTAAGGCACCTCCAGCTTCCTGATACTGGATCCCTCTGTTTAGTTACTTTTTACGGCAAACTGTTCGACATCAGATCCTCGCCGCAGATCCCGCGGCAATTCTACTCTCATCCCTCTACTCATAGTGTCATTTCCTTCGTCACCGTCACCATCATTATCATAATCATCATCATCATAATCACCACCATCATCATCATCAATCATCATCATCACCACCACCATCATCATCACTGCCATCATCATCATCATCATCATCACCACCACCATCATCATCACTGCCATCATCATCATTATCACTACCACCACCACCATCATCATTGTCACCATCATCACCATCCAGTATAGCACTTCTTCGTGACTAGCATCCAGTTGTAGTGCAAACCTATTTTTACAACGCGACAGAGGCGATAGAAAGATGGCAATTTTAGGCCAAGTTTGAGTGAAAGGAGTATAGAGAGAGACTCAGAATAAATCAACTCTTTTCATATGCTACGTGTATTGTGTTGAGGTGGAAACTATACTCTTTCCACTCTAACTTGGCCTAAAATTGCCATCTCTCCATACTGAATACTAAGCTGTAAGACACTTGAATAGGGTGCTAGTCACGAAGAAGTGCTGTGGGAAAGGATGTAGAGCCGTAGCATTGTCTGTTTGTGGTACGGAGCTCCGGGAAATTAGCAGAGAGAGAGAGAGAGAGAGAGAGAGAGAGAGAGAGAGAGAGGAAGGGAGAGAGATGGGGGAGAGAAAGAGAGAATCTGGGCCAAGTTAGGATGAAAAGAGTACAGTGTGGGAAAGAAAACGGTAACACAAAGGTAAATGTAATGAGAAGTGATGGAGGTCTGTTGCAAAGTGAGACGAGGTCACCAGAATCTTGCAAAAGGCTGCTAGGAAATCCATGAAGAATTGTGCACGAAAGGAAGTTGCAATAGGAAGTAAAAACATGTATTTATCTATTGCCAGACGCCTTCATCCCGTAAATGGTGGACACAAACAAATCGTCTCCATGTCGCCCTGTCCCCCGCCCTTTCGCTGCCCTGCTCCCAGCTCACACCCCCCTCACTCATATACATAGTTCTAGCTATCTATCTATTGCCAGACGCCTTCATCCCGTAAGGGGTGGCCACAAACAACATCGCCTCCATGTCGCCCTGTCCCCCGCCCTTGCACTGCCCTGCTCCCAGCTCACCACACACCCCTCTCTCATATACCTCTCCACTCCATCCCTCCATCTCATCCTCGGCCTCCCCCTTCCTCTCCTCCCCTCCACCTCACTCATATATTACTGCCTAAAGTCAAAGAACTCTGCACATAATACAAAAGTGGATGATATTTTAAAACCTCTATTCACTCGTAGGAAAAGTGGTCTGGATGATGATGATGATGATGATAATGATTGATGATGACGATGATGACTGATGATGATGATGATAATTGATGATGATGATGATGATGATGATTGATGATGATGATGATGATGATGATTGATGATTGATGATGATGATAATGATTGATGATGATGATGATGATGATGATGATTGATGATGATGATGATGATGATGAATTTTCCCTCAAACACAAATTGATATCATTAACAACAAATGTGAAGAGGATGGAGAGTGAGAGACTGACGAGAAGTGTATGTGAGTGAGGTGGAGGGGGGGAGGGAGGGGGAGAACAAAGATGAGGTCAAGATAGGGTAGGGTTGGTTCAAGGTAGGGTAGGGTAGGGTAAGGTAGGGTAGGGTAGGGTAGGGTAGGGTAAGGTAGGGTAAGGTAGGGTAGGGTAGGGTAGGGTAGGGTAGGGTAGGGTAGGGTAGGGTAAGGTAGGGTAGGGTAGGGTAGGGTAGGGTAGGGTAAGGTAGGGTAGGGTAGGGTAGGGTAGGGTAAGGTAAGGTAGGGTAGGGTAGGGTAGGGTAGGGTAGGGTAGGGTAGGGTAGGTTCAAGGTAGGGTAGGGTAGATGGTGTAGGTGGGTGTGGTGGTGGATTGTGTAGGTGGGTGTGGTGGTGGGTGTGGTGATGGGTGGTGTAGGTGGGTGTGGCGGTGGGTGGGTGTGGTGGTGGGTGGTGTAGGTGGGTGGTGTGGGTGGGTGTGGTGGTGGGTGGTGTGGGTGGGTGTGGTGGTGGGTGGTGTGGGTGGGTGTGGTGGTGGGTGGTGTAGGTGGGTGTGGTGGTGGGTGGTGTAGGTGGGTGTGGTGGTGGGTGGTGTGGGTGGGTGTGGTGGTGGGTGGTGTGGGTGGGTGTGGTGGTGGGTGGTGTAGGTGGGTGTGGTGGTGGGTGGTGTAGGTGGGTGGTGTAGGTGGGTGTGGTGGTGGGTGCTGTAGGTGGGTGTGATGGTGGGTAGTGTGGGTGGGTGTGATGGTGGGTAGTGTGGGTGGGTGTGGTGGTGGGTGGTGTAGGTGGGTGTGATGGTGGGTAGCGTGGGTGGGTGTGGTGGTGGGTGGTGTGGGTGGGCGTGAACAGGTGGTCTGGGAAGTGGGTGGAGGCGGGACACTGTTATTCCCATTAAGTGACAGGAGACTTGGTAGCAACTGTATATAAGCGATTTATTTTCGCTCTCACACCTTAAACAACCTTTCCAAAAATAAATACACGTTCAGAATCAGTCCTACACAAAGGAATATAAATGTATGGGGAGAATAAATCGCCTAGGAACACGGGTTAGGGGAATAAATCACTCAGAAAGAAGGGTTACCACATATCCCAAGCTGAGTAAGGAACCCACAGACTGCGCGCGCGTCACAGTCAGTGCCCAACCCTCTCCGCCGCAACACGCATTCTCAGACGCTCGCTCGAGGAGGAAACGTTTGCTACCTCTAGACGCTTCAGGAACGTTTCTCCGCATCTCCAGGAACGTTTATCTGTCTCTCCAGGAACGTTTTTGCCCCCTAGAATTGGCTGTACCATGAGGAAAGCGTTTTAAGTGCTCGACTAAGATGAGGGGGTTTGTCATATTTGCGGCTGTCTTCCTCTTGGCTGTCTGTCACTCTACTAACAGCAAGAGGATTCCCAGATGGTGGATGAAGGTGGCGCAACGACAGGGGTGAGTAGATAGACGATAGATGTAAAGATAGAGTCAATAATTCGTTTACAATATCTATCTATCGCCAGAAGCCTTATTCCCGCTAGGGGTGGCCACTGACAAATTGCCTCCCTGTCCCCTGCCATTTCACTGCCCTCCCCCCAACTCACACCCCTCCCCCTGTCTCATATACCTCTCCACTCCATCCCTCCATCTCATCCTCGGTCTCCTCCTCCCTCTCCCCCACCCCTCCATCTCACACACATACACTCTCCTCGTTAGTTTCTCATTCTCCATCCTCTTCGCAGGGCCAAACTATTTCTTCCACTGACTCATATTTCACCTTTTGTATTAAGTGCCGGTGTGTGTGTGTGTGAGTGTGTGTGTGAGTGTGTGTGTGTGTGTGTGTGTGTGTGTGTGTGTGTGTGTGTGTACTTTTCTGTTTCTTATCGCTGTTCTTATCTTCCTTATCTTTTCTTATATTAATCTTTATGTTCATGTTATTATTATTATTTTTGATATTATTGATGTGGTATGTTAATTATCTACTGTATTGTAAATAGTGTTATAATTTTCCTGTAACTTTGTATTTCATTATTATTTTTAGGGATCGAAGAGAGTGTACTGAGATGGTATGGTCATGTGGAGAGAATGGATAACAACAGAGTGGTGAAAAAGGTATATCTGTGTGAATCTGAAGAAGGGAGGAGGCGAGGTAGGCCAAGGAGAAGGTGGAGGGATATGGTGGATGAGTGTGTGAGGAAGAGAGGTTTGGAAGTCGGTGAGGCTAGGGAACTGACAAGAGATCGAGCTGGCTGGATGAATTTGAAGGAGGGAGGAGGCGAGGTAGGCCAAGGAGAAGGTGGAGGGATATGGTGGATGAGTGTGTGAGGAAGAGAGGTTTGGAAGTCGGTGAGGCTAGGGAACTGACAAGAGATCAAGCTGGCTGGATGAATGTTGTGAGGAGAAGTGCATGATCAGGGATTTGGCACCCGTTTTTAACGTGGCAGCGTCCGGATTGACTCTATCGGATACGTTTATGTGAAGGTACAGAATGTGGTGAATGTTTTTGGCGTATCTGATACAGCCAGGATTCCGGGGGCTTGAATGGTAAGTGAACGGAAGCGTAGCCCATTGGACTGGGCAAATTCGGGCTGCCTGGACATTGCTACTCCTCACCCTGCCCTAGGGTGGGAAAGGAGGCCCGGATGATGATGATGATGATGATGATGATGATGATGATGATGATGATGATGACGATGATGATGATGATGATGATGACGATGACGATGATGATGATGATGATGATGATGATGATGACGATGATGATGATGATGATGATGATGATGATGATGATGGTTGTTGTTATTAAAACTTTTCACATCCCTGTGGGAAGCCTTCTTGTTTTTGTCAATATTA
>NC_136984.1:165000-167500 GCF_032717465.1 Coenobita brevimanus | reverse complement strand
CAGCGAGAAGGTACGGAACATGTATACACTGCTTGCAAATATGAGAATAGCATTCACATACATAAATGAAGACATGCTAAGAAGGATAATAACATCATTCATTAGACCAACCCTGGAATATGCATCAGTAGTCTGGAGTCCTCATCTCAAAAAGCATATAGACAAGATTGAAAAAAGTTCAAAGGGCCGCTACAAGATGGATACCAAGCTTAAGGGACCTAAGCTACGAAGAAAGACTAAATAAACTGAATCTACCAACACTACAGGAGAGAAGGAAAAGAGGTGACATGATAATGCTATATAAATGCATATCAGGAAAGGAGAAAATAGACATAAATGATTACTTAACATATGGAGAAGCATTAGCAAGAGGACACTGCAAAAAACTGCATAAGAAGAGAGGTGATAAAGACGTAAGGAAATTCAGTTTCCCAAACAGAGCAATTGATCAATGGAATGCACTACCGAATGAAATAGTGTGTGCCAAAACAATTCACAAATTTAAGGATATGTACGATAAATATGGTTTAAGACACGGGACAGTACGAGCTGGACTCATTCCTGTAAAGATACAATTAGGTAAGAACACACACACACACACACACACACACACACACACACACACACACACACACACACACACACACACACACACACACACACACACACACACAGATAAACAGATACACTGATTCAAAATAATGTTATCAATTCTCTCTCTCTCTCTCTCTCTCTCTCTCTCTCTCACTCACTCACTCACTGCTCTTCTCGCCTGTTATGAAAGCTCCCTAACACCATTTCCTAAGCGATTTATTTTGCTTATTACACCTTACTATCCTATACTGCGTTATATAAATCCTTCCAATAAAAATAACGCACTAAAGGATATTAACCAACCATATCCAGAAATAAATCGCTAAGGAAAAGGTGTTAGGGAAATTTGATTAAGCTTAGTTCTGAGGCGGGGATGAGTCTCCTTGGTTACTAGTCAAATCAACCCTCCAAAATTTGCCAGGTCCTACTCCATTCTAAGGAAGCTCCGTAACACCTCTTCCCTAGCGATTTATTTTTGGATATAGCTGGTTAATATTGTGTGTTATTTATGCAGAGTATGGCGGTATTGGAAGGATTTATGTAGCAAAGAATACGAGTAAGGTGTAACAAAATAAATCGCACAGGAAAAGGTTTTAGGGAGCTTCCTTACCCGATGAGAATACGGATTTCTTTCTCTCTCTCTGCAATTGATGAACTCAATACGATATTAACCACGCATATTCAAAAAATAAATAGCTTAGGAAGAGATGTTAGGGAGCTTCCTTACCCGGCGAGAATACGGATCTCTCTCTCTCTCTCTCTCTCTCTCTCTCTCTCCAACTGATGAACTCGTTAAAAGGGGGGCTGTTTTTACCCTCCCCCCTCCCCCCTTCCTCCTCCCTCCCTCTTCTCTCTCTTCCCACACTCCCTCCAGCCTTTTATTCACTCCTATTCACTCCTATAATTCATTTTTTATATATTACACCACCTATTCATCCATTTAAATCCATCCATTCAATATTATTCACATTGATTAGAGGTTTTACACGCATCCTGTTTTCAAATTCGCGCGGCCTTGCTCTGATTGGTCGCCGGGCTATGACGTCAGAGTTACGTCATCGCGGAGGTCTTAATCTGATTGGTCGCCGCGCTATGACGTCACGGGTACGTCATCGCTGAGTCAAAATGTAAACAAACCCGGCGTGTGTTATCAGCTGTATTGTTTCGGAGCTGCGGGGGGGTGAGTGAATGGGTTTTTTTGAGAGAGAGAGAGAGAGAGAGAGAGAGAGAGAGAGAGAGAGAGAGAGAGAGAGAGAGAGAGAGAGAGAGAGAGAGAGAGAGAGAGAGAGAGAGAGAGAGAGAGAGAGAGAGAGAGAGATTAAAAAGACGCTGAGGTTATTTACAGTAAGGCTAACTCTTATTTACAGAAATTTAAGGTGTAGTAGGTAGGTAGGTAGGTAGGTAGGTAGATGGGTAGATAGACAGATAGATAGATAGATGTGTAGGTAGGCATACAGACAGATGTAGGCAGACATAGATGGGTAGAGACAAAAATTTTAGAACACTTGGTAGGTAGGTAGGCAGGTAGGTGGGTAGGTAGGTAGGTAGGTAGGTAGGTAGACAGACAGGGAGACATATAGGTAAGTCGGAAGGTAAACAGACAGATAGACAGGCAGACAGACAGGCAGGTAGATAGATAAATAGATTGATGGGTAGGTAGACAGACAGACAGACAGGTAAGATAGACAGAAAGACACAGACAGACAGACAGACAGACAGACAAACAGACAGACAAACACAGCTAGAAAATACAATAAAAATCATCTGTTTTATTTGAAGCATCTAGTAAAGTGACTGATTTAAATCATCCTTATTCTGTAACTATATTCTAACTTTTCAGGTAAGTTTTATTTATTTCTTTTTCGTTAATTGTTAGTAGAAGAATATTTTTGGGATGCGTGGACTA
>NC_136984.1:155000-157500 GCF_032717465.1 Coenobita brevimanus | reverse complement strand
TGGGTAAGGAGATGAGTCTGTTATGATGTGGCTGGGGTAAACCAGCTCTGCTGTCGGGCCCTGCTGCGGATGTCACTGATTGCATTGCGCAGTTGACCCTTGTGCGGTGTGGTGCGGTGAGGATCTGTCCCTTCTCCCCTTTGGGGCTAAGATGCGAATGAATGTGTTTGAATGGATGAGTAAATGGGGAGTGTGTCGTCCTGTCTCGGCTACCTACCTTTCCTTGGGGGAAGCAGTCTAGGTATATAGATACATAGATAGATTATTCTCTCTCTCTCTCTCTCTCTCTCTCTCTCTCCTACTACTACTACTATTACTACTACTACTGCTACTACTACTACTACTACTACTACACCTCTTCTTCCCAAGCCACAAAATTTCACATACTATTATTCTCTCTCTCTCTCTTTCTCTCTCTCTCTCTCTCATCTTTGGCGGGACTTTTAAAACCGTCGATAGATACAGATAGATATAGATGCCTTTAATCACTTATATAATTCTCTTTATGCTAGTCACGAAGAAGTGCTATACTCTTTTTACTCTAACTTGGCCTAAAATTGCCATCTCTCCATCTTGAATGCTGAGTTGTAACAATAGATTAACACTAGAATATGATGCTAGTCACGAAGAAGTGCTATGGGAAGGATGTAGAGCCGTAGTATTGTCTTTTTCTGCCACTGAGCTACGTGAAATAAGCTGCAAAAGGACGAAAATCTGGGCCAAGTTAAGGTGAAAGGAGTATAGTTGTATGGATGAGAGAAGAGAGAGAGAGAGAGAGAGAGAGAGAGAGAGAGAGAGAGAGTCACTGACCTAGACTGGACACCTTCAAAGATGTCCTGACTGATAACACACACACACACACACACACACACACACACACACACACACACACACACAGAACCTAACCTCACATACATACATATTTACACACACACACACACACACACACACACACACACACACTCACACACACACACACTCCACCCACTCCACTTTCTCCTTCCACTATCACTTCTCAGTCTCTCCACATTTAACCAGTCTCTCTCTCTCTCTCTCTCTCTCTCTCTCTCTCTCTCTCTCTTCAGCATTTTATTATAGAGATGGAAGAGACCTTTGACCTTGTAGGGCTGACACACACACACACACACACACACACACACACACACACACACACACACACACACACACACACACACACACACCGCTGTTTGGATAAGATTTAATATGCTAGGAGAGCGCCTGTGTGTAGGTGTGGCTAGAAGTGTGACCCGGATGTGTGTGTGTGTGTGTGTGTGTGTGTGTGTGTGTGTGTGTGTGTGTGTGTGTGTGTGTGTGTGTGTGTGTGTGGTATGTATATGAGTGTGATAGCAAGGATGTGTGTGTGTGTGTGTGTGTGTGTGTGTGTGTGTGTGTGTGTGTGTGTGTGTGTGTGTGTGTGTGTGTGTGTGTGTGTGTTTAAGCATGTGTGGCGTTGTATGTATGAGGACAGTTTAAGACACTAGTCACGAAGAAGTGACAAGAATGTAGAGCCGTAGCATAATCTTTCCAGGCACTGAGCTACATGAAATAAGCTACAAAAACACGAAAATCTGGGCCAAGTTAAGGTGAAATGAGCATAGAAGAATTGGCTCTTAGAAAGGGGAGGAGAATCAGGTCCTCTCATTTTACGATTCTACGACAGTCGTAAAACAAACTGCTTTATAATCTCCCAAACAACTTCGATAAGGATGTTTGTTTGTGTTTGCTGCTTGCTTTGCTTTGTGTTTGCTTGTAACTGGTGTGGCTGTGGGTGTGGGTGGGGTCTAGGAGGGTGTGTGTGGTGTGAGTGTGGTCTGGGAGGGGGTATGTGTGTGGGTGGGGTCCAAAAGGGGGTGTGTGTGTGGTGTGGGAGGGTGTATGTGGTGTGTGTGTGGTGTGGAAGGGTGTGGGTGTGGTGTGGTGGGATGTATGTGGTGTGGGTGTGGTGTGGGAGGGTGTATGTGTGTGGGTGGGGTCCAAAAGGGTGTGTGTGTGGTGTGGGTGTGGTGTGGGAGGGTGTGTGGTGTGTGGGTGTGGATGTGTGTGGGGTCTAGGGGGTGTGTGGTGTGGGTGTGGTGTGGGAGGGTGTGTGGGTGTGGTGTGGGAGGGTGTGTGTGGTGTGGGTGTGGTGTGGGAGGGTGTGTGTGGTGTGGGAGGGTGTGTGTGGTGTGGGAGGGTGTGTGTGGTGTGGGTGTGGTGTGGGAGGGTGTGTGTGGTATGGGTGTGGTGTGGGAGGGTGTATGTGGGTGTGGATGTGTGTGGGGTCTAGGAGGGTGTGTGTGGTGTGGGTGTGGTGTGGGAGGGTATGTGTGGTGTGGGAGGGTGTGTGTGGTGTGGGTGTGGTGTGGGAGGGTGTATGTGGTGTGTGGTGTGGGTGTGGTGTGGGAGGGGCGTATGTGGTGTGGGTGTGGTGTGGGAGGGGCGTATGTGGTGTGGGTGTGGTGTGGGAGGGGCGTATGTGGTGTGGGTGTGGTGTGAGAGG
>NC_136984.1:142500-145000 GCF_032717465.1 Coenobita brevimanus | reverse complement strand
GTGTGTGTGTGTGTGTGTGTGTGTGTGTGTGAGAGAGAGAGAGAGAGAGAGAGAGAGAGAGAGAGAGAGAGAGAGAGAGAGAGAGAGAGAGAGAGAGAGAGAGAGAGAGAGAGAGAGAGAGAGAGAGAGAAACAGACGCCAAGATCATTCCCATTTTTTTCTGACCCAATCTAGGTCAAGATTATGTTACATGCTGGTTACACACTTCCTTCCTTCCTTTCTTCCCTCCTTTCTTCCCTCCCTCCTTCCTCCCTTCCTTCCCCCCTCCTTCCTTCCTTGCACCTATGCATTTATCCATCCTTTCTTTCTTTCCTCCTTCCATCCATCCATTCATCCTTTCTTTCTTTCCTTCCTCCCTCCCCTCCTTCCTTTCTTCCTTCCTTCCCTTCCTTCCATCCATTCATCCATCCACCCATCTTTTCTCCCTCCCTTCCCTCCTTCCTTTCTTTCTTTCCCTCCTTTCTTCCTTCTTTCCTCCCTTCACTCCCTTCACTCCCTTCCTCCCTCCTTCCTTCCCTCCCTCCTTCCTTCCTTCCTTCCCTCCTTCCTTCCTTGTTTTCTTGCATATCCTTACCATTTCTCTCCTTCCTTCTTTCCTTCCTTGCACCCTTTTTCCTTCCTTCCTTCCTTCGTTTCTTCCTTCACTTATCCTATGTCTTCCTTCCTTCCTTCTTCTTTTCCTTCGTCTCTTCCTTCCTTCTGTTCCTTCCTCTCCTCCCTCCTTCCTTCTTTCCATTATTATTATTATTATTATTATTATTATTAGTAGTAGTAGTAGTAGTAGTAGTAGTAGTAGCAGTAGTGTTATTATTATTGTTGATATTATTATTATTATTATTATTATTATTATTATTATTATTATCTTTTTACTCTACCCCTTCTCTACGAATATTTCCTGTCTTCATCCAACGGAACTGGCCCATTTTTTCAATTATAATATTACGATGTGAAGTTCCATAATATATAACAGTCTTAGAGTCTCCTTGGTTACTAGTCAAATTAACCAAAATTCAGTGAGTTATGCTGTGTCTCCATGGTTACTATTGGTGGCGATCATCATCCACTCACTTGATGTAGTGCTGCCTACTTCTTCCCTCACCTTTATCATTCTTTTTCTGTGTCTGCCCTCCTCTCTTCCTATTTCTCACCATCATCCACTCACTTGATGTAGTGCTGCCTACTTCTTCCTTCACCTTTATCATTCTTTTTCTGTGTCTGTCCTCCTCTCTTCCTATTTCTCACCATCATCCACTCACTTGATGTAGTGCTGCCTACTTCTTCCTTCACCTTTATCATTCTTTTTCTGTGTCTGCCCTCCTCTCTTCCTATTTCTCACCATCATCCACTCACTTGATGTAGTGCTGCCTACTTCTTCCTTCACCTTTATCATTCTTTTTCTGTGTCTGTCCTCCTCTCATCCTATTTCTCACCATCATCCACTCACTTGATGTAGTGCTGCCTACTTCTTCCTTCACCTTTATCATTCTTTTTCTGTGTCTGTCCTCCTCTCATCCTATTTCTCACCATCATCCACTCACTTGATGTAGTACTGCCTACTTCTTCCTTCACCTTTATCATTCTTTTTCTGTGTCTGTCCTCCTCTCATCCTATTTCTCACCATCATCCACTCACTTGATGTAGTGCTGCCTACTTCTTCCTTCGCCTTTATCATTCTTTTTCTGTGTCTGTCCTCCTCTTTTCCTATTTCTCACCATCATCCACTCACTTGATGTAGTGCTGCCTACTTCTTCCTTCACCTTTATCATTCTTTTTCTGTGTCTGTCCGCCTCTCTTCCTATTTCTCCCATCTTTCCTGTCACTTCTTATTGCTCTTCTTTCCTTTTCAGGTGGCTTTACATTGAGTGACAAGCCTAATGGTTTCCTGTAAGCCAGGAAACCATTTACAACGCTGGGTGGTAACCATATAACCAAACCATACGTGTTCCCTACGTGTCAACAAGTGGGTTGGTGGAGGGTTAGTGCCCCTCCCCGTAAAACAACTAACTCAAAGACAAACGGCCACCCCTTACGGGATTATGGCGTCTGGCAATAGATAAATAGATAGATATATAGACTCCTGGCTTCATGAAAATCGAGCTGCCTTAGTTATGTAGGACTGAGTCTCCTTGGTTACTAGTCAAATCAATGGCTTTAGCAGTTCCAACTATCATATTCTATTCTTTTTATTTTATGGATCTGCTTTTTAATTTATTTTTTCGTTCTCTCTCTCTCTCTCTCTCTCTCTCTCTCTCTCTCTCCTCTTACTTTATCTATTGCTCCTTAGCCACGTCAGTCTCTCTCTCTCTCTCTCTCTCTCTCATCTTTTTTAGCTTCACTTATAAGGACCGTAACGTCTGTAAGCTCTATAACACATCCTCCTCCTCCTCCTCCTCCTCCTCATCATCATCATCATCATCATCATTATTCTCTTCTTCCTCCTCCTCCTCCTCCTCCTCCCTTCCTCCTCCTCCTCCTCCTCATCATCATCGTCTTCTTCTTC
>NC_136984.1:135000-137500 GCF_032717465.1 Coenobita brevimanus | reverse complement strand
AGAGAGAGTGTGTGTGTGGGTGTAGTCTGGCTAATGCTGTCCAATATAGGGAGGTATTCTCTCTCTCTCTCTCTCTCTCTCTCTCTCTCTCTCTCTCTCTCTCTCTCTCAGACGGATGGTTATATGTGTGTAGTCTCCTAACCTTCGTAGAAATACACACACACACACACACACACATCTCTCTCCCTCCCTCTCTCTCTCACACACACACATATATCTCTCTCCCTCCCTCTCTCTCTCACACACATATATCTCTCTCCCTCTCTCTCTCTCTCTCTCACACACACACATATATCTCTCTCCCTCCCTCTCTCTCTCTCACACACACATATATCTCTCTCCCTCTCTCTCTCTCTCTCTCTCACACACACATATATCTCTCTCCCTCCCTCTCTCTCTCTCACACACACATATATCCCTCTCCCTCTCTCTCTCTCTCTCTCTCTCACCCACCACCCACCCTCTTCTATTACTCTATACTCAACACATAACCTTGCAAGAAGTACCAGTTTCTTTAAGTCATCCCTCCCTCTCTCTCTCTCTCTCTCTCTCTCTCTCTCTCTCTCTCTCTCTCTCTCTCTCTCTTTATTCTAGTTTTTTAGAACTGGATCAATTAATTAAATGTAAATATAGTATACACACAGACCAGGATATGCACAGATAGCCCTGAGTTAACGGTCACTACTCATACTTTCGACCTGTGATGGGCTGTGGGTCAATGAGGGTCCCTGTTACGCGGCCACCATCGGGATTATTTTAATGTACCAGGGGTCACTGGTTCAGGAGGTGACTTGTTTGCTTGTCCTGCATGGGAAAGTTCCTAGTCTCAGTGGAATGAATGGAGCTGGGGCCTGATTGACTGCTGCCTACATAATAGCGGCAGGCAAGGCTGCCACACCACCCCTGAACATCCACACTGTGCACTGTGCAATTTCCACACTGTGTCCGCAGACGCCCCGCCAACTTAACGTACCCGTACATAGTGACATGCATTATTTATTTATCTGATTACTCATTGCACTTTACTACTTTCTCCTTCAGGTTATTCATACTGGTAGCTTATAGATAATGTATTATAGAATGTAGCTTTTCCTTTTCAGCCTTTCCTATGTAATTTCCATGTCAGTTTTTCCATGCTGCGTGGTGGTTTTTCTCACTTTTTCTTGCCAGTATTGGCTGGAGGGTTTGGAGGCGGGGGGAGCCTTCTTGCTTTACTATCCTTATCCTTCAGCATGTAGCGTTAGATCTTGTAGTCATAGTCTACTCTGTTACAAACAGCCTCGAAAGGACCATAAGGTCTGTTGCTGTTTGCTTTCCTTTGTACTCCTTTGTACAACCCACCACCTTCTATTATTCTATATTCAACATATAACCTTGCATGGAGTACCAAACTCTTTAAGTCATCCCTCTACCTCACTCTCACTCACTCTCTCCCTCCCTCACTCCCTCTCCCTCTCTCTCTCTCTCTCTCTCTCTCTCTCTCTCTCTGGACTCAACACACAAGTACCATTTTCTTTAAGCCATCCCTACCACATTGTTATCCTATTTAGAAAACGTGAGGCGGGTTTGTTTACCTAGTGCCCGTTTTCTTTACGCGCTTTGAAGGTAAACTGTTTTCTTTTGTGTATCTATCGAGTCTATTTGTCTCTCTCCTGTCTATCTATATTTCTCTCTCATCTGTCTATCTATCTGTCTGTTGTATAAGTGTCTATCTCTCTCTCTCTCTCTCTCTAACATATATATTTGTATTTATTAGTGGTAGGTGGTGGCGACCATCATCCACTCACTTGATGTAGTGCTGCCTACTTCTTCCTTAGCCTTTATCATTCTTTTTCTGTGCCTGTCCTCCACTCTTCCTATTTCTCACCATCATCCACTCACTTGATGTAGTGCTGCCTACTTCTTCCTTAGCCTTTATCATTCTTTTTCTGTGCCTGTCCTCCACTCTTCCTATTTCTCACCATCATCCACTCATTTGATGTAGTGCTGCCTACTTCTTCCTTAGCCTTTATCATTCTTTTTCTGTGCCTGTCCTCCTCTCTTCCTATTTCTCCCATCTTTCCTGTCACTTCTTATTGCTTTTCTTTCCTTTACAGGTGGCTTTACATTGAATGACAAGCCAAATGGTTTCCTGTAAGCCAGGAAACCATTTACAACGCTGGGTGGTAACCATATAACCAAACCATACGTGCTCCCTACGTGTCAAGTGGGTTGGTGGAGGGTTAGTGCCCCTCCCCGTAAAACAAATAACTCAGAGTCAAATGGCCACCCCGTACGGGATTATGGCGTCTGGCAAATAGATAGATAGATAGATAGATCTTATTTATCTATCTGTATAGCTATGTTGATCTATCTTCATCTATTTATCTATCTATTTATATTGTATCTATCTGTCTTCTCTGTCTACCAACTTACACGTATATTGATCTGTCTATCTATCTATCTATCTATCTATCTGTCTGTCTGTCTCTTTTCCAACCAATCTATATCTATCTGTCTA
>NC_136984.1:122500-130000 GCF_032717465.1 Coenobita brevimanus | reverse complement strand
ATACATACATACACACACACACACACACACACATACACACACACACAACAATCGATCATCATTATTATACACACACACACACACACACACACACACAGCAATCGATCATCATTATTATACACACACACACACACACACACACACACACACACACACACACACACACACACACACACACACACACACACCAATTTCATACATACAGTACATACATACATATACATCAACATATATACATACAAATAATTGAGAGAGAGAGAGAGAGAGAGAGAGAGAGAGAGAGAGAGAGAGAGAGAGAGAGAGAGAGTGGGTGTAGGTGCAGGGAGACGGATCTAGAGATAGCGATGTGTGTGTGTGTGTGTGTGTGTGTGTGTGTGTGTGTGTGTGTGTGTGTGTGTGTGTGTGTGGTGTGGCAGTGGGTGTTGTGGCAGTGTGTGGTGTGGCAGTGTGTGGTATGGCAGTGTGTGGTGTTTCACTGTGGTAGGACAGTGTGTGGTGTGGCAGTGTGTGGTGTGGCAATGTGTGGTATGAGAGTCTGGTGTGACAATGAGTGGTATGGCAATGAGTGATGTGGCAGTGTGTGGTATTACAGTGTGTGGTGTGGCAGTGTATGGTATTACAGTGTGTGGTGTGGCAATGTGTGGTATAACAGCGTAAGATCTTGCAGTGTACTATGGCACTCTATACACCTTCTTGCAATGCCTAATCTTCCTCCAATCCTCCCCAGTCAAGCCCTTAATGAACATATTGGAGACGGCTGAGCAATTGGGAGCAACGAAATGGGCGCAGTATATACGAGAGGCGGGCTTGGAGGGGGAACTGAAAGCACCTGGAGCATATACCCTATTCGCACCAACCAACGAGGCATTTGAGGTGGGGTGAAGAATACAATACTGCTACTACTACTACTAATAATAATAATAATAATGTGAGCTTTAGCATGTTAGAATTGGTTACAGACAGACAGGATTAAGAAAATCTGAGGCTTGGTGTGTTAGAAATGGTTGGAGAGATGGACATGACTAGGAAAAATTTGCTTTGGAAAGTTAGAGAAGGTTTTGAATGTTTCCTAAGATTTGAAATTGGTGGCGAGATGGGAAGCTTTGAAAGAAAAATGTGAGCTTTAGAGATACGAGATGTGGAATGCTACATAAGCTTTTTGAGGTGAATTGGAAAAGGATGGAGGGGAAAGAGTGCGCTTGAGAGAGAAGTTTGTAATGTTTTTTAATAAATGCGAAAATATCTAATACAAAGGGTTGGAAAACATGTATTCGTAAAGGGAACGTTGTTAAACCCTCTATAATATAACAGATCCCCTATGACATTAATAATCAATACTCTCTCACTCTTTGAATCTCCGTCAGTCTCTGTGAAGCCAACTCAAGAGCCATCATCCAGGCCCGACCTACGTACTCCCTCTTAACACCTTCCTGAATGCTACTAAACTCCTTAAAATATCGCAGATCCCTTAAAATACCGCAGATCCCCTAAAATATTAATAATCAATACTCCCTCACACTTATAATCTCTGTTGATCTCTATGAAGCCAACTCCAAGAGCCATCGTCAAGGCCCAACCTATGCAATCCTTCTTAACACCTTCCAGAATGCTACTAAACCTCCTAAAATATCACAGATCCCCTATAATATTAATAAACCAATACTTCCTCACTTTCAAAATCTCTGTCAGTCTCTACGAAGCCAAATGGAGACCTGCTGAAGGAGTCCGTTCAACCCTATTCTTCTCGACCACCTTCTTGGAAGTTGTTAGCCTCACAAAGTCTCACAAATCGCCAAAAATCTTTCTAATCCACAATAATATCATAACATTCCCACTCCCAGAAGCTTCACTGGTCTCTCCAAAGTCAACTGACGAGCCATCAACACAGTCCAAGGTATATAATCCCTCTTAACACCTTCCAGAAAGCTACTGAACCTCCTAAAACATCACAGATCAACACTCCCTCACTTTCACAATCTCCGTCGGTCTCTACGAAGCCAACTGGAGACTGACCAAAGGAGTCCAAACAATCCGATTCTTCTCAACCACCTTCTTGGATGTTGTTACCCTCGCAAAGTTTGACAAGTCACCAAAAATCTTTATAATCCACACTAATTTCATAACATTCCCACTTCCAGAATCTTCGTTAGTCTCTATGATGTCAGATGAATAGCCTACTTACATACACAGCCTAAGCTCCCCTGTCCTTGTTGCGTGGGAGACAGACACAGGTTTAAGCATGAATTCTTTATTTCTCTAACGTTTTGGGCTACACAGAACCCATCTTATGAGAGAAACGTTGGAGACAATAAAAACTTCAAACTCTAACCTATCTCTTTCCCACCCAACATTTCCACTTGTAGCAATGGATCATCTACATCAATCCTTCCCTAGCACTTTCTCAGATGACCTTAGCCTTTCAGAATGTTACAAATCTTTCATGATATTATAACTTCCTTGCCCACAGAATCTCTGCTGGTCTCTCCAAAGCCAGACGAAGACATACAACACATCATAAACTATCCTTCCCTTCCCTAACACTTTCTTAGATGACCTTTGCCTTTCAGAATGTTACAGATCCTTCAAGATATCACAAAGCTTTTAAAATCTTTCCTGATACTACACCTCCCTAACCCATAGAAGCTCAGCCGGTCTCTTCAAAGCCAGCTGGAGACTTCAAAACACATCGTAAACTCTCCTACCCTTCTCTAGCACTTCCTTAGACGACATTACCTTTCAAAATATTACAGATCCTTCAAGATAACACCAAATCTTTCCTTATATTACAACTTCCTTCTTCACAAAATCTCAGCAGATCTTTCCAAAGCAAAAAGGAGACTTAAGTACACATCATAAACTCTCCTACCTTTCCCTAACACTTTCTTAGATGACCTCAGCTTTTCAGAAAGTTACCACAGATCCTACATGATATCACAAATCTTTTCTGAATTACATCTTCCTTTCCTTTAGAGTCTCCGCTGGTCTCTCCAAAGCCAGATAGAGACTTCAGAACACATCGTAAGGTCTCTTACCCTTCCCTAGTATTTTCTTAGACTTTACCTTTCAGAATATAACAGATCCTTCAAGGTATCACAAATCCTTTATGAATTACACCTTCCTTCGCCACAGGATCTCCACCGGTCTCTTCGAAGCCCGACGGAGACTTCAAAACACATAAACTCTCCTACCCTTCTCTAGCACTTCCTTAGATGACTTTACCTTTCAAAATATTACAGATCCTTCAAGGTATCACAAATCTTTTAAAATCTTTCCTGATACTACACCTTCCTTCCCCACAGAATCTCCGCCGGTCTCTCCGAAGCCAGCTGGAGACCTACCGAAGAAGCCCGAACAACCCGATTCTCCTGTACCACCTCCTGCCAACCAAACTGACCAGCGACAACTTCGGTGCCAACATCATGGTGGAAACACGACACCAGGGCCACAACGTGAGGATCAACAGGTACTCCAACGGGGTGAGTAAACGATGGGGTGGGTAGATGGTGGGGTGGGTAGGTGATGGAGTGGGTAGATGGTGGGGTGGGTAGGTGATGGAGTGGGTAGATGGTGGGGTGGGTAGGTGATGGAGTGGGTAGATGGTGGGGTGGGTAGGTGATGGCGTGAGTAGATGGTGGGGTGGGTAGGTGATGGGGTGGGTAGATAGTGAGGTGGGTAGACGATGGCGTGAGTAGATGGTGAGGTGGGGAGATGATGGAGTGGGTAGGTGATGGGGTGGGTAGATGGTGGGGTGGGTAGACGATGGCGTGAGTAGATGGTGGGGTGGGTAGGTGATGGAGTGGGTAGATGATGGGGTGGGTAGACGATGGCGTGAGTAGATGGTGGGGTGGGTAGGTGATGGGGTGGGTAGATAGTGGGGTGGGTAGACGATGGCGTGAGTAGATGGTGAGGTGGGTAGATGGTGGGGTGGGTAGATGATGGAGTGGGTAGGTGACGGGGTGGGTAGACGATGGGGTGTCAGCAGCATGAGTAAACAGGAACAAGGGAGCTACTAGGATGAGTAAAGATGAACAACAGTGCTAATAAGATGAGTAACAAGGATATAAATGTAGTACCTCACGAGATGCAGGACCTTCAGAGCACTTAGGCTAATGCTCTTGGTGTGGTCTGGTAGGGTGCTTTTGTGGTGTGATGAATTAGGGTGACATGGTGTGGTGTGCTGGGTGGTGTGGTGTGCTGGGTGGTGTGGTGTGCTGGGTGGTGTGGTGTAGTATGGAGTGCTGGGTAGTGTGGTGTGGTGTGATTTCGCCACAGCCCAAAGAATAACACACAGCTCAGAAAAACTGTAAAATATTATCGGAGTAACTTTAGCCAAACTTCGCCGTGGCACTTTCAGCAGTTCCTGGGTCCAAAGATCACTATTAATAGGAGCGTTGAAATTTCCTATCATCTGCCAATTAGGGATTTTTTTCTTCTTATAGCACACTTCAAAGAGTCCTTAACAGTTTTTGCTCTTGGAGTTAGTTGATAACTCTTACTAACTCACAGTACACACACACACACACACACACACACACACACACACACACACACTTAATATTATAGATTTAGATACATGCTATTGTTTTACTATATATCAATAAGGTGTTAGTGGTAGGTGGTGGCGGCCATCATCCACTCACTTGATGTAGTGCTTCCTACTTCTTTCCTCACCTTTATCATTCCTTTTTTTGTGTCTGCCCTCCTCACTTCCTATTTCTCACCATCATCCACTCACTTAATATAGAGCTGCCTACTTCTTCCTTCATCTTCATCTTTCTTTTTCTGTGTGTGTCCTCTTCTCTTCCTATTGCTCACCATCATCCACTCACTTGATGTAGTGCTGCCTACTTCTTCCTTCATCTTTATCATTCTTTTTCTGTGTCTGTCCTCCTTTCTTCCTATTTCTCCCATCTTTCCTGTCACTTTTTATTATTCTTCTTTCCTTTTCAGGTGGCATTACATTAAGTGACAAGACTAATGGCTTCCTGTAAGCCAGGAAACCATTTACAACGCTGGGTGGTAACCATATAACCAACCCATATGTGTTCCCTACGCGTCAACAAGTGGGTTGATGGAGGGTTGGTGCCCCTCCCCGTAAAACAACTAACTCAAAGACACACGGCCACCCCTTACAGGATTATGGCGTCTGGCTATAGACAGAATAAGTTATGCGTATCACTATTATTAAGTTCAGATAGCAGTGTGTGTTAATATGCTGTGTGTGTTAACATGCTTGCTACGTGTTAGTATGCTGTGTTAATATAAGCGTTTGTTAACAGGGTACCGTATGCTGTGGGTGTTAATAGGGGAACGGTATGCTGATTGTGTCAATACGGTATTCTTGTGTTAATACGGTATCCTGCGTGTGTTAATATGCTGCGTGTTAATATGCAACGTGTGTTAATCTCTCTCCTATCACCCACAGATGACCACCATCAACTGCGCCTTGCTTATCAGGAAGGATCAACACGCAACGAATGGCGTGGTGCATCTTATAAGCAATGTTCTCGACCCATCCGTAGGCATCTTGCAAAACGCTGCTGATATGGTGCTCAGTGTAAGGAATTAGTGTGTGTGTGTGTGTGTGTGTGTGTGTGTGTGTGTGTGTGTGTGTGTGTGTGTGTGTGTGTGTGTGTGTGTGTGTGTGTGTGTGTGTGTGTGTGTGTGTGTGTGTGTGTGTGTGTGTTAAAGAGTTTGGGAAATTATTGTGTTCCTTACCAGTTTATTTGTGTGTGTGTGTGTGTGTGTGTGTGTGTGTGTGTGTGTGTGTGTGTGTGTGTGTGTGTGTGTGTGTGTGTGTGTGTTAAAGAGCTTGGGAAATTATTGCGTTGCTAACCAGTTTATTTGTGTGTGTGTGTGTGTGTGTGTGTGTGTGTGTGACTATATTATTACTTTCATATCTTAAATTCCTGTTTTTTTAAAATCCATATTCATAAGCCTTCTCTCTCTCTCTCTCTCTCTCTCTCTCTCTCTCTCTCTCTCGCTCTCCTTCTTCTTCTTCTTCTTCGCTCCCTACTTCTATCCTTACCTTTCTCACTTGTCCCCACTTCTTCTTCTCTCTCTCTCTCTCTCTCTACTTCCTTGCTTTTCTCCCTTCTGTCCCCACCTCTCCCCTACCTCTCCTTCCCCCTCTTCTCTGTCTGTCTGTCTGTCTGTCTCATCACACCCTAGCATCGTTCAAAATAACACTCCTTCTTGTAACCCCACCCACCCCTCCTTTACCCCCTTTCTCCCCTCTCTCGTGTGGTCGATAGGCGTTCACCCAAGCCTTCGTTTTTCCCAGGACGGACGATTCACAGTGCTAAGCGACATCCTGGAGAAAAGCGGCTATATTAACACTCTAAGAACCATGCAGGCAGACGTCACCATCTTGGCTCCATCCGACGAAGCGTTCCAAAAACTGCCCGAGTCCAGGAGGGATAAGATTGTCAACGATAGAGAGGCGAGACTAGGTAAGAGGGAAGAATTGGAGGAAGGAGGGAAGGTAGGGAAGTGGAGGGAAGAGAGAAGAGGAGGTAGGGAAGCGGGGAGGAGGGAGGGAGGCAGGTAGGAGGGAGAGAAAGGAAGAAGAGGGAGAAATGGAGAGAATAAACGAGAGTGAAGATTGACAACGATCGGGAGGCGAGATTAAGAGGGAAGAAATGGAGGAAGGAGGGAAGAAGGAGAGAAGACAGGAGGTAGGGAAGTGGCGAGAAGAGAGAAGAGAAGGGAGGGAAGCAGGGAGGAGGGAGAGAAAGGGAGAAGGGGAGGAAATTGAATAAGCAAGAGTAATAACTGAGGCGAGATTAGGTAAGAGGGAAGAAATGGAGGAAGGAGGGAAGAAGGAAAGAAGAAAGGAGGTAGGGAAGTGGAGGGAGGAGAGAAGAGGAGGGAGGGAAGCAGGGAGGAGGGAGAGAAAGGGAGAAGGGGGGAGTAATGGAGAGAATAAATACGAGAGGATACTGGCAATGATTGAGAGGAGACATTAAGTAAGGGGAAAGAAATGAAGGAAGGAGGGAAGGTAGGGAAGTGGAGGGAAGGAAGGAGAGAAGCGGGATGGTAGGAGAGAAGAGGGAGGGTAGGAGAGAAGAGGGAAGGAGGAAAAGAGGAAAGGGAGAAGGGGGAGGGATGGAAGAAAGAGAAAATTGTTAACGACTGAGGAGAGAATGGGTAAGAGGTAAGAAGCGGAGGAAAGAGGGAAGCTGGAGATATGAAGGGAAGAGGGGATAGAGGAGAGAAAGGGAAGGAGGGAAATGGAGGAAAGACAGAAGAGGAGGGAGGGAGGAGGAAGGAAGGTGAGAAGGAAAAGCGATGAAGAATGGAAGAAATCTATGTGAAAAGACTGTCAATGATAGAGAGACGAGATTTGGTGAGAGACTGGAAGTGCAGGAAAGAGGGAAGGTAGGGAGGTGGAGGGAGGCAAGGAGAGAAGAGAGAAGAGGTGGGAGGGAAGGAGGGAGGAGAGAAGGAAAAGGAGGGAAGGAGGAAGAAAGAAGGAAAGAGAGAAGAGGATGGGATGAA
>NC_136984.1:107500-117500 GCF_032717465.1 Coenobita brevimanus | reverse complement strand
AAAGTGAGAGAGTGAGTGAGTGAGACTGAAGCAGGTATCGAAGCACTGAACAGAGCAATCCATATTATTAAAAAAAAAAAAAAATCACGTAATTCACTAAATCACTCGAAGATACACTTGCTAAAGGTGAGAGAGAGAGAGAGAGAGAGAGAGACTTAAAATAACCTTAAGGAGTTGTTCAAATCTTTAAAAAAAAATGACAGCTCGAGTTATTTCTAATACCGCAAAAAGTCATTAGGTCTCTCTCTCTCTCTCTCTCTCTCTCTCTCTCCTTCACGTTCCTTACTGCCCTTCTTGTCGCTACTTATTCTCTCCTTCTCCTCCTCGGTCTCCCCCTCCAGGACCTTTATCGAGTTAGTCTCTCAAGTCTCGGGCGACCAAGGGACCTTACTGAGTCTTGGACCAGGGGATGAGGCCTTCTACACCTTCTTCGTGCCCTCCGATGCCGCCTTCAACAGCCTCGATCAGGTGAGTGGATGGTTACGGGATGAGTATGGATGTTGGTGGCGGTGGTGGTGTTCTGCCTCCATCAGGTGAGTGGATGGTTATGGGATGAGTATGGATGATGATGATGATGGTGGTGGTGTTCTGCCTCCATCTGGTGAGTGGATGGTTATGGGATGAGTATGGATGATAATGTTGTTGGTGGTGGTGTTCTGCCTCCATCAGGTGAGTGGATGGTTATGGGATGAGTATGGATGATGATGTTGTTGGTGTTGGTGTTCTGTCTCCATCAGGTGAGTGGATGGTTATGGGATGAGTATAGATGATGATGATGTTGTGGTGGTGTTCTGCTTTGATCAGGTGAGTGGATGGTTATGGGATGAATATGGATGTTAGTGGTGATGGTGATGTTCTGCCTCCATCAGGTGAGTGGATGGTTACGGGATGAGCATGGATGTTGGTGGTGGTGATGATGTTTTACCTCCATCAGGCGAGTGGATGGTTACGGGATGAGTATGGATGCTGGTGGTGATGGTGGAGTTGTGCCTCGATCGGGTGAGTGGATGGTTACGGGATGAGTATGGATGATGGTGGTGATGGTGATGTCTCGTGTGTCCACCTTCAACAGCTCGATCAGGTGAGTGGATGGTTACGGGATGAGTATGGATGATGATGTTGTTGTGGTGGTGTTCTGCCTCGATCAGGTGAGTGGATGGTTATGGGATGAGTATGGATGATGGTGGTGATGGAGAGTTTGTACGAGATGGTGAAATAATCTAACTTCAAGCCTCTCTTAACTTCAAACCTCTCTCCTCTAACCTCATCTACCCTTCATCTAACCTCCTAACTTCAATCTACTCTTCATCTAACCTCTCTTCTAACTCTCAGGGGACACAGAGGCGACTGAGGACCGATGGAGAGTTCGTGAAAGAGGTAGTAAAATATTCTACTTTTAATCTAAGCTAATCTACCGTCTCTAACTTTAACCTATTCTTCTCTAACCTCATCTACGCCTCCCCTAACCTCTCTTCTAACTCTCAGGGGACACAGAGGCGACTGAGGACCGATGGAGAGTTCGTGGAAGAGGTAGTAAAGCGACACCTTGCAATCAACATGTTCCCCCCGACGGCCTTCCAACAGGGACTGATCTACACTGTCAACGGGATGGCGGGACCTTTTGATATCAAGATGAACAGGAATAATGTGCTGACGGTGAGTTGGGGCTGGATAGATAGATAGGTTGGCAGATAGATGGGTAGATAAAGGTAGATAGGTAGATAGATGATAGATAGATAAATAGATAGGCAGATAAGATAGATAGATGGATAGATAGACAGAGGAAAGTTTGATGGCACACTCTTTTGTCCAGATCGATGGGGCTTAGTATATATCATGTATTGGTGACTTGTATTTGATAGATAGATAGATAGATAGATGGATAAATAGACATAGGTTGGTAGGTAGATAAGGCACAGTGAGAGAGAGAGAGAGAGAGAGAGAGAGAGAGAGAGAGAGAGAGAGTCAATACCCCACGTCACCATCTTTCTTCCCACAGGTCAATGACGAGGAAGTGACCAGTTCCCACCTATGTGCCAAGGGCGTCATCCACACTACGGACAAGGTCTTCCTCCCGGGCGACTCCTACAACACCTACACCACCTCCAGCCACTCCTCCACCACCTACAGCTACAACGGAGGGCGCTCGTCATCCTCCCGCAGGACCTACAAGCAGACGGTGACCTTCGAGGAGAACTACGGGGCAGGTACGGAGCTGCCGGGGTATCCGCAGGGTAGTGTGGGTGTCGATGGAGTTGGGGCGGTGAGGCGGAGGACCTCGACTAAGGCGAAGAAGAGGAAAACAGACAAGGCCACTTCCCCGTCTGCTTCCTCGCCCGCTTCTCCCTCGAGCCCTGCCTCCTCCTCCGCCTCCTCTCCCTCGAAATCTGGCTCCTCCTCCCCCTCCTCCTCCTCGAATCCCAACTCCCTAGACGACAGGGGAAGTAGAAGAGGAGGCGCTACACCGACCTTGGAAGAGAGTCACCTCCAGGGGTCAGGACTCAAACCCCGAGAGCCAGAGTCCTCCGGTAACTCCCTCGAGGAAACACACGCCGAGGGGTCCTACATCACGCGAGAGGGATCCTACAGGTCACCCTCGTACAATCCCTCTGGCTCTTCCTCAACCTCCTCCTCCTCCATAAGCACCCAGGAGACAAGGCTGGAGGAAGAGAGGGGGCCTCCTAGACGTGGAGATTCTTCCTCCTCTTCTTCTTCCACCGAACGGACGTATGATCCTGATTTAGACAGATATGTTCCGCCTAACCGATATGACGACCAAAGTCCTTCCTCTTCCACATCTCCCTCTCCCTCTTCCTCTTCTTCCTCTTCCACTTCTTCCACTCCCTCTTCCTCTTCTTCCTCTTCCACTGAACGGACATACGATCCTGATTTAGACCGATTCATTCCACCTTACCGATATGGTGACCAAAATCCTTCGACTTCTTCGCGTCCATTTGATCCCGATTTGGATAACTACATTCCTCCCTCTTCCACTACCTCCTCCTCCTCCTCTTCTCCTTCCTCCTCCTCTTCTCCTTCCTCCACTTCCTCTGCTTCCGATCGCTCAACCTCAAGAACCAGGTTCGAGCTGGGTTCAGGCTACCCAGATGAAGACGGGTCAAGCCAGCAAGAACGACCTGATTCTACTTACAGAGGATCCGATACTACTTACAGAGGATCCGATACTACTTACAGGGGACCCGATACTACTACCAGGGGATCCGATACTACTTACAGGGGACCCGATACTACTTACAGGGGATCCGATACTACTACCAGGGGATCCGATACTACTACCAGGGGATCCGATACTACTTACAGGGGATCCGATACTACTTACAGAGGATCCGATACTACTTACAGGGGATCCGATACTACTTACAGGGGATCCGATACTACTTACAGGGGATCCGATACTACTTACAGGGGATCCGATACGACTTACAGAGGATCCGATACTACTTACAGAGGATCCGATACTACTTACAGAGGATCTGATACTACTACCAGGGGATATGATACTACTTACAGAGGATCCGATACTACTTACAGGGGATCCGATACTACTTACAGAGGATCCGATACTACTGACAGAGGATCTGATTCTACTGACAGAGGATCCGATTCTACTTACAGGGGATTCGACTCTACTTACACAGAATCAGATACTACTTACAGAAGACCAGATTCTAGCTTCCCTAGGTCAGAATCAGATGGTACTTACAGAGGTCCAGGTACTACTTCCAGAGTCCCTGATTCTACTTACAGGGGTTCTGATTCTACTTACAGGGGTTTTGAAACTGGCTATGATAGGGGGTTCGATTCTACATCCAGCGGTATAGGCTACGATTCTAGATACAGGGGATCAGAATCACCTTACGGAGGACAGGATACTACCTACAGATCTGAAACTACTTATAGAGGATCTGAATCTAGTTACGGCAGGGGAGGCGATTCTACTTATAGGGGATCGGATTCTACTTATAGAGGATCGGATTCTACTTATAGAGGATCAGATTCTACTTATAGAGGATCAGATTCTACTTATAGGGGATCGGATTCTACTTATAGAGGATCAGATTCTACTTATAGAGGATCGGATTCTACTTATAGAGGATCGGATTCTACGTATAGGGGTTCTAGTACAAGCACAAGAGGGTACGATCCTAACCTGGGTGGGTCTCGCGGCTACAGTTCCTCTTATAATTACTCCTATAACTACACTGGTCCAGGGGGGCTTAGGATTAGAGGGGAGGAAGGCAGACCGTCCTCGCAATACCAAGGACTCGGAGGCACTGATTCATCCACTTCTTCATCTTCCACCTCTTCTGTTGATGCTTCCTCTTCCTCCACTTCTTCCGCTGACTCTTCCTCTTCCTCTCTCCCCTCGCGCAACAATACCGTAGGCCCAGTGAGCTCCGGAGGTGGGAGGTTTAGCTACGTAGGTCACTCTTACGGGCAAGATGTGGTCGGTCACACACAAAATCACACTCAAGGTCACTCCCAGGGTCAGGCTACCCCTTCCCCGCCCCTCCCCTTCTACCTGGGGGACCGAGGGGCTGGGGGGATTAGGTCTCCGGAGGTTAGGTCAGGGGAGGGAAGGGGCTTAGGGGTCAGGTCAGGGAAGGGTAGGTCAACAGGGGCACTTGGGGAGGAGAGACAAGGGGATGAGGGTAGAGCAGACAAGCGAACCTACAAGTACAGACAAACATCCAGCGTCCGGGGGTATAAGCAGGATCCATCGACCTCCTCCGGCAGCGTCAGTAGCAACAGTGTTGTCAGTAGGCGGCGGTACCACAGCACCCGCACCTCCTACACCACCTACGCCACACAATTCCCTATCCTTTCCCGCAAAAACCCTTCCATCTTTCCAGCCTCAGGTCTAACGGGAGATGAGGAGATGTACGCGGATGGGGCCGAGTTTGCCGAACGTGGGTACCTTGCCGCGCAGGGCAATCCGGAGGTCTCCATCACCCGGGAGGAGGCCAGGGCACTCAGGAGGAGGTGGCGGAAGAAGAGACACCATGGGAGGAGGAGAAACGGAAAGAAACTTGCCGGAGGAAGAAGACGTCGCGGAAGGAGGGTACATAGGCAAAGGCGCATGAAGGTTGTTGAAGCCGCAGCCGGAGAGGAGTGAGAGAACGACTTGACGCTGAAAATTTATCGGTGCTAACTGCTTCACGTGACCCCTATTACTACCAAGATTTATTTTCATTTTTTATTTAAATTTTACTTCTTGTTTCATTAGAATGTTCCAGTGCCTTAAAATCACCACTCTCTTCTTTGTTCCTACATTCATCATTGCTTCACTTAACTCTTTATAATGCCTCATTCTCACTCTAAAATCTGTAAAATGTCTTTGAACTTCTCTAAAATAATTCTTTTCTAAGGTATTATCATTTCCTTTCTCACTAACGAACTTTTTTGTTTCCCTGTAATCGGTTCTCCCTTTCGCTTCTGAAATTCTCACTGTCATATCTCGTAAAATTTTCGCTTGCGAGAATATTACTTTCGCCCCTACGCTTCAATGACGTGTCTTTCACTTTAACCTTAGCACCTTCAGACGATTATATTCAGCATGAGAGACATATCGAACCAGAGAGGTTAAGTATAGCCTTCAATAACCCATCCAGTACGCGATATTTCCTTGAGTAAATGAGAATCGTCTGCAGGTAGCATGAAATCGTCACTGTAAGAAGGGGCTGATTTCTACCTCTGCCGTTCCCTTGTACCTACATCACTGCAAGACTCACATATCCTACCTTCACCCCAAATCCTTCCTTCTACCTCTACCCCGAGATTTACCGCACCTGCACTTTCCTCATCCTCTCCACCTCACAATTTACCTCACCTACACTTTCCTCACCCTCGCCAGTGTTCAAAAAGGTGGTGGTATGTTTCTAGTGCCAAAAGATCAGAGTTAGCCAAAGGAATACTCAAACTCCTTGCCTTTCAATGTTATCCTCCATGTTTTGTCCAGTGTCTAATGTCTTCTACGATTCTGTCTAGCTTTTTTTTTTGGCAACCTCAACTCTCCCTGTCTTTAAAGCCAGTGTTAGTTGCATAAACCCACCGTGTGTCAACCATCTACTTAGCTTATTTAGGTCATTTAGTGTAAACATAATGGTCATGCACTCCTGGGCATGAGGCTCCCTTGGTACCAAGTCCTCACCAGTTTGCCCCTAGACACTGCACATTAATATACAGTGTTACTTGTACAGTGTCAACATTATATAAGAGGGCAATACTAAGGTGTAATATGCAAAATAGAGTACGAAAGAAAAGATGTTAAGCACTGTTCAAAGCCAAAAGCAAAATCAGTCATAAAGAGTCATGTACCCCCTCAGCTTTAGATACAACGAATGCTAATGTGAGCAGCTTTATTCCAGTAAGCTTCGGAGGATTTCTGGATACCTGACACCTTTTCCTGAGTGATTTATTCTGCATACACCTTAATATTGTCATTATTTGTTATTTTGGTCTTTCTGATCCCGGAAAAAATTCACTCAAAAATATCACTCAAGCAAAGATTAATGTAACACCTACGTAATCTTATTATTTTAGTCTGTAATTTACTTACACCTCAACACTGTGTTCTTTGTCGTTTTTGTCTTTGTGATTCTGACGCTGAGTGCATAAAAAGCCATGCAAAGTTTAATGGGTCGTACGTACGGTACTGATAGAGATTAGTGTCGTATGCACTGATCAAGATTAAAGTATCGTACACAAAGATTAAAGTGTCGCACGCAAAGATTAAAGTAGTGTACGCACTGATAAACAATAAGGTGTTGTAGCACTGATAATAATTAATGTCATATGCACTGATGAGGGTGAGATGCCAGCGTGCCTCCTGTTGATCACTGTATTGGTGCAGTGCCAGTATTGGTGCCAGTGTCAGTACTGGTGCCAGTGCCAGTATTGGTGCAGTGCCAGTACTGGTGCCAGTGCCAGTATTGGTGCAGTGTCAGTATTGGTGCCAGTGCCAGTATTGGTGCCAGTGCCAGTAATTCCAAAGTGCCACCACCACCATCTCCACAAACCACTGCCACACATTACACTGCCTTTATCGTAGTTTTGGGCCGGGATTCACAACCTTACCATAAATTCCCCTTTGTAACTACCATTTACGGGAAGAATAAAAGATTTCTGATTTACTGATACAAGCTTACGAGATTCCTGGCTCTTTTGGACTTACGAAGCTGATAATCCTTTGCATATTATCAGGCTATTCTTACGCAACTGATGATCTCTTGCACATTCTTATCTTTCAGTCTAAACACAGGCCATATACGCAAGTGCAAAGGAATACTAATGAGTTAAAGGAAAAAAATAATTGGTTTGAGGTGATGGGGAGTTTCCGAAGTAGAGTATGATCGCTACTGAATGGCAAAAAAAGGAAGGAAGGAAGGAAGGAAAGAGGGAGGGGAGGGAAGGAGGAAAGGAACGTGGGAAGGAAGAAAGGAACATAGGATGGATGGAATGAAGGAAGAAAGAATGAAAGACAGAATGAAAGAAAGGAAGGAGGGAAGGAAGGATGAAAGAGAGGAAAGAAGGAAGGAAAGAAGGAAAGGAAGGATGAAAGAAAGAAAGAAGGGAAGAAAGAATGAAAGAAAGGATGGAAGGAAGGAAGGAAGGAAGAAGGAATGAATTAAAGAAAGGAAGGAAGGATGGATGGATGGAAGGAACGTAGGAGGGAAGAAATAAAGAAAGGAAGGAAGGAAGGAAGGAAGGAAGGAAGGGAAATCACAGTCAAGAAAACCCACAAACCTTAGGAACACAGCAACAACCTACCTTTTGTCTTCTTACAAAAACAACTAAATAAAAACAAACAGATAGATAGACAGAGAGATAGATAAATTAGATAGATACAAAGGGAATTATATTAGCAAGTTTGTGGACCCGTGCCTTAAGTAACACGTCGTAGCAACCATGAGAAGGCGATTTATCCTATATTAAAGACTATTTTGGAGTCCGGCAAATATGCACATTAATTTTTGGACGCCACGATAAAAAAAACATTACTTTTGGAAATTTAAAAAGAGGCTATAAACATTTTTGGAATATAATTTTTTATATAAATATTTTTGGATAATTTTTTTGAAATATTTTTGGATATTTTGAATATATAAACATTTTTGGATAATTTTTTGAAACATTTTTGGATTTTTTTGAATATATAAACATTTTTGGATATTTTTTTTGAAATATTTTTGATTTTTTTTTAATATAAACATTTTTGATTTTTTTTTAAATATATAAACATTTTTGGATATTTTTTGAAAACATTTTTGGACTTTTTTGAATATATAAACATTTCTCGAATATAATTTTTTTATATATAGACATTTTTGGAATATAATTTTTTGACAAACGTTTTTGGATATTTTTTTATATATATAAACATTTTTGGATATTTTTTGATATATAAACACGTTTGGATTTTTTGTTAATATATATACACTTTTAGAATATAATTTTTTTGATATATATAAACATTTTTGGACTTTTTTGAATATATAAACATTTTTGGATAATTTTTTGATATATAAACATTTTTGGAATATAATTTTTTTTAGATAAACACTTTTGGAATATAATTTTTTGATATATAAACATTTTTTCATATTTTTTGACAAACATTTTTGGAATACAATTATTTTGGAATATAAACATTTTTGAATTACAATTTTTTGGAATATAAATATTCTTGGAATATGAACATCTTTGGAAAAATAGGCCTACACAGTTTGGGAATATAGACATTTTGGAATATAAACATTTTTGTAAATAAACATTTTTGGAATACAATTTTTTGGAATATAAACATTTTCTATAAAACATTTTTTGGAATATAAACAGTTTTGGAAATAAACATTTTTAGAATATAATTTTTTGATATATATTTTTTTTGTAAATAAACATTTTTGGAATATGTACATTTTTGGAATTTAAATTTTTTTGGATACACATTTTTGGACTGAAATATTTTTGGGATAAACATTTTTGGAAATATATAGACATTTTTGGATTTTATTTTTGGAAATATATACACATTTCGAATTTACTTCTTTTTAAATAAACACTTTTTTTGAAACATACAAATTTTTGGAAATCTGAGAATATACACATTTTTCGAAAACCTGAATATTCGTGATTCTCGTTTTTTGACATGGGTGACTTTATTTTTTGACTTAAGATCATTTTATTGACCTTACGAAAAAAAAATTGTCTTGAAAGGGCGAAAAGGAAGTTATATTTAAACCCAATACATTAAAACTCTCTCCTTCTTTACATATAATCGTCTGTGGGAGAAAGAATGAAATAAAGACCAATAAAACAATGATAAAGACTAAGAGAATAAAGATAAAGAGAATAAGGTACTAAGTTACAGATAAAGTACTATGATAAAATTACTAAGATAATAAAGAATAAAGATAAATTAGTAAGAAAATAAAGACAGACTAAAAATTAAAGAAAATGACTTTAAATGAATGCTAAGAAATAAAGATAAATAATAATAAAAAATAAAAAATAAAATAAAGATAAATAATACTAATAAAATAAAGATAAAGAATAATAATAAAGGTAAAGAATAATAATAATAAAATAAAGACTAATAATAAAAGAGATAAAGAATAATAATAAAATAAAGATAAAGAATAATAATAAAGGTAAAGAATAATAATAATAAAATAAAGACTAATAATAAAAGATAAAGAATAATAATAAAATAAAGATAAAGAATAATAATAAAATAAAAATAAAGAATAATTAAGTAAAGATAAATAATAATAATAAAGATAAAGAATAATAATAAAATAAAGGAATAATAATAAAGATAAATAATAATAATAATAAAGATAAACAATAATAATAAAATAAAGGAATAATAATAAAGATAAAGAATAATAATAAAATAAAAACAAAGATAATGACAGTAAAGATAAATAATAAAGATAAAGACTAATAATTAAATAAAGACCATTAAAAAAAAGGAAGA
>NC_136984.1:97500-102500 GCF_032717465.1 Coenobita brevimanus | reverse complement strand
CGCCACCTCACTCACATACACTCTCCTAGTTAGTCTCTCGCTCTCCATCCTCTCCACTTCATCCTTTCATCTCATCCTCGGCTTCCCCCTCTCTCTCCCCCCTCCACCTCAATCACATACTCTCTCCTCGTTAGTCTCTCACTCTCCATCCCCTCCACTCCATCTCATCCTCGGCCTCCCTTTCCCTCTCCCCCCTCCACCTGACTCACATACACTCTCCTCGTCAGTTTCTCACCCTCCATCCTCTCCACATGGCCAAACCACCTCAGCGTATTTCTCCTAACGCTTCCTATCACATCCACATCCACACCCCAACGCTCTCCACTCCATCCCTCCATCTCATCCTTGGCCTCCCCTTCCCTCTTACCCTTTCCCCCTCACTCACATACACTCTCCTCGTCAGTCTCTCGCACTCCAGATGACATGGTAACTCAATATTTCAAGATTAGTGACTTTGTTATAAAAGGTAATCGTTCAGAGGTTTCCAAGAGTGAGTAATCCAATTGTCCTTGAAGACGAAGAGGAAGAGGAGGAGACGGGGAGGAGGAGAAGAAGAGGAAGAGGAGAAGAAGAGGAAGAAGATAAAGAAGATGATGAAGACGAAGAAGAAGAGGAAAACGTAGAAGAGGAGGAGGAGGAGGAGGAGGAGGAAGAGAGAGAGAGAGAGAGAGAGAGAGAGAGAGAAGGAAACAAGAAGGATCCCCCGGTGTGCCACTTACACCTGTCAGCTACGCCACGGGTAAAAATAACACACACACACACACACACACACACACACACACACACACACACACACACACACACACGAAAATGGTACACAGAAATAATAACTCTATGGCTGAAAATGAATAGCAGAAAGCGCTCACAGGCCGCATACCTCCGCTATTGTCATTGCCGTTAAAATGGATCCGGATGCACCCCAAAACTTTATCAGTTCTTTCTTGGTCGATGGTCCACCTTTCCACAACATTCCATCAAAATCCATTCATAAGTTTTTAAGGATTCGGGCTCACAGACAGACAAACAAAGAAACGTGGCGTAAAACATAGCCTTGGCGGAGGTCATAAGTTACCTTGATCATCCTTTTTCGTAGGTAGGATCGGTGTAAGTAGGTAGGATCGGCGTATCGCAAGTATTTAGCATCGGCGGAAGTAATTAGCATCGGTGTAGGTACGGTAATTTAGGTGTTGGCGCCAATTTATGTAAGGTTAAAAAAAAATATTATATGGTTTTTGGTTTGTGACGAATAAATCAGTAAATACAGGTAATAAGGAAATCAATAAAGGTAATCTATCTATCTATCTATCTATATCTATCTATCTATCTATATAAAACAACACCTGATCTTTTCTGGTATGGCTAGAAAATTACAACTCTCCCCCCCAAAAAAAAATGAGTTTGCTGGATCAAGAAAAACTGCAATAGATAGATATATAGACAGATAGATAAACAGATAGATATAAGAATAAGGAGTGAAGGATTACAATAAATATCACACAATTCAAACAAAACCAAAATTAAATGGCCTCCATAATACGAATTTTCCAAACCAACTCTCTGGAAACGAGATTTTAAAATACTACTTAAGAATCTCTAAAAGTAAGTAAATATGAGAGCAAACTTTAAAATATATAAGACCTAACTTTAAAATATATGAGTGCTAACTTTAAAATATATGAGAGACACTAGTAACTCTAGAATATATGAGAGATACTGGTAACTCTTAGAATATATGAGGGCTAACTTTAATAATATATGAACCAACTTTAAAATATATGCTCTCTCTGTCTATCTATTGCCAGACGCCTCAATCCCATTCGGGGTGGCCACAAACAAATCGCCTCCACGTCGCTCTGTCCCCCGCCATTTAAAATATATGAGCTAGCCTGAATTTTCCATTAAGTTACTGATATAAATATGAGACGCAGAGATGTGACGCTAAAAATGAGAGAGAGAGAGAGAGAGAGAGAGAGAGAGAGAGAGAGAGAGAGAGAGAGAGAGTCACCGTATTCCTACTTACCTGTGTAGTGATGACGTCCCACATACACCCTCGCTGTGTAGGTGTCGAGTCCCGTATTTCTTCTTATTAATCCAGTAGCACCGTATTTTTAGCGATTTAGTCACCGTATTTTCCTTATTAATTTCTTAGCACCGTATTTTTAGCGATTTAGTCACCGTATTTCCCTTATTAATTTCTTAGCACCGTATTTTTAGCGATTTAGTCACCGTATTTTCCTTATTTTCTAGTTTATTTATCGCATTCTCCTTGTTAATTTCTAAGCACAGTATTTTTGGCGATTTAGTCATCGTATTTTCCATATTTTCTGCTATTTTACCTCTCACTGTATTTTCCTTATTAATCCCGTAGCACCGGATTTCTAGCGATTTAGTCTGTATTTTCTTTGTTTTACTAGTCACCGTATTTCCTTATTAATTCCGTAGCACCGTATTTCTAGCGATTTAGCCACCGTATTTACCTTATTTTTTGCTATTTTACTTGTCACCGTATTTTCCTAATTACGTAGCACCGTATTTCTAGCGATTTAGTCACCGTATTTTCTTTAATTCCGTAGCATCGTATTTCTAGCGATTTAGCCACCGTATTTTCCTTATTTTTTGCTATTGTACTTCTCACCGTATTTTCCTAATTACGTAGCACCGTATTTTTAGCGATTTCGTCACCGTATTTTCCTTATTACTTTCTTAGCACCGTATTTTTAGCGATTTGACTAGTCTCCGTATTTTCCTTATTAATTTCTTATCACCGTATTTTTAGCGATTTTACCCGTCACCGTATTTTCCTTATTAATTACGTAGCACCATATTTTTAGCTATTTAACTAGTCACTGTATTTTCCTTATTAATTACCATACGTAACACCGTATTATTTGCTATTTAACTAGTCACCGTATTTTCCTCAATTTCTTAGCACCGTATTTTTGCGATTTATTACGCAGTCACCGTATTTTCCTTATTAATATTGGAACACCATATTAACTCCATCTACGAGAACCAGTGCTCTCTCTCTCTCTCTCTCTCTCTCTCTCTCTCTCTCCAATAACCTCATCTGACGGAATCTCTCTCTCTCTCTCTCTCTCTCTCTCTCTCTCTCTCTCTCCAATAACCTCATCTGACGGAATCTCTCTCTCTCTCTCCAATAACCTTCTCATCTGACGGAATCTCTCTCTCTCTCTCTCTCTCTCTCTCTCTCTCTCTCTCCAATAACCTCATCGACGGAATCTCTCTCTCTCTCTCTCATTAATTCATTTTGAGGGTTAAAATTCTCTCTCTCTCTCTCTCTCTCTCTCTCTCTCTCTCTCTCTCTCTCTCTCATTAATTCATTTTGAGGGTTAAAATTCTCTCTCTCTCTCTCTCTCTCTCTCTCTCTCTCTCTCTCAATAATTATTTTTGTGATTTAAAAATCTCTCTCTCTCTCTCTCTCTCTCTCTCTCTCTCTCTCTCTCTCATTAATTCATTTTGAGGGTTAAAATTCTCTCTCTCTCTCTCTCTCTCTCTCTCTCTCATTAATTCATTTTGAGGGTTAAAATTCTCTCTCTCTCTCTCTCTCTCTCTCTCTCTCTCTCTCTCTCTCTCATTAATTCATTTTGAGGGTTAAAATTCTCTCTCTCTCTCTCTAATTCATTTTGAGGGTTAAAATTCTCTCTCTCTCTCTCTCTCTCTCTCTCTCTCTCTCTCTCTCTCTCATGATGCGTCAGTGGGGCCAGGGAAGGTAGGAAGAAGGGAGGAAGGAAGAAAGAAGGAATGAGGAAGGAAAGAAGGTCGGAAGGAACGAAAGAAGACGGAAGGAAGAAGGAAATGAAAAGAGGAAAGTAGGAAGGAAGGAAAGAAGAAATGAAGGAAGGACGGAAAGAACGAGGGAAGGAAGGAACACGAAGGAAGAAAGGAGGGAAAGAAGGTAGAAAGGCATGAAGGAAAGGAAGAAGGAACGAGGGAAGAAATGAGTGAATGAATGATGAGGGAATGAAGGAAAGAAGAAAGGAATGAAGAATGGAATGAAGGAAGGAAAGTAGGTCGGAAGGAAAGAACGAAGGAAGGAAGCAGAAAGAAAAGAGGGAAGGAAGAAAGGAGTAAAGGATGGAAGATGGAATAAATGAAGGAAGGAAGGAAGGAAGGAAGGAAAGACGTAAATACAGAATTCACAAAATACCCTTATATCACTACGGTAAACGATGGCACGTGAATGCATCAATAAAACGCAACATGTGAAGGTAGATTTGGCGTTGATAGAGTTGTGATTTGTTTAGGCAGACAGAATTGGCGTGATAGTTGGCGAGACAGATTTGGCGTTGATAGAGTTGGCGCTGACGGATTTGGCGTGCGCAGAATCGTTTGTGGGTCTAAAAAACAGTGGAAATAACAGCCCCCCCCCCCCACCTTAAGCCACATCTTACGTCACGCAGGGTATATGGAAGCACGTCAGCCATTTTAGCGTGTCTGGGAATGCGCACTGCAAAAGACCAATTCGCAGAGAACACCCCAATCCCCCATGCGCAATTTACCACTCCAAATAACGCCTTGCAAATCATATATACAATCTATGTCGCCGTAAAAGTATATAAACAACATACTTAGCCGTAAAAACGAAATTAAATCGCCAAGGAAAAGGTGCCCAGAGCCTGCTACGTCACTTAAAAAACGGGAATGTTTTGATGACGTGGCATGTCGCTGCCCCGGTCCATTTAACTCTTGGTTGCGTCACCAATGTATTTCTCTTGGGATAACTTTCAAAATACTTCATAATTTCCCTCTTCCATATTCCACACTTATAAACAAACACTATTCCCACAATTTGACTGTAAATAAAACTAATAATACCCACCACAAGCGAAGAAAAGGAAGAAATATGGAGGAGGCGAGGAGAGAAAAAAAGGCGCTACCCTCCCACTTCCACTACTCAATCAACACTGCCATATGAACAATTTCCTCCTATATAATACAGTAGGTAGCAGGCAGCAAGAATGGGGAGTAATGTCTTTATT
>NC_136984.1:82500-90000 GCF_032717465.1 Coenobita brevimanus | reverse complement strand
TCTCCATTGCTACTCTTAAGCTAAGTAACTAAATTACCCTTAGTGGCGAAAGACTGGGCGAATAATATTTCACTAGGGTTTCCAGCTTTTATTTGAGGATCCTTAAATAGATCGTTTAGTTGCTTAGTAGGGAACACAACCTACACGTCATTACGATCCAGGTGAGTCCTGGGAGTAAGACATATATATCCGGACAAATTACGTAGTGTTGTAGGCCTAATTTTGTCTTGTTTAGTGCAAGTGATTAGCCAGTTAAATATTTACGACACTACCGGGGGTATATTCTAAATTTTTCTAATTTTCCCCCCACAATTACCCACTAAACCACCAGGCGCCATAAATTGGTTATATGGTTACCACCCAGCATAGTAAATGGTTTCCTGGTGTACAGGAAACCATTTGGCTTGTCACTCGGTGTAGAGTCACCCACAGGCAGAAGGAAGAGGAAAGAATGAAGGAAAGAAAGACAGAAGAGGAAGGAAAGAAGGATGGAAGAGAGGAAAGGGCAGCCATTCGAGAGCAGCACTATATCGAGTGAGTGGATGGTGAGCGCCCACACCTACCAAAACTAGTTAATCCTACTTTCATTCTTGTATGGCTTCAGGTTATCATAAATCACAACAGTTTTCTTTGATACCGTAAACAAAGAAAACGATCAATAACAAGAATTTATATGGGTAACTAAAAGTTTGGTAAATTATTTTCAGATAATGGCATTTCTCCTTAAACTATAGCCACATTAACGAACCAAATAAATATATTAATGAATGAATAAATAAATCAGTCTTCTGCACTTAGGGATATAACTGGAAATCAAGAATCAGTTTTAAGTAAATGCACAGCTGATTTTATTTTGAAAGTTACGCCTAAGGGATTTAGCATTCACTCTCTCACATTCACTTTCTCTCTCTGTTTGGCTCCGTTTTTATTCAGGGTGTTGAATAATTTAAAGCTCTCTTATTTATAGAGTTAGAAAGGGAAAGTGAGAGTTATTTGGAGAGAGGAAGGGAAGGGAGAGAGAGAGAGAGAGAGAGAGAGAGAGAGGATGTAGATAGTGGTAACATCTCCCTTCTTGCTCAGTACTGTTTTCTAAGCGACGTAAACATGTGTGAACTTTTGATTTATTCCTTGCTATACTTTTCTTCTCTCTGTCTTTCTTTTTTTTTTGATGGAAGGGGGAGGGTGTCTCATGGAAGCTAAATAAAAGTCTATATAGCAAGGACAACAAAAACGTCGTTGTATTAAAGATTATAATAAGAACTTGGAAAGAACTCGGGTTTGTAAAATAATAATAATAATAATAATAATAATAATAATAATAATACTGTGGAGATATTATGACAAGTGTGGGAAGGAGGTGGAAGGAGACAAGGGTGAAACGCACACTAGGACAGGACACAGCGAGGCATAGTGGGACAGCCTGCATTGGGCGACTCCCCATCACCTGCGTAAATGGGGGTAGGACAGAGGTGCCTCTTCCCTGTAATTTTAGTTACAATCGCACCGGTAGTTTTCGCGTGAAGATGTTAACAGACAGACAAACCATCAAACAGACAGACAAACCAAGTGAAAACAATACCTGTCCCGGAGCCCCTCCTGTGCGGGGACGGGTAAAAATGTTAAGGCATCTTTCCTATCACAGCTTTCTTTCTGATCGTCAGTATGGGTTCCGTCAGGGATGCTCCACTGGCGATCTTCTCACCTACCTCTCAGACTCCTGGTCATCCTCCTTTCGGGACTGGTGAAAACTTTGCCATTGCACCTGACATCTCAAAGGCTTTCGATCGAGTCTGGCATAAATCTTTAATTTCCAAACTGCCCTCTTACGGTTTCTATCCTTCTATCTGTGCCTTCATCTCTAGCTTCCTTTCTGGTCGTTCTATAGCTGCTGTTGTAGACGGCCACCGTTCTTCTCCTAGAGCTATCAGTGACCTTGTAAGCTGTACATCTAACCCTATCCACTCATACACTGATGATTCTACCCTTCACTTTTCCATTTGCTTCCTGCAGCGTCCATCTCAGCAGTTACTTCAACAAACAAGAAATGGAGCTATGACCTGGCTCATACCTCTGAGTAGGGCAAAAGCAATCTAGTTGTTTTTAATGCATCATAAACCCAGTTCTTACATCTTTCAACCAGACAAAATCTTCTACAGGAGCATCCTTTAACTTTTAACAATATCCAACTCAATCCTGCATCATCTTTAAACATACTTGGTTTTTCACTCTCTCGTAATTTATCTTGGAAAGAACATATTACCTCTTATGTAAAATCTGCTTCCAAGAGATTAGGTGTGTTAAGCCGACTCCGTACCTTCTTTACTCCTGTACAGTTGTTGACTATACACAAATTTTATTTGCCCCTGTGCAGAGTACAACTCTCATGTGTGGGGAGACTCCCCACATACAGCTCTTCTCAATTGGGTGGAGTCAAAGGCTTTTCATCTCATTAACTCTCATCCTCATACTGGCTTCCTTCAACCTCTGTCTCTTTACTGCGCTGTTGCATCATTATCTCATTATCATTATGGTCACTGCTCCTCTGAACAGTCGGCTTGGATCCCTCCACCACTATGGAGGTCAAGTAGTACCCGTCTAGCAACAAACTCATCCCTTTTCTGTCCAACTCTCTATTACAAGAGTTAACAGTTACTCCCAGTCCTTCATTTATGCAACAGGTCAAATCTAGAGTTGTCTTTTTCTGTCTTCTGTCTGTATTTCCTACTGCCTATGATCACCTGTCTTTCAGACGCAGTGTGTCCAGGCATCTGAAGATGAACGAGTTTTGAATCTGGCTCTCTGTTATTTAATTTTAATATTTCTTGAAAGGAACAACATTGGAGGCTTCTGGCCTTTGGTTCCTTCTTCCTTGCACACACACACACACACACACACACACACACACACACACACACACACACACACACACACACATATACACACACATATACACACACACAACTCCAACACTACAATCGGCGCCATGTAACTTGTCTTTCAAGCCCCGCCCATCCACATCCTCTGCCCGGAAAGTGGGTGAGGAGGGGCTGGGCCACTTCATGAAGGGGGCGGGGCATAGCAGACAAGGGTTTGAATTCTCACCAGTTAAGGAAGCTCCGTAGCACCTCTTCCTTAGCGATTTATTTTTGGATATGTCTGGTTAACATAGATTTGTGATTTGTTTATGCCGAGAATGGTGGTATCTGAATCATGAAAATGGCACAGGAAAGGAGAGTAAGGAGCAATAACCAAAATAAATCGCTAAGGAGGAGGTGTTAGGGAAGTTTTTTAACCAACGAGAATATGGCTGTAGCGGCATCTAACCTGGGCCTTTATTGTCGACTATGAGGAAGCTCCCTAACACCTTTTCTTGAGCGATTTATTTTGCTGATGACACCTTACTCTCCTCCTCTGTGCTATATAAATCCTTCCAATATCGGCATACTCTGCATTAAATAACACGCAAAAGGATAATAATTAGCCAGAGAGAGAGAGAGAGAGAGAGAGAGAGAGAGTCATCCAGGAATGTGAGAGAGTGAATCTATCTATCTATCTATCTGTCGGTGTATATACGTATGAATGATAGTGTGTGTGTGTGTGTGTGTGTGTGTGTGTGTGTAAGAATATATAATGCATGAATGATAGTGTGTGTGTGTGTGTGTGTGTGTGTGTGTGTTAGAATATATATGTATGAATGGTAGTGTGTGTGTGTGTGTGTGTGTGTGTGTGTGTGTGTGTGTCAACAACTGCAAGAAGGAAGGGCGATGTAATTACCCATTGAGCACCTGCATCCACATCAGGTCTTCTCATCCCTACATCAGGTGAGTCATCCCTGTGTAGTTCCCTTACCTTTATGCCGATGTTACGGATTTTGATGTCGTAACGCCGGTGTGTGGGGGATTTAGTCTCAGGCCCAGTAGGACGATGTTTTGAGGGGTATACAATATAAAAACAGATTATGAGTATACAGGTATGGTATTTTTGTGTGTGTGTGTGTGTGTTTGGACTCATAAAAATTCCTTAGGCTTTGTCACTCAGAACGGCTGCATACTTAGCAAAATGCGTGTTGTGGTTTATTCTCCTTCGTACGTCTCATCCTCAGCCAGCATCTCTCTTCAGGGATATCATAAACGAGCACTTCATATCAAGATATATTTGCAACAATGACGGTAGTTACGATGTGAGTACAGCTTAATTACTATTCAGGTATTGGCGTCCCCGGTTACAGTTGCAACCAAGTGGTGAGGTGAGAAGGTCGGAGGGTGGGGGGGGGAAGTTAGTCCACAGAGGGGCTGGGTCCTCGTGGGGTTAGAAGGCTCCCTAGCATGCCTTCCTCTAGTTAATTCTAATTTTGTACAGGTAACTAGGGAGTCTTCCAGGACCACGATGATTTAGAGAGACTCCTTCAGTGGTGCTGGGAGCCTGCCAGGACCACAAGGCCCCCTGTAGACTCGTTCAGTAGAGGGCCTGAGTCTTCTAAACCACCAGGCGCTTCTTGCATGTGCTGTGCGATCTAGGTCCTTTTTTTACCATCCTGTGAGAGAGAGAGAGAGAGAGAGAGAGAGAGAGGGGGGTATTCATTAGTCTTTCAGTATAACAAGCTCCCTAAGACCTTTTCCTAAGCGATTTATTTAGCTTATTACACCTTACTGTCCTCTTCTGTTATATAAATCCTTCCAATATCGCCATACTCTACATAAAGCTCCCTAACACTATATCCTAAGCGATTTATCTAACTTATTACACCTTACTGTCCTCTTCTGTGTCACATACATCCTTCGAATATCACCATACTCTGTATAAATAAGGTAATAATAATAAAACAACAACAATAACAACAGCAACAACAATTACTACTACTACTACTACTACTACTACTACTACTAATATCATAAACATCAACTAAACCAACCAGCCAACTCACCATATCCATAACTCCGATACCCATAGCGCCGATGTCCACCATAGCCATACCCGTGTCCAAATCCATGTCCAAACCCACGTCCAAAGCCGCCATGTCCAAACCCGTGTCCGAATCCGCCATGTCCGAATCCGCCGAAGCCGCCATGTCCGAAGCCTCCCCCGTGTCCGAAGCCCCCGAAGCCTCCGAAGCCTGGTCCTGGGTTTGCATCGCTGGAGCCTAGGCCGAAGATGACTACGGCTGCTATGGCGAGCTGTTGGGGGAGGCGGGGCTGTAGTCTCATCCTCGGCCTCCCTCTCTCTTTCTTTCTTTCTCTGTCTGTCTGTCTGTCTGTCTGTCTGTCTCTCCTTGCAATGATGATCACTTGCTAAGAGAGACGGTGTTGAAGTCTCCCTCTCCCTCCCTCTCTCTCTCTCTCTCTCTCTCTCTCTCTCTCGTTTGTTTGTATGTGTGTGTGTGTGTGAATATATATGTGTGTATGTATGTATGTGTGTATGTATTTGTGTGTGGGTGTATGTATGTATGTATGTATGTGTGTGTGTGTGTGTATGTATGTATGTATGTGTGTGTGTGTGTATGTATGTATGTATGTGTGTGTGTGTGTGTGTGTGTGTGTGTGTGTTTATGTATGTATGCATGTATGTATATGTGTGTATGTGTATGTCTATGTGTATGTGTGTATGTATGTATGTGTGTGTTATATAGCGTTAGTGCTATCTTCGCTTCTCTCCTATGGTGTTATGGTGTTGGGAATGATAGTGTTAGATGTTGCTTTTAATGGTGTTAGTGGTAATCAGTTTATCACCATCATCACCATCACCATCATCATCATCATCATCACCATCATCATCGTCATCAATATCCTCCTCCTCCTTCCCTCCTCCTCCTCCTCCTCCTACTTATCATCATCATCATCATCATCATCATAATCACCATCACCACCATCATCGTTATCAAAATCATCATCTTTCTCTCTTTTCATCATCATCATCATCACCATCATCACCATCACCACCATCATCGTTATCAAAATCATCTTTCTCTCTTTTCATCATCATCATCATCACCATCATCATCACCATCATCATCATCATCATCATCATCATCATCATCATCACCATCACCATCATCATCACCAACATCATCATCATCATCATCATCATCATCATCATCACCATCATCATCATCATCACCATCATCATCACCATCATCATCACCATCATCATCATCACCATCATCATCATCACCATCATCATCATCACCATCATCATCATCACCATCACCACCATCATCGTTATCAAAATCATCATCTTTCTCTCTCCTTTCATCATCATCATCATCATCATCATCATCACCATCATCATCACCATCATCATCATCACCATCATCATCACCATCATCATCACCAACATCATCATCATCATCATCACCAACATCATCATCATCACCATCATCGTTATCAAAATCATCATCTTTCTCTCTCCTTTCATCATCATCACCATCATCATCATCATCATCATCATCATCATCATCAGCCACTTACCAAACAATATTATGCTTCAATTCAGCCTTAAATCAAAAAAATATTAAATACGAAAAACAAACAATTTCGAATTTACCTTATTTACTGCAAAGCTGATCCGTAACACCGTTCAACAAGTGATTTATTATATGGCAAGGCTCTTTCACTTAATATTTTTCTGTTTTAAAAGAGATGTGTGTTACTATTATGAAAATTATCTATCTGTCTATCTATCTATTGCCAGACGCCTCAATCCTGTAAGGGGTGGCCACAAACAAATCGCCCCCATGTCGCCCAGTCCTCCGCCATTTCACTGTCCTTTCCCCAGCTCACACCCCTCTCTCTCATATACCTCTCCACTCCATCCCTCCACCTCATCCTCGGCCTCCCCCTCCCTCTCATATGCCTCTCCACTCCATCCCTCCACCTCATCCTCGGCCTCCCCCTCCCTCTCCCCCCTCCACAAAAAATTATCATTGTCGATATATTGAACGTAACCGTTTTCTCGCCGGTGAAAGAAGCTTCCTAACACCTTTTCCTAAACGATTTATTTTGCTTATTACACTTTACTGTCCTCTTCTGCGTTACATAAATCCTTTCAATATCGCCATACTCTGCATAAAGCTCCCTAACACCTTTTCCTAAGCGATTTATTTTGCTTATTACACCTTACTGTCCTCTTCTGCGTTACATAAATCCTTCCAATATCGCCATACTCTGCATAAATAACGTACAAAAGGATATTAACCAGCCATGCCCAAAAATAAATCGCTAAGGAAGAGGTGTTAGGGAGCTTCCTTAACCAACGAGAATCTGGGCCAAGTTAAGGTGAAAGAACTATAGATTTAACCCCAGAATATGATGCTAGTCACGAAGAAGTGCTATGGGAAGGATGTAGAGCCGTAGTATTGTCTTTTTCTGCCACTGAGCTACGTGAAATAAGCTGCAAAAGGACGAAAATCTGGGCCAAGTTAAGGTGAAAGGAGTATAAGTTGAATATGAGTAGTAGTAGTAGTAGTAGTAGTAGTAGTTGTTATGATATTGTTAAAAGTAGCAG
>NC_136984.1:70000-72500 GCF_032717465.1 Coenobita brevimanus | reverse complement strand
CCAGATCTCACCACCCCTCCTCACCCCTCGAAACCCCCCTTTTTACCCCCCTCTAGGGCAACTCCAGCCGGATATTACAGTGAAGCAAGTATTGGGGGGGCCCTCAAAGAAAACGGGAGACCTGGGGGGGTATGAGAGGGGAAACTAGGCTAAAAGTTCGATGTTGAGAATACTGGATATAGGAGAAGGGGAAAGGGACTCTTAGTTAATTATTCTGTTTAATTCTAAGTCCTTCCTAGTCTATCTAAGTCTATTCTAAGCTACGGTATTTTCTAGGTAATGTTTCTGAGCCATCTTGAGTCACCTATGGATTAAATAAGCTTCCCTAGTCCATCCCTACTACTCATATTTATTCTAGTTCTTTTGCACAACCTAGAAACACACTCTTCCCTGCTACAGCTATCTATCTCTCTCTCTATCTGTCTACCTATCTATCTGTCTATCTGTCTGTCTATCTATCTATTGCCAGACGCCTTAATCCCGTAAAGGGTGGCCACAAACACATCGCCTCCATGTCGCCCTGTCCCCCACCATTTCACTGCCTTGCTCCCAGCTTACATCCGCCCTCTCTCATATACCTCTCCACTCCATCCCTCCATCACATCCTCGGCCTCCTCCTCCCCGTCCCCCTGATACAACACCAACACAAAACACAACTCACAGACAATACACCCTGCAAACACTGTAATTCAACACCCCACACCACACCACACGCACCACATTCACCACACTACCACAACACCGCCAGCTCTTCACCACAAGATCAACAAAAGACCTCCGGGAGCGACCGATCAAAGAGTCAATTTCCTTCAGTCCGTCGGGATCACAACGAGATAAGAATAATAATACACACACACACACACACACACACACACACACACACACACACACACACACACACACACACACACACACACACACACACACACACACACACACACACACACACACACACACACACACACACACACACACACACACACACACACTCAGACAGCAACAACAAGACTCTCACTACATCCATTCCATACCACTTCTTCGTGACTAGCATCGCAAATCAGCATTACTCTCATATTACGATTCACTATTGAAAAACGGAGAGATGGCAGTTTTAGGCCAAGTTAGAGTAAAAAGAGTATAGTTGAATTAGGATCACTGGGATTATATTTGTATGGGGTAATGGTGGGGTTGGGTGGGGTTGGGTGGGGTAATGGTGGGGTTGGGTGGGGTGCAGTGGGGTTGGGTGGGGTGCAGTGGGGTAATGGTGGGGTGGGGTGGGGTGCAGTGGGGTTGGGTGGAGTGCAGTGGGGTAATGGTGGGGTTGGGTGGGGTAATGGTGGAGTTGGGTGGGGTGCAGTGGGGTATTGGTGGAGTTGGGTGGGGTGCAGTGGGGTTGGGAGGGGTGCAGTGGGGTAATGGTGGGGTTGGGTGGGGTAATGGTGGAGTTGGGTGGGGTGCAGTGGGGTTGGGTGGGATGCAGTGGGGTTGGGAGGGGTGCAGTGGGGTAATTATAGTAGTAGTAGTAGTAGTAGTAGTAGCAACCCCATCTCTTACTGAACTTTGTAGGTCATTGAAAAAAGTATACAGTATATGAATAGATTTTAATAATACACACAGAATATACAAGGCAATGGAGACGAGAGATTTATTCCTTACCTAATCCCTAAAATACCTAAATCTCACCTTAATTACACAGGTGTCTTAAAATTATATGTACAGGTAAGCTACAGGTAAATATTGACTGGAATTAAGGGAGCTCCTGGCCTTTGGTTCTTTCTTTCTTGCATAATAAAATATAAGAATTTTAGGCTTGGTATGTTAGTCGTATTTACTCTGCTTGTTATAGGTGTGTGTGTGTGTGTGTGTGTGTGTGTGTGTGTGTGTGTGTGTGTGTGTGTGTGTGGGTGTGTGTGTTTCTGTCTCCCTGTGTTGTTTGTGTGTGTGTGTGTGTGTGTGTGTGTGTGTGTGTGTGTGTGTGTGTGTGTGTGTGTGTGTGTGTGTGTGTGTGTGTGTGTGTGTGTATGTATGTATGTGTGTAGCAAGACAGACATGAGAAGTACATCACTAAACTGAAGGGACATAATTCATATCTCATCCTCTCACTCCATCTCATCCTACCGGCATTCATTCTTTACTATTCACTTTTCAATCATCTATCGACCATTTTATCTATCTTAAAACCCAATATTTTCAGTTTTTCAAAATTGCTCTTGGGGTGAGGGGGAGTTAAAAATCTCTCCCCTCCCCCCCCCCGTTTCGAATTTTCTCTCCTATGGGCAAAAAATGGGCTGGAAAGGCAGGAAAAAATGAGAAAGACTAGATCCATATATAAGAAATCTGACCTTGGGAGGGAGAGGGGAAAATAATGGAAATAAATGGGGGAAAAAAAATAATTGATATTTTTTTTTTCTGAAGAAGGGCGTGGAAAGTGCGTAGACTTTTTCCTTCATCCTGTAGGCCTGGAATAAGAAAAGGATAGTTGAGTGGTGTGATTATTATT
>NC_136984.1:37500-55000 GCF_032717465.1 Coenobita brevimanus | reverse complement strand
TCTTTATGAATCTTATTTCGTTATATTTCAGGATTCACTGAAGAATTATATTAGTATATGAACCATCTAACTTCAGTACACTTCAATCAGTATATGTTTTAATTCATGATTCATACGTACGTCTGCTATTCTCATAATACACGAGTATCTGAACACAAATTACTTTTTTGCTATCATTCCGTCACCAAAGAGAACGTAGAGAAGATGGGAACTAGTGTATATTACGGCAACGCTGAGATATATGAGGAAGTTAAGGGGCGTTGTGTTGTTGATATGGATGTGGAGTTACGTGGAGAGACAGACAGGCAAATGAGGAAGTAAAAGAGCGTTGTGGTGTTGATGTCGATGTGGAGTTACGTGGAAAGCCAGACAGACAAATGAAGTAAAGGAGTGTTGTGATGTTGATGTGGATGTGGAGATACGTGGAGAGACAGACAGACAAATGAGGAAGTAAAGGAGCGTTGTGGTGTTGATGTGGATGTGGAGTTAGTGGAGAGACAGACAGACAAATGAGGAAGTAAAGGAGCATTGTGATGTTGATGTGGATGTGGAGTTAGTGGAGAGACAGACGGACAAGTGAAGTAAAGGAGCGTTGTGGTGTTGATGTGGATGTGGAGTTAGTGGAGAGACAGACAGAGAACTGAGGAAGTAAAGGAGCTTTGTGGTGTTGATGTGGATGTGGAGTTAGGCTAGTGGAGAGACAGACGAACAAATGAGGAAGTGAAAAGGCATTGTGTTCATATGGATGGAGAGTTAATAGAGATAGCGAGACAATGAGGAAGTGGAAGGTTGTAGTGGTGTTGATGTGGGTTTGGAGTTGCATGGAGGGACAGACAAACAAACGAGGAAGTAAAGGAGCGTTGTGGTGTTGATGTGCATGAGGAGATACGTGGAGAGACAGACGAACAAATAAGGAAGTGAAGGAACATAGTGGTGTTGATGTGGATGTGATTGAAAGTGTTGGGAGAAGTGCCCTGAGATGCTTTGCTCATATGGAGGTAATGGATGATGAGAGACTGACTAGGAGAGTGTATGTGAGTGAGATGCAGAGTGAGAGAGGGAGAGGGAGGCCGAGGAAGAGGTGGAGGGATTCGGTGGAGAGAAGAATGAGGAAAATGTGAGCTGGAGGGGGGACAGACAGATGCTGGAGGACAAGATGACATGGAAGCCGTTTGTGGCATAGCACTTCTTCGTGACTAGCATCATATTATTTCACGTAGCTCAGTGGCAGAATAAGACAATGCTGCAGCTCCACTTACATAGCACTTCTTCGTGACTAGCATCATATTCCTGCGTTAATCTATTGTTACATCTCAGCAACGATGATGGCGAAAGGGCAAATCTGAGGTCTTTAATTCTCCTTTGGTCTCATAGTTTTAAGATTAAGGACTAAATTAAGACGAAGTATTGAAGGAGCCTGTATTATTTCTGTGTATTTTTTTTTTATGCAAGGAAGAATGAACCCAAGGCCATTTTTCCTGGATACCTCTATGACAGGTTTCCCTCATTTATTTATACAGTTTTCTTATCTTTTTTAAATATTCATTACTTTTTTCCTGGTGTTCTCTGCCTGTTCCTCTCCGCCAAATTCCTAACAGTAAGTGCCAGCAATACAATATACTAACACTATTTCATTTTTCAGAGAGAAGGAACCAAAGGCTGAACACCAACGCAAGATAGTCAAACAAGCAAGCCAACGTCAAGCCCATGCTGTACCTGGACACACAGCGTTAGAAAAATGGAGGTCGAAGGCAGGGGGAGATGCACACCAGAATTTTGGCAATGCAGGTGAGTGATTACAAGACACGTAGTATTTTTCCACATCATTTCATCAACTCCCCCACCTCTCTCTCTCTCTCTCTCTCTCTCTCTCTCTCTGTCCCACACACATACACACACACACACACACACACACACACACACACACACACACACACACACACACACACACATTACATTAACCCTTCCACTACAGTGAGGAGATGGAAGGAGCACTTTGAGGATTTGTTGAATGTAGAAGGTGACAACAGTGCGAGTATAAGTGGTTGGGGAATGGCTGGGAGAAGGAGAGATGAGAGGAGGGAGGAAGAGATCAGTAGGGCGGAAGTAGTGGAAGCAATGAAGAAGATCAAGATGGGAAAGGCCCCAGGAATTGATGAAGTGTGTGGTGAAATGCTGAGGTATGGGGGTGAGATAGTTGTGGAATGGATATGGAAGTTGTGTAGATTGGCTTGGGAAGAGGGAAGGGTTCCAGAGGACTGGAAATCAGGTATAATTGTTCCTTCATACAAAGGAAAAGGGGAGAGAGAAGTATGTGGTAACCATAGGGGTATTTGCCTTCTTAGTGTGACTGGTAAAATATATGGTAGAATACTCATTGATAGGGTTAGGCATATGACAAAGGAGCTAGTTGGAGAAGAACAAGGGGGATTTAGGAAGGGAAAAGGGTGTGTAGATCAGATAATTGTTCTAAGATGTTTAGTGGAGAAATATCTAGAGAAGGGAAAGAAAGTGTATGCTGCCTTCATGGACTTGGAGATAGCTTATGACAGAATAGATAGGCAAGGTATGTGGAAGGTATTGAGAATATATGGAGTGGATGGGAAATTGTTGAATGCTGTGAAGAGTATGTACTAAGGAGCTAGGGCTACGGTGAGAGTGGATGGTGAGCTGAGTGAATTTTTTTATCACAATGTGGGACTGAAACAGGGTTGTGTGATGTCTCCATGGCTGTTTAATATATACATGGATGGGGTTGTAAAGGAGTTGCAGGGTAGGGCGAGTGGATGTGGGGGTGGCTCTAATGAATGAGGGTGAGATTTGGAAGATTCCGGTGTTGCTGTTTGTTGATGATACAGTATTGTTGAGTGAAGATGAATGGGAGTTGCAAGGTTTGGTGAATGAATTTGGGACAGTGTGTAGGAGGAGGACGCTGAAAGTTAATGTAAACAAAAGTAAAGTTATGGTGTTTGAGAGGAATGAAGACACAATATGTACAGTGAGGTTGGATGGTGAGGATACGGAGAATGTGAGTGCATTCAAGTACTTGGGTAGTGTGATGAGTAAGGATGGAACTTTGGGGTATGAAGTGCGTGAAAGGGTACAGCAGGGAAGGAAGGTTGTTGGTTCGCTGAAAGCAGTGATGAGAAATAGGGAGGTGAGTATGGAAGTTAAGAAGTCACTGCATGATTGTATTGTGATCCCTATCCTGACGTATGGAAGCGAGGCGTGGACCTTGCAAGAGGGGAACAAGTCAAGAGTGAGAGCAGTGGAAATGAGTTACTTGAGAGGAGCATGAGGAGTGACATGGAGGGACAGGTTGACGAATGAAGAAGTGGAGGAACGTTGTGGGGTGGATGTGGATGTGGTTGAGAAGATTAGGAGCAATACACTGAGGTGGTTTGGACATGTGGAGAGAATGGAGAATGATAGACTGACTAGGAGGGTGTATGTAGGTGAAATGAAGGGAGGGAGAGGGAAGGGTAGACCGAGGATGAGGTGGAGGGATGGAGTTGAGAGGTATATGAGAGGAGGGGGGGGGTGAGTCGGGGGGAGGGTAGTCAAATGGTGGGTGACAGAGCGACTTGGAGGCGTTTTGTCTGCGGCCACTCTTTGCGGGATTAGGGCGTCGGGCTATAGATAGATAGATAGATCTATCGGTGGATAAATCAATAATTATATGGTGTCACGGTAGGGTCAGGCTCCATATTACCTCACCCTTACCAGCTTACTTCGGCATTTGTCAGGTTAATATACATAATACATTCACTGTTATGTCCATCCATCTCTCTCATTCTCCTCATCTCACCCTGTTTACTCCCCTCTCATCATCATCATCATCATCATCATCATCATCATCATCATCATCATCATCATCATCATATTTCCCAGTTCTGTATTATATAATCTTTTTTTTTTTTTTTTTTTTTTTACATACTACATAAATGTAAGATGTGTTGTACTTCATGAATATATGATATGGCTGTATGATAGGCCAGCCAGTTGCAAGTAATGGTGTGTGTGTGTGTGTGTGTGTGTGTGTGTGTGTGTGTGTGTGTGTGTGTGTGTGTGTGTAATTCACCGGGTCGGTCAGGATCACTTGATGGTCGTGATCGTCAGCTTTTACCCTCCCGGAAGGGAGCTGAGAGCTCATATAGTCCGATCTAAGGGCAAGGCTGTGACCACACACGCACACACCAGTTCCCTTGCTCAAGGGGGACAGTAACCATCCACTTCGTCAGTGAAACTTTTCGCAACATGTGTGTGTGTGTGTGTGTGTGTAAACTTAACCCATTACCTGTGGTGGCTTCTCTTCAGTTAACATAAAATCGCTTACTGTATGCTGAAGTATATATACATATATATTTATTTTCCGGTCACAGCGTTCATCTAGCACGTCATATACTGTTCAGTTCTGCCGAGTTGCTCTTAGCTGAACGTATCGATGTAACGTTAGCCAAAACAAAATACCGTCTTTGTAACTAATTCGCATCTTACAGTTTCGATATCTAATCTCATTGTTCGTAGACAAGAAAATAATCTACCGAAATCTACCGAAATAGAAAACGCTAGTTACATGGATAACTGATATATTTTTCGTTCCTGGATTAGGCACATTTTACCCCTCTCCTATTCTGTCCTACTTTAGCCTAAACCAACCCATCCTAACCTACTTTTCTCTGCCCTACACTACCCTACCCCAGCCTACCCTGCCCTAGCGTTCCCTACCCTATCCTACCGCTGAGGTCTCCTGTAGGGATACTGGTTCTTCGGTTTTTGCCAGGCTTAGGGAGGTGGAGGAGATTAAGGTGTTGGACATCCGTTCTGGGGGCGGAGAGACTTACAACATCCCCTTGTCTCGTTGTAAACTTTGGTCTACCCTTTCCCTGTCATGACACTTCTCCGGAGTCGATAATATTCCCCATGCAGTGCTGAGGTACCTGGATGATGAAGCAGTGTCCTTCCTCCTGAGTCTTATAAATAGAATTTGGAGAGATTCGTCCACTCCTGCTTCTTGGCGGGGGGCTGTTGTCCTACCGTTTCACAAGCCAGGTATTGCAGGTCACCATCTTGGTTTGCGTGGTAGGTTGCCTTTACTGATTATGGAATATTTCCGTATTGGTGCCACCTTGTTTCCCTCATATCCTCAAGAGGAGGGAGTGCCTCAAACTAGTGTCCTTAGTGTCACCGTCTTTGCTAAAGTTCAGGAAGATTTTGTTGGCTCTGTTCCGGAGGGAGTGTCTGCCTCGCCGTATCCTCGCTATCCACATCCGTTTGGGTACAGGGTGAAGGCTGCCATGGGGGATGTGGATGTTCCAACCTTTCTTGTTTGTCCTGTGCGTGTACCAAGGATGGCTCCCTGGCTCCTCTCAGGGGTGCAACCGTGTGTTTACTTTCCTGAGAGAGGGGCCTTTCTTTCCTCACAGGCGGCTCTTTGCTATTTTTTTAGAACATGCTTCCTCTCACAGTGTCTCGATCCTCGTATGTACTGATGGATTGAAATCCCGTGAGGGGACAGGCTTGGGTGTTATATTTCCCGATTTCATTCGTGGTAGGAGTGTTCCCCCCATCGTATCTACTTTTATCGCAGAACTTACTGCTATTTTACTCGCAGTCAAATTGATATTTAGCTTCCCTCCTGTTTGTTATACAGTTTTTAGCGACTCTGCCGATCTCCATTTTGTGTTTTCCCGTCCAATCCTCTTTTGTTGTCTACAGTGTTTTAGAATGGCTGTGCTTGCTAGGGACTGCTTTGTGGTTTTGTACCATTGTGGGCAATGAGCATGCTGACGCTCTGGCAAAGGCTGCTGCCTCTCGCCCATCCTCACCTCTCCCCTGCCTCGCTCAGTGATATTCATCTAACCACTCACTGTTTGCTCCCACTGGCAGAGTAGGTGGGATGCGGTGGGGGCCAACAAAATGTGTGATATTTGTGGGTAAACGGGCCCCTTCATTTGCCGAGGTCTGAATGCAAGTGGGAGACGGTTTTATGCTGGCTCCGAATGGGCCATTCCTGGTTCTCTCATTGATTTTTAATGGAGGACTCTCCCCCTACTTTCTGTGTGGAATGCTTCGTCTCCCTGACTCTTCGGCTTTTGCTGATGGTGTCCACTGTTGGGGAATTGCGCCATCGTTACCTCTCTGAGCACCGGGCAGGAGAGAGATTGTAGTCTTCTGTTGGTACTTGAAGAGGATGCTTGTTGTGGTGGAGGGGGAAACCTTTGCTTGGTGTAGGCAGCTGCACTACCGTGTAAAATTTAGTATACAGTGGTTTTAGTGTTCCTAGTGTTTTAGTGTTTTTCTTGTTTTAATTATGAATTGTATTTTGTGTGTGTGTGTGTGTGTGTGTGTGTGTGTGTGTGTGTGTGTGTGGTGTGTGTGTGTGTGTGTGTGTGTGTGTGTGTGTGTGTGTGTGTTTCATCTTTTCGAGTGCTTTTATTCTCGTTGTCGTCCGGCGGCATATGACCCTGGTTGTTGTATCGCCAGATTTTATTGTATATACTTATTCAGTTCAATTTACCCTACCCTACTCTTCTCAACCCTACACTAGCCTACCTCAGCCTACCCTACCCTACCCTGCCATTGCCGACCCAACTCTACCCTACCCTCCCCTGTACAGCCCTTTCACCACTACATTACTTTTCCTGTTTTCTTCTCTCTACCTTCGGATGATTTTCTTCACCTCTACAGTAGAGAGAAATTTCGAACTGGAAGGGTTAAATACTGCCATCATCAACCCCATCTCTATCAGGGGATCTCCTCAGCTGAATAAAATCATGCGGTCAGCTAGGACAATGTAAATAAGTTGTTCTCGGCTTGAAAGATTAAATGATTCTGTCCCGTCATCCTAAGAGGGTTTTCTGAAGCTGTAGGATATCGTCAGAAGCTAGCAAAGAGTAAAAGTGACATCCGCAGACTGGGAGCCTCTGCGTCCAGCGCTCCGCGGTTCAAGTCCCAGAGGTGGACAGATGTTTTGACGTGTAGACGTTACCAGGGCGTAGCTTGGTGGCCTACCCTTAAATATTCTGGACTTATGGTGGTCTAGCCTCGTGCCCCTGCGCTCCACCACATAAAAAATAAAATTAAAAGGAAAGCCAAGGGTCATGAATGAACTAAAGGATTGAACTAAGCGGGGAAGAACAAAAATCGTAGAGAAGATCGCCCCAAATCTGATGAGACAGTGTAGTATAACTGAGTGAAATAGGCGTTGGCTATGACGGAACTATTATGATTTGTGATTATAATATGGAGTCCTAACACCCTGTCCAAACCGACCCAATCCTACCTCACCCTGCAAAAACTGACCCAATCCTACCCCACCCTGCCAAAACCGACCCAATCAAACCCCACTCTGCCAAAACCGACCAAATCCTAACCCACGCTGCCAAAACCAACCAAAACCTATCCTATACTCTGTCATAACCGACACAATCCTACCTCACCCTGACAAAACTGACCCAGTCCTACCCCACCCTGCCAAAACCGACCCAACCCTACCCGACCCTGCCAAAGCCGATCCAACCCTACCCCACCCTGCCAAAACCGACCCAACCTTACCCCACCCTGCCCCAAAAAACTCAATCCTACCCCACCCGGCCAAAATCGACCCAACGCTACCCCACCCTGCCAAAACCAAACCATTCCTACCACACCCTGCCATAACCGACCCAGTCCTACCCCACCCTGCCAAAACCGGCCCAATCCTTCGCCGCCCTGCCAAAACTAACCCAACCTGACTCCACCCTGCCATAACCGACCCAACGCTACCCCACCCTGCCACAACCGTCCCATCCCTACCCTACCTTAACCAAACCAGTCTTATCTAACTCACTGTCCACGTTAACACTTTTTTCCATATTCATCTTTCTTCCTCCAGACGATTTTCTTCAACTCTAGAGAGAAATTTCGTACTGGAGGGGTTAGATAGAGTCACCATCAACCCCTTCACTACGAGGGGATCTCCTAAGCTGAATAAAATCGTCCGGTTACCTAGAACAAAGTAACTAAGTCATTCTCTGTCTGAAGGGGTTATTGTGTCTGGCCCATCATCCCGAGAGGGTTTCTTTAAGCTCCAGGAAATCGTCTAAAGGTAGCAAAGTGTAGCCTAAACATGACGTCAGCACTTGGTCTAGGCGCCACAGATCGAGTCCGGAGGTGAACAAAGGTTTTTATATCATATAGACGTTTTATATTTTATATTTTGCAACTTTCAGAGGCATTTACTCAGCTTTAGGAGTCTTATGGATAGGCTCAATCAAACGTATCGAACCTCCCATGTTAGAAAAAATAGCTTGCAGAAATGCGTCCTCGTACTGAAGGGGCGGAATGGACAGATCGAGTGACTAAGATATTGAATTATGTATATGACTGATTTTGTTGTTATTTCTATTATTATTATTATTATTTCAGGCAAATGTCCCAGGCTTCTAGACTGGCTGACTAGCGACTATTATTAAGTCTCCCGTGGCTCCGTGCTCCTTCCACTCAAGAGCCTGCACTTCACGCATTCCACGCACAAGATGGCGCCACCGCTGCATTCCTGCGAAGACGAGAGGTCAAGAGGACGACACTTGCTTTTTGTTTGTTTGTTTACTGTAATTGCTTAAAGTTGTGATCCCTCCAACTTGAATGCTCAGTTGTAACTATAGATAACTAGAATACGATGCTAGTCACGAAGAAGGGCTATGAAAAGATACAGAGCTCGTAGTATTGGCTGGATGAATCACTCTTGCGTGATAATCAAAGACGGTGAATAAAACCCACACTTGTAGACGAAGAATATAATTACCAAACAGTTTCGGTGGACACTGCCACCATCTTCAGTGGTCAAGATAGTGAGAGGGAGTGACATACTGATTATACAAGGGTTCCTTTATATGCCTGTGTGTGTGTGAAAGGGTGGGGTAAAGGTGAGGTGGGGTGGGGTAGATTGTAAGCGGGAATTAACCCAAGGGGGATTTTGGGGGGGACATTACCGGACAGGTCAGGTGTAATTCCTATCTGACCTGTCCGGTAATGTCCCCCTCCAAAATCCCCCTTGGGTTAATCCCCGCTTACAATCTACCCCACCTCACCTCACCTTTACCCCACCCTTCCACACACACACACACAGGCATAAAAAGGAACCCTTGTATAGATAGTATGTCACTCCCTCTCACTATCTTGACCACTGAAGATGGTGGCAGTGTCCACCGAAACTGTTTGGTAATTATATTCTTCGTCTACAAGTGTGGGTTTTATTCACCGGCTCGTAGTATTTTTTTCTTTTAACTAAGATTCATGAAATAAGCTGCAAAAATACGAGCTTACTTAATGTAAATGAATTACAGTACGTTCAAGATGGAGGGAAGGCATTTTGTATTTTGTTTGTGATGTTATAGTGTCTCTCAGGATCCTAGGATCCTCTCTCGGCTGAACCAAATTGTCTGGCGTCAGCTGGAACATGATGCTAGAGTTATGTCGGTCGTGAGGGGGTTAATGATGACGGTATTGACACTGTCAGGCTCCTATGACTCACTCAGTCGAATAAAATCGTCTGAGTCAGCTGAAATGGGGTACTAGAGTTGTCCCAAGCACCAGAGGGTTAAGAATCTTAACCCTCTGGTGCTTGGGACAACTCTAGTATTCCATTCCAACTGACAGACGATTTTGTTCGGCTGAGTGAGTCATAGGAGCCTGACAGTTACTACACTGTCACCATTAACCCCCACATGACCGGCATAACTCTGGTATATCATGTTCCAGCTGACGCCAGACAATTTGGTTCAGCCGAGTGGGTCTGGGGCCTGGGGGGCACTAAATGAATATATCCAAAAAATATTAAAGGGGGGGCTATATCAATTTTGCCACAGGAGGTATACCAAAATTGGACTTTTTAATAAAACCCCCTCCTCTCTCACTCCCTGTGTTTTGTATATGTCCCTCTCTGTCGGGTGTCTGCTGTCTGCCTGTGGTGTGTCTGTCCCACCCTCTGTGTGTGTGTATGTGGTGTGTCTACTGTGTGAAGGTGGCTGTGTACGTGTCTTGTGTGTGTATGTGGTGTGTCTACTGTGTGAAGGTGGCTGTGTACGTGTCGTGTGTGTGTGCGTCTTGATGTGTGTATGTATGTAGTAGTGTGTGTAAGTGTCTTTGTGTGTGTGAGCTGAATGTATGTATGGGGCCTTGTGGTTTTAAGGAAAGCCTGCTACGCAAACTTCCCTCAGCCACATTTTAAAGAAACCTCTATCACACCGGGACTTGAACCCGGGTCCTCCTGATCAACAGGCCAGCACCATACTGACCATGCTACCGCGGCCCCATAAGGGTAGCGGCTAAAACTTCTACTGTATTTTATTTCTTTACATGTTACAAAAAATGAGAAATTGAACAACATGCACAGACTAAACTAAATTGTCATGTACCTATTAATGTCGCTTTAGGAGGAGATATCTCGAAATTTCCTGAGCTACTTGGAATACCTAAGCCTGCAGTTTAATGCTAATCATGAACAAGTGCTATGGAAAGAATATAGAGCAGTTGCTACTTATATAAAGGGAGAAAGTAAAAACTGCAACTTAACTGCTAACCAACGGCAGGACTTAAACGATTAACCATATATTACATAAACTTAACACACTGAGTGACACAGAAACTAAACATATGATACAAATTCTTTAATGAAACTTATAATGAGAGTACAAATGACAAAATATACACTGCACAGGAAGACAGTACAGTACTCAGTGGTCATACTCTGAGAATGAAAGCCTATCTGTTGTACCGATTTATAAACGGAAGAGATGAATCGCTAAATTTGATCCACAGTAAAAAATAATAATAATAATGAATACATAAAACAATAAAGACAAACCATATAGACTACATGTCCACCCTAAACTGACAAAAACCTGGCATCTCTCCACCTTGAATGCTGAGCTGTTTCTAGAGATAAAGACTGGATTATCATGCAAATCACAATGAAGATCTATAGGGAGGATGCAAAACCATAATACTGTCTTATTCTGCCACTTAGATACAGGAACTAAGCAGCAGAAGGACTAAAATTTGTCAAGGTGAGCCAACTACAATGACACAGATGAAGTCTGAGATTATATAATGTGTAATCATGAACTGATTGCATCATTCAGTAAAGATTACAAAAGGAAAAGCTATCAAATCTGAAAGTGTAAGTACTATACAAGATATGATTAACCTTGTACATCCATATTCTGAGATATGCTTCCTATATCATAGCCTACACACAAATTCATCCCCCTCAACAGTAATGGTATATTCCTGCTGTCTCCTGACTTCCAATCAACTTATGAAACCTCTCTCCTAATTCTAGAAGGTATGTTAAGAGAAAATGTGAATATTGATGAGATACAGTTTGGGTTTATGTCAGGCAAAGGGACCACAGATGCCATATTCATTGTTCGACAGTTTCAGGAAAAAATATATAGGAAAGAAAAGGGAATTGTACTTTGTTTTTGTTGATTTGGAGAAGACCTTTGACAGAGTCCCTAGAGAGGTGGTGACGTGGGCAATGAGAAAGCTTGGGATCAAGGAGTGGCTGGTTAGGGTGGTTATGGCCATTTATGTGGGTGCTCACACCCAGGTAAGTGTGAATGGAGGTTTGAGTGACAAGTTTTCCAAGAATGCTGGTGTGCACCAAAGGTCAATTTTGAGACCCTTGTTGTTTATCATGGTACTTGAAACCCTCTCATGTGACTTCAGAAATGGACTCCCGTGGGAGATGATGTATGCTAATGATTTGGTGTTGATTACAGAGAATGAAAGGAAGGCGGAGGAAAGATTTGGGAAGTGCAGAGATGGTATGAAACACAAGGGCTCAAAGTAAATGCAGATATTACTAAAGTGATGGTGTATAGGGCTGGTGGCAGTACTGTCAAAGAAGAGGGAGAGTGGCCATGTGAGATTTGCCACAAGGGCGTGGAAAGTAATTCCATCTTGTGCAGTCTGTGATAAGTGAGTGCATAAGATATGTAGTGGTACTAGAGGTAGACGCGAGATAATGCTGATTTCATGTGTGCCGTGTGTTGGGGAGAGCAGGTGAAGCTTGTCAGGCATGGAGGGACTGACCTTGTTGGTGAGTCTCTCGAGTATGTGGAAGAGTTTTGTTATTTGGAAGACATGTTATGTGCTGGAGGTGGGGCTGAAGCTAGCTCTGTGGCTACAGTGAGGAGTTGTTGGAAGAAATTCAGTGAGCTGTTGCCTCTCCTGACACTGAGAGAGCTTTCCCTCTGTGCTAAGGACCTCTGTATGTGTCATGTGCCAGGAGTGCAATACTGTATGGTAGTGACACTTGGGCAGCAAAGGAAGAGGATATTTGCAGGCTTAAACATACAGAAATGACAATGAGTGGGTGGATGTGCAGTGCGTCCTTGAACGCGAGGCCTTGGGGGGCTAGGTTTATGACTGAAGAGTTGAGAGCAAGGATGGGACTGGAATGTGTTGTTGTGATGAGGAGGTGCTGACTGAGATTGTCTGGACATGTGGAAAGGATAGGAGCTGACAACTGGGCGCAGAAAGGGATGTGTAAACGTTGGGGGCAGGGTTGCGAGAGGCAGACCAAAGAAGAGCTGGGATGAGGTCAAAGAGTGTGACCTCAGGGATAGGGGACTGCATAGGGAAGTTGCCAAAGATCTAGCAGCATGGATATCACTAGCACTCAAAAATTTTATGCTATCCTTAACCATGCTATACCTAGATCTAGGTTTGGCTGCAATTATTTGGAGAGGGAACAAAATGATGAAGATTCCAAACCTGAACACTGACAAAAGAGCCAAACCCTCCTGTTTTGTGCCCATTTTGGGCCTGTCTGAACCTGAATCCCTGGGTTACCCACAGCACACCCTACCAACTCAGTTGCCTGGCCAAAGCTACAATTCCCTACATCGTCATCTGGGAAGAAAGCATACAATGAATGGATGAGAAATAGGGGCGTGGAAGAAGTTGAGAGGCGGAAGAGGGAGTTATATGTAGAAAGGAAGAGAGAGGTGAAAAGATTAGTAAGAAAGAGTAAGAAGAGAGTGGATGAGGAATTTGGAAGGAATATGAGGGTAAAGTGGAGGGACTGTAAGAAAATGTTCTGGAGAGAGGTGAAAAGAGTAAGACAGGGTGGAAGTGAAGTTAGCAGGGGAGTGAAAGATAAAAATGGTAGATTACTAGTGGAGAAGGGAGAAAAAGTGAGCAGATGGAGAGAACACTTTAAGGAATTGTTGAACGTAGAGGATGGAAGTAATGCGAGTATAAGTGGCTGGGGAATGGCTGGGAGAAGGAGGGAGGTGAGAAGACAGGAAGAAATCAGTAGGATAGAAGTTGTGGAAGCAATGAAGAAAGTTAAATCGGGGAAAGCCCCAGGAATTGATGGAGTGTGTGGTGAAATGCTGAAGCATGGGGGAGAGATAGTAGTAGAATGGATGTGGAAGATGTGCAGATTGGCCTGGGAGGAAGGTAGAGTACCGGAGGATTGGAAGTCAGGTATAATTATTCCCTTGTACAAAGGAAAAGGGGAAAAAGAAGTGTGTGGTAATCATAGGGGCATTTGTCTTCTTAGTATAATAGGAAAAGTGTATGGTAGGATACTTATTGACAGAGTTTGAGAAAGAACAGAGAAATTAGTGGGAGAAGAACAGGGAGGCTTTAGGAAGGGAAGAGGTTGTGTAGATCAGATATTCATTCTTATATCTTGAGTGGAAAAGTTTCTAGAGAAGGGAAAGAAGTTGTATGCGGCTTTCATGGATTTGGAGAAAGCATATGACAGGGTGGATAGACAAGGATTGTGGAAAGTGTTAAGAATATATGGAGTAGATGGGAAGTTGTTGAATGCTGTGAAGAGTATGTACGATGGTGCGAAGGTTGCAGTGCGTGTGGATGGTGAACTAAGTGAATTTTTCTCTTTGAAAGTTGGGTTGAAACAGGGATGTGTCATGTCTCCATGGTTGTTCAATCTGTACATGGATGGGGTAATAAAAGAGGTACAAGGTAGGGTAGTGGATGTTGGAGTGGCCCTGGTGAGAGAGGATAGTGTTTGGAAACTCCCTGTACTGTTGTTTGCAGATGATACTGTGTTGTTGAGTGAAGACGAAGGGGAGATGCAAGGCTTGGTGGATGAGTTTGGGAGAGTGTGTAAGAAACGGAATCTGAAGGTGAATGTAGGGAAGAGTAAAGTGATGGTCTTTGAGAGAGGTGAAGTCAGTGAATGTACAGCGAGGTTGGACGGTGAGGAATTGGAAAATGTGAGTACGTTTAAGTACTTGGGTAGTGTGATGAGTAAGGATGGAGGTTTGGAGGGTGAAGTGCTTGAAAGGGTACAGCAGGGAAGAAAGGTTGCTGGTTCTTTGAAAGCAGTGATAAGAAACTGGGAAGTGAGCATGGAAGTGAAAAAGTTACTACATGACAGTATTGTGATACCAACTCTAACGTATGCAAGTGAAGCTTGGACGTTGTTGGAAGGACACAAGTCAAGAGTGAGAGCAGTGGAAATGAGTTATTTAAAAGGAGCCTGTGGAGTCACATGGAGAGACAGGCTGACGAATGAGGATATAAAGGATCGTTGTGGTGTGGATGTGGATGTGATAGGAAGCGTTAGGAGAACACACTGAGGTGGTTTGGCCATGTGGAGAGGATGGAGGGTGAAAGACTGACGAAGAGAATGTATGTGAGTGAGGTGGAAGGAGGAAGAGGGAGGGGGAGGCCGAGGATAAGATGGAGGGATGGGATGGAGAGGTATATGAGAGAGGGGTGTGTGAGTTGGGAGCAGGGCAGTGAAATGGCGGGGGACAGGGCGACTTGGAGGCGATTTGTTTGTGGCCACCCCAAACGGGATTGAGGCGTCTGGCAATAGATATAGATAGAAGATTAAATAACTAAAGCTAACACTGATTTGAACTAATACACATCTGGTCCACAGGTCGTGCTGGAGTCTGCTGCCTTGTTGCTGCTTCCTTGCCACACTGGTCATACCCTGCTGAAGTTTGGTCTGCCCTGCCGTGAGAAGCCTGACGGTGGTGTGGTGTCTTCCCCTACTCTGAGATGCCTGGTGGTGTGGTGGTGGTGGTGGTGGCGGTGGTGGCGGCGGCGGCGGCGGCAGGGTGTCGTGTCTTCCCCAGCCGTGAGATTACTTGCTGCTGCTGCTGGTGATCTGCCCTGACCTGCCGAGAGAAGCCTGGTGGTGATGGTGTGATCTGCCTTGCAAGTCGGGTCGCTTCCCTACAGGATGTTCTGTGGACAAATGCTGCTTTTGAATGCATATTTTATATTGCTGTCTCTGTTAATGTATTCTATACTGAAGTGTTAATAATGAAAACTTAAATTTTCTGTCTTGTTTCATTACCTTTTTAACTGTGGCTTTGACTTAATATAGGTGATAAGTATATTGCGCTCTGCAGTCTTGTGTGTTGTGGGGACGGCTTTTGTGATGAGCTAAGACAATCTGATCGCTTCACCAAATTACTGCTCAGCCTTGTGATCGTGGACATAAAACATTATACAATACAATGATATACAGCTAAGCATAAAAAAGGTTATGGGAATTCTCCACCATGCAATCAGTGGACCTAAATTAAAGCCTATATTATAAAGCTAAGCCTGAAGAGGGTTGTGGGAAATAGATAATGATGCAGGGTAGACACTGGTAATGTTCACCGAGCCGTGCCCGCAACACACAAGAACTGGGTGGCGTAATATATGGACCACCTTGTATAATGAGAGGCCGTAAGTGTGTGCCGACTCACAAACTTGCGATCAATGCCCCGTCGTAACTATTACTGTCTTGTAGGATGCACAAAGAAAACAGGCCACAGAATACCTCCTTGTCTCACGTTCCTCCTACACAAACATACACGCCTTTCACTTTAACTTGACACAGAGCATATGAGAATGTCACGCAGATCAGTAGCAGAAACAGCCAATCGTGACTACCATCAAATTCTAGTGATAACTATCGCTACTACTCGGCAAACCGTATGGAAACTATAAGCTATCTGTCTATCCATCTATCTATAGCCAGACGACTTAATCCCGTAAGAGGTGGCCACAAACAAGTCGCCTCTATGCCACCCTGTCCCCCGTCATAATGCATCACTCCCCCTAATTCACACCCTCTCTCATATACATCCCATCTCCATCCTCCACTTATAAGTAATACATTAAAACAACCGTGAATTACTGCCGCACAAGCTGAGCCGTAATCATATCCAACACAAACACGAAGGAGCTTTAAAGAACAGAAAACAATACCTTGATAGCAGAAGACACTAAGACCACAAGTACTGACAGCCTACACCAAGAAACATAACTAATTTCAGTCAGAGACCAAGTGAATATGAGAGGCACACAGTTCATCACTTCAGCTCAAGATCCGTCCCACCTTTGTAACCTTATGTTGCATCATCCTCTCCACAAACAAAATCGAACAACCGCCCAACACTACACAGAGTATCTTTGCAACATATCCCCTCCTCCACCCGACTCTACACTTCCCAGACACATTCACAAACTCCCCAGCCAGCCAAAACTTTCTGCCAAACACATACATAAACACACAGACACCCCAGCCAGCCAAAACTTTCTATACCAAACACATACATAAACACACACACACACATCAGCCAGCCAAAACTTTCTATACCAAACACATACATAAACACACACACACCCCAGCCTGCCAAACCTTTCTATACCAACACATACATAAATACACAGACACCCCAGCCAGCCAAAACTTTCTACCAAACAGCATCCTTCATGTGCCACCACCAAACATACACCCTTCAGACACTACCGAACCCAGAGACACGAGTACACCAACCTTCCCTGCTACAATACTAACACAAAATATAACACACATACAATCCCCTGTGATCATACTGCAAAGTGGCACCCCCACACCACAGCACACCCACTCACTTCCTGCACCACACCACCACAACACAGACAATCCTTCAATATAACACTGGGTTCACATCCAGATGAGCCTAAGATGTAACAAGAACAACAACAACAACTCAGGCCAAGTTAAAGTGAAACGAGTCTAGTTATGAAAGGAAAATTATTTCAAGTTATTTTGTAAGCGCTTCGGGTACACAAAGTTACAAGACCACAGGGAACGAACTGCATACCGAGGGTGTAATACTACGGCGGCTTAGGGGGCTTTATACCACCTTTTCTTCAGTGATTTATTGTTCAACCGAGCGAGCGTAGAGAGCAAGCGAGCAAGAACACTATCTGACATGGTATAATAGGGTGGCAGAGAAATGCGCCAAGAATGCGTTGTCTAGGAAACTATTGAAGCCACAACAGATCTATGGACATCATTAGAAACCTAGTAAAAAAAATAATAGGAGTTACTTGAGGGACTTTTCTCAAAATCTGCCGCGGCAGTTCTGATAAAAGGAAAATAAACGTACCAAACTGAGTACCAGAACCGAGTTATTCTAGAAGTTAAAAGCTACTGCAGATCTGTTCAGACAGCTGGAAAGCTTATGAAGAATCAATT
>NC_136984.1:10000-32500 GCF_032717465.1 Coenobita brevimanus | reverse complement strand
ATAATAATAATAATGACGTATAGAAAAGGGGGGGAAAGGAAGGAAGGTAAAGAATGATTGTGTATATGTGATGAGTGTTATGCAACCAGGGCGACGACACGTGGTGGCAGGAACTAGGCCTTAGTTTAAACTCCCGGCCTTACTGAGAGCTCAGGTTCCTGGTTGCATTGTGTAAGGTGCATGTGTGTGTGTGTGTGTGTGTGTGTGTGTGTGTGTGTGTGTGTGTGTGTGTGTTTTTAAGTAGGAGAGGAAGAATTTAGACTAAGAGAAAGAGTGTCGGGGCTTAACCCAACGTGCGTGTGTTTGGTGTTGGGAAGGGGGGGGGGGTCTCGCACGTGCACTGTGTTGTTACTTAAGGACGGGAGGAGTGAATAGCCACGGCTTTCTCTGCCAAGCATTAGCTTATTGGCTGCCTCTCAGGTTCATCTGATTTTTCCGGCTCCAGAAGCCTGGGTAGGATTGTAGGATACGGGTGTTAGGGTAAGGTGTTGTAGCCCTGGGGGGCTTGGGTAGGGGGATAAGGAAAGGGGAGGGGTGGAGGAAGGGGAGTATGGGGGGGTGAGGGTCTGAGGTAGGGTGCTGGATATGAGGATGGCGGGTTATTACGTGGCTGCCGTGATCTTGATAATGGGTGTAGGGGTGGTTTAGAGTCTTAAGTGAATTGCAGGGTGTGAACTAAGTAGTTGATTAATAAAAGGGTCAGTAATAAATAAACTATTGGTGCTTAAGTGAACCCTCAGCGAAACACGAACATGTTCCGCCCTTGCCATGACGCGAGACTGGCGTGCATTGGTCCCCTGTGGGATAACCAGACAGCGAGGCGCCGCGGAGCTGGGCGGCGCATGTATACACCCCCCGTGTGACATTGGGTAACTGAGGCGGTGATGGCTGGTGTGGCAGCGAGATGGGACTGAAGAGGTACAGTAGACGGCCTGGCGCCATGGCCTAACCGAAGCAGACGTACACCACAACACACCAAGAGCGACACTGAGGGGGTCTCACTGGGCATGGGGGTTTTAAATGGGTAGAGGCAGACAGGTAGACGCCGCATTGGGGGCGGGGCTTGCAATAAAGAAAATTACCACATAATGTAGGGGACCCTTATGTAACTTTGACGAATCTTTATACCGACCATTGTCGTTTCGTTTTTATTTTCTCTCTCTCTCTCTCTCTCTCTCTCTCTCTCTCTTGTTCTTACGTTGCCTCATGTTCAAAGGTCCTTTTATTTCTTAATGGCGGTGGTCTAATATACATTTCCACGTGGCTCTATATGTGGACACTCAGTGGATTGTGTTTTCCATTCTTTCCAGCTAATCTATAGTTTATCACATCTTTCCTGGCTTATTTCCCAGCGATATCTATACTGCATTCGGATTCTACACTAAGTTATTGGCTGCTTAATCAGTTGCTTTGTACTGTGATCGTATCGTATCTTTTATAAAAGCTCCAATAAGCTTGCATGCGTCAGCCTTGGTCACATGATGGCTCTCCACGCTGCTTGATCTCTGGCAGCCTCCCTATTCAGTCCCTTATCCCTGAGGTCACACTCTATGACCTCATCTCAGGTCTTTTTCGGTCTGCCTCTGGCAACCCTACCCCCGACGTTCACACTTCTTACTGTAGATCCATAATATCTGAATGTTTCTTGTCTGCTTCTTACCATTCGTAGAGGTTCCCTGTAGGCTACTGTGTGTGTGTGTGTGTGTGTGTGTGTGTGTGTGTGTGTGTGTGTGTGTGTGTGTGTGTTCTTACCTAATTGTTCTTACCTAATTGTACCTTTTTAGGAATGAATAAAGCTCGTACTGTCCCGTGTATTAAACCATTTGTATCATACATATCCTTAAATTTATGAAACGTTTTGGCACACACTATTTCATTCGGTAGTGCATTCCACTGGTCAATTATTGCTCTATTTGGGAAACTAAATTTCCTTACGTCTTTATTGCCTCTCCTTTTATGCAGTTCTTTGCAGTGTCCTCTTACTGCTGCGTCCCCATAGGTTATATACTCATTTAGGTCTATTTTCTCCTTCCCTGATATGCATTATATAGTATAATCATGTCTCCTCTTTTCCTTCTCTCCTGTAGTGTAGGTAGATTCAGTTTTTCTTCGTAGCTTAGATCCCTTAAGCTTGGTATCCATCTTGTAGCTGCCCTTCTAACTTTTTCAATCTTATCTATGTGTTTTTTTTGATGAGGACTCCAGACTACTGACGCATACTCCAGGGTTGATCTGATGAATGATGTTATTATCTTTCTTAGTATGTCTTCATTTGTGTGTGTGTGTGTGTGTGTGTGTGTGTGTGTGTGTGTGTGTGTGTGTGTGTGTTCTTACCTAATTGTATCTTTACAGGAATGAGTCAAGCTCGTACTGTCCCGTGTCTTAAACCATATTTATCGTACATATCCTTAAATTTGTGAATTGTTTTGGCACACACTATTTCATTCGGTAGTGCATTCCATTGATCAATTGCTCTGTTTGGGAAACTGAATTTCCTTACGTCTTTATCACCTCTCTTCTTATGCAGTTTTTTGCAATGTCCTCTTGCTGATGCTTCCCCATATGTTAAGTAATCATTTATGTCTATTTTCTCCTTCCCTGATATGCATTTATATAGCATTATCATGTCACCTCTTTTCCTTCTCTCCTGTAGTGTTGGTAGATTCAGTTTATTTAGTCTTTCTTCGTAGCTTAGATCCCTTAAGCATGGTATCCATCTTGTAGCGGCCCTTTGAACTTTTTCAATCTTGTCTATGTGTTTTTTGGAGATGAGGACTCCAGACTACTGATGCATACTCCAGGGTTGGTCTCATGAATGATGTTATTATCCTTCTTAGCATGTCTTCATTTATGTATGTGAATGCTATTCTCATATTTGCAAGCAGTGTATACATGTTCCGTACCTTCTCACTGATGTGGTCAGCCGGAGATAGTCTGTTATTGATAATCACACCTAGGTCTTTCTCTCTTTCTGATGTGTGTAGGGTTTTATTTCCTAACGTATAATCCCAGTCAGGTCTTTTTCCACTTTTACCAAACTTGATTACATGACACTTGTCCACATTGAATTCCATTTGCCATGTATTACTCCATTCATGAAGTTTATTTAATTCTTCTTGTAGCTCTTTACAAGAGTCTGTGTTAGTAATTCTCCGTTGTATTTTTGCATCATCTGCAAACATATTCAGATAGCTTTCATTTCCAGTGTTACTGTTTATATCATATATATACGCTAAAAACATGATTGGTGCCAGCACTGAGCCCTGTGTGGTACTCCACTAGTCACTTCTTTCCATGATAAGTAGTTTCCCCTTAGTACTGTTCTCATTTCTCTTTTTATGAGAAAATCTTTCATCCAACAAAACAGTTTGCCTTGAATTCCTCCTTGATGGTACAGTTTCCATAAAAGTCTTTGGTGTGGTACTGTCAAATGCTTTCTTGTGTGTGTGTGTGTGTGTGTGTGTGTTTAGGGGTGTGTGCGATGTGTTATGTAAGGATTTTTTTTCTCTCTCCTTCTTTACTCCAGTTCATTTTACAAGTGCATATATAAGTCTGATCATGTGTGTCTGCCTGATTCGCCACGACTACAATATATCATCTTGCCTGGTCGCTTGCCTGCTCGTTACTTACAGCCTCGTATCTGCATAATGAACCATGAAATATTGTAACTGGCTGACCGTGGCAAGAAACGAGAGATAAAGAGGGGGGATAAGAGAAAAAGAGCAGAGAGTAAAAGCAAAAAGAACAGAGAATGAGATAAAGAGAGCAGAGACTGAAACAAAGCGCATATAGGCAGAATGGGGCCAGAAAAAGTGAAAAAAAAACGAAGAACGAAAAAAAGAACACAGGATAACAATAATATAGGCTTAGATAGGAAGTTCGGAGGCTGATGAGGACTATGAGGAGTGCTACAGTATAAGCAGACGAGACTACGTGGTTCAGAGGCTGATGAAGGCTGTGAGAAGACCATGAATGATTTGAGAGAGTTGTCATTGTATAATCAGACAGGACGTGTACAAAACCCAATATGGTGTGTGTAATCAGCAGAAAAAAAGCCTTGCACGAGGGAGGTCGTAAGCTACAAACGTGCTATTGACCAATTACCAATAGGAGGAGTGTAATTGATAATAAACACCCTTGCACGAGAGGGAGGCAGGAGGCTTTAAAAACATACCATTGACAGATTCCCAATAGGACGACTGTAATAGATACCGATGTAACAGACACGAGAAAACATCCATGCCTGAGAGGTGGGGAGCTGTAAACACATACCAGTGATGTTACCAATTGGACGAGTATAATAGACAGTAAACACCCTTACTTGAGAGGAGGCGGAAAGCTTTAGAAACATTCCAGTGGCATATTAACCTTTATATTAAGCAAACCACTGACATATCTATTAACGCTTGCCATAAAAGACTGAACTTGAGTCTGTTATCTCGCAGCCACATACGAAAAGACATAAAACAAGGCATATCCAACGACTTTCAGTACAGCAACGTCTCTTCAACCTCATTCTTACTTCCGACGACTTTATTCAACTTGGGCAACGTATCTGCTAATGAAACTTGGGCAGGATATCTGGTACACAAGGCTGTATCTACTGCCATCTTTCTAGTTCTAGTATTTTCCACGAAGCTCTTATACAATCGTTCAGAGAGAGCTAAATAAACTAAAAACATATGCTATACTGAGGAAGAGGCAATCGTAACTATAAAGGGCGCTATTCTTAAGCAGTCCACCCTCAGTCACACGAGAAGTGAAACATACAAACACAAAGTTTCAGTCACACAAGGCACACACAAAATATATAAAATAGACGAAACACGAAGCGAGCACACACACACACAAATACACACACACACACACAAAACCACGCCCACCTCCTGTGATGTTTGACTTTGGAAGGACCGACCAACAAAAGACCGTAATGCATAAACCAATTTATATAGGCCTAGTCTCAACTAACCTATCCATATTTGCTCGAACTGAATCCTGCCTAACCTCGAATGACCTAATCCAACCTAAATTAACCCAACCTAATCTAACTTAACCTCATCTAACCCAGTCTAATTGTATTTAACTTCACAATCTCACGTAACCTCCTCATACATAACCTAACCAATTCTGACGCAGCCTAACCGCATCTAACCCTACCTAATCCTACCCAGTCTCACTTAACCATACCATACCTGACCTAACCCAACCCAGTCAAGCCTAAAATGACCTAATCCAACCGAACCTAACCCAGCCTAACCCAACCAAATAAAACCCAACCCAAAACCTATAAAAACAGACGTATTCTAAAGCAATCTAACCTAATCCGTCTATATCTAGTCGAACTGAAGCCAACCCAACCAAAAATTACCTAATCAGACCAAACCCTGCCCAAAGTGACCTAACCTAACTTTCGGTCGCCCATGAAATCGCTTTATAAGAAATTATGCTCTCTGAAAGTCTACGGGTGTAACAGTCCAAGTTTCGCCTGTTCTGTGTACATAAGTTTGTGTGTTTGTGTGTGTGTTTATTTAGGAGTGTCTGAGATGTGTACTACAGGGAAAAATTTACACTTTCTCTCTCTCTCTCTCTCTCTCTCTCTCTCTCTCTCTCTCTCGTGTTAAAAAATTGGGTACACAATCGGCACGATGCGTCCTTCTAATGCAGTACAGACAAAAAACGAGAGAGAGAGAGAGAGAGAGAGAGAGAGAATCCTCCCGTAGATAATTAGGTCCAACTGCTAGTGTTGTGTTGAATGGAAGAGGCAGTACATAGCAGCCCTCCCTCCTGCCCTCCTTCCTGCCTCCTGTTTATAAGCCTCTGTTGTTTTTTCTATTGTTTTGGCCCACTGTTACAGTCAAAACAAAAGACAATAACCAGAAATGACTCCCGTAGTGTCCAACGCTCCGTCAGATAGAGGAGACAATCAAGACAATCAACACAGCCTGATCTCCTGCCCTCCTTGTTGTCTTTTGTTTTTAAGGCCCTACTGTTTTTCGTATATTGTTTTTCTGGCCCAGTGGTGCTTTTTCCTGTACATTGCTTTGGTGTGTGTTTTGTAATGTGGCCTAAAACTTGAGTCCCTTCCACTTGGTACTCTGTCTGAGGTTCAAGTGACTGGATGTGTTTTGTTCCTATTTCTGTCTGCATCCTCGTACTCTCTCTCTCTCTCTCTCTCTCTCTCTCTCTCTCTCTCACACACACACACACACACACACACACACACAAGGATAGGATACTTTTCTTAAGTGGGCGAATCGAGTGAGAACACAATACTTCAGCTAAAATTTGGTATCAATAAGTAAAACTCTTGCCCAGTATGGCTTGTAAAATTGCCCTGCTTTGAGGAACACCAAAGCATTGTCTCCTTTCCAGCTATTGAACTCTCTCTCTCTCTCTCTCTCTCTCTCTCTCTCTCTCTCTCTCTCTCTCTTCCCATAGAGCCAAGTATAGCCGAGAAACACCCAAAACTTTTCCGCTAGACAAGAACAGAGCATCATTATTTTTTCTCTGCTCAGCTGTTGTGCCGGTCATGGCATGTCGTGGCTTTCTTAAGGGTTATATCAAGACCTGCCACTTCAAGCAGACCCTCTTAACTAAATCAAATCGTCTGGAAATAGCTAGAATAATAAAATGTCAGGGAATAAGAGGGTTAATACTCAGACAATATTTTCAGCTCTGGAAAGAAGTAAACACATGACACCATAGCCTAAGTACGGGTCACTGAGCATAAAAGGGCACTGGGGTTGAGGTGTGTGTGTGTGTGTGTGTGTGTGTGTGTGTGTGTGTGTGTGTGTATGAAAGTGTGGTTGTGTAACAGTACTATACAGCCAGACACAAAAACTTCACCCAATATTTCACCTCATCTCTTCTACTTTTTACTTCCCTTTGTTGCCTAATATTCCTAAGCTGGGAGAGGCTTCGTATGCTTCTCCCCCCAATCATTCCCTCTGATACAATACAGGAAAGTGACGGATTTCCCCCCCCCACACACCCTCTCTCTCTCTCTCTCTCTCTCTCTCTCTCTCTCTCTCTCTCTTTCTCTCTCTCTCTCTAAGTGTTAAGTGGGAGCAGCAGAATACCAGGCAGAACTTTTATGTATCTTAAGTGTACCTCGTTTCATTCAATCAATCATTCAATCAATCATTTCCTGTGGCACCTCACGGGATGCATAGGGTCTCAATGAACTCTCTCCACCAATATTTGTCTCTTGCCATCTCCTTCAGATCCCACCAACACTCCTCTCCTGCTTCTTTTTTCATTATCCTCAACCAGGTTTCCCTCGGCCTACCTCTACCTCTTCTTCCTCTAGCAATCCACTCTGGCACATCCTGTATTAAACAACCTTCTTTTCTGTATATGTGCCCCAGCCACTTCCAGCAAGACAGTCTCACATATTCATTAACTGGTTCCACTCTCGAAATATCCCTTACTCTTTCATTTGTAACTCTGTCCTAGAATTCGAGGAGTGAGGGTGTGCGGTGTGGCTAACGTGGTACACAACCCTTTCACTACGAGTACTGTAATCTTATTCGTGCAATCTCCAGACGATTTTATCCAGCTTAAAGGGGATTTGTCGAACTGGAGGGGTTATATCTAGCCTTCATTAACCCCTTCGCCATTAAGGGTCTTTTCCAAGTTTAAAATCGTCTTGAGAGAGAGAGAGACAGACAGACAGACAGACAGAGACAGACAGAGAGACAGAAATAGACAGACAGAATTAAAATAAAACTGTGTCATCGGACTGAAGGAGTTAACCAGTTTCTATGACCAACGCCAGACGATTTTATTCAGCCGAGGGAGGGTGAAAGACTGACGAAGAGAGTGTATGTGTGTGAGGTGGAGGGGGGACGCGGGCGGGGGAGGCCGAGGATGAGATGGAGGGATGGGGTGGAGAGGTATATGAGAGAGGGGGGTGTGAGTTGGGAGCAGGGCAGTGAAATGGCGGGGGACAGGGCGACTTGGAGGCGATTTGTTTGTGGCCACCCCAAACGGGATTGAGGCGTCTGGCAATAGATAGATAGATAGATTTTTTTAAGCATGGAAGAAGGAACTGCGGCTAAACGGTGGAAAACTCTCTCTTATAAACTTTTTTTTTTCCTTTTCCGTGATAACAAATTTAACCCTTTCAATTCGGCAGGGTATTTTTTTTATGCATTCGTGCTGGAGAGCAGATCTGACTAGTAACCAAGGAGACTCATTTCTATCTCTTAACTGAGGCCCACTGAATTTCACGCAACCACGACTTAGCATTCTCTTTGTGGGAGTGGTCTGGTTCCGTCAGATGAAAACAAACAGACTATAATAACAAGAATAAACTTAATAAAAAGAATGGACATCACCGGGATTCAAGGCATTAACCCGGGAAGATTTCACTCAGTAGCGGGAAATTCGCACGTGTAGTAACAACGTGACTGAATCTGGCACCTCCCCGGACTCCCAGATACGATAGGATCACGTCTTTTCCGTTTTATTCTCGCTGGGCAGAAGAGAGCGAGGTGGAGGGATGCTGTCAGGTGAACCCGTCTGACCTACGCTGAATACGTGGTTAGAAAGTCTCCATTAACCCCTTCTATATGCAAGCGTTTTTCAGTGTCGGTATATCGACCAGAAAGTCTCTATTAATCCCATCTATATGCAAACGTTATTCGGTATCTGTAAATTTGTTAGAAGGCCCCCATTAATCCTTTCTATATACAAACGTTTCTCGGCATCGGTATCTTCTTATCACCCACACGTTTTCATTCAGCTTAGACCAGGCCTCTTCTAATTTGTCTTCGAGTATTATAGTAAGATACCTGAATCTAGGAAAGGGTGGCTACAAATCTATCGTCTCCAGGTCATTCTATCCTTTGCCATCCCGCTTCCTTCTCTCCAGTTTACACCCTCCTCACTCATCTACCTCTCCACCCGACCCCTCCATCTCATCCTCGGTTTCTCCCACACCCCCTCCACCTTCACCCCACTCACATACTCTCCTAGTCAGTCTCGCATTCTCCATTCTCTCTACAAACACCAGCACATCCACAGCGCCACCACAACGTTCCATATCTTCTTTTTGTGCCACTCTGTCTGCAGTAGTGAAGGAAATAATGCTCAGACTGATGGGATTAAGGCCTGTATTCTCGTAGGTTAAGGTGGCTCCCTGACGCCTTATCCATAGCGAATTATTTTCCATAGTGTGCCTTACTACTCTCCTGTATATTGTAACTTGCAATACTTTGGTGATAGAAACTCCGTGTACAAACAGCTAGATAAGGAGTTTATTACAAGCTCACAGTAAAATAGTCTACCCTTCCCGGCTGCCCGATATCAACTGATGCAATAACGCCGTCTTCAGGCGTGGGAAAGGGTGCTGACCTAGCAAGTTTAGTGGGGGCATGTATGCATTGGGGGGGGACATATATACATCGGGGGTAGACATATTGTGGAGGGGGTACACTACTCCCCCAGGTAGCTGAGATGGTGTCTCCTGACACCAGGAGTTAAAAGGTGGGTGATTATAGTAGTAAGGCAGGACCGGGGAGGTTTGTACAAGGGATAAGTATGATACAGGGGCAGTAGGGGAGACATGGCCATGTTGAGGGGAGGGAATTAGAAGGATATATACATATAAGATATACAAGGAATAATAGGTACAAATCCAGTAAGGGTCGAAGGGATATATAAACATAATGGGAAGTACACAATAATAGTTTGATACATGAGAAACAAGGAGTAGATATGAGAGTTCTATTGTTGTTCTTCCTTCATTTTTTTTTTTTTTTTGTATTTTCTGTAGGATACACTGTCACTCAGTAATGCATGAAAGAAATACCATCATGTTCTAGTAGGCAGAGTGCTGTTCACAGTGTGGTTAAATGTTAGATGGCAATGGTAGTCACGGAATGCGAGGGCACTAAGTACGGGGAGTGTCTACGTCGTGTGTAGGGCGTACTATGCCTGTAGCGACTCTGATTTCCTGGAGTCGACGTTCCATTTTTCTGACACAACAATGCACTGCACAGATGATGAGTAGAAAACCTATGAAAGCGATAACCACAGGGGGAAACACAACTGTTGGATGAACCGATGAACGGCTGAAGGCCAGAGAAAATTGATCCATAATGAAATCACTGTCATTGAGGAAGGTGAGCATGCGCAAGTGAGGGGAGGTGATGGTAATGTTGGCAAATGGTAGGGTTGAAGGCATGTCGATTGGTTGAAAGATGTCATAGGAGTGTGTACGAACAGCTTGGTGATAGCGAGTGGCGTAAGTGATGACGGACTCTGATTTGACGGTACAATAGTCAGGTGCTTTGTAGAGACCACTAGCGGGGACGGAGCGAACGGAAGAACCAGGACACATGATTGTGACAGAGATGGGAACAGCAAAGAAGAAATACTGGACATGGTTGAGGTGAGCATGGTGGACCGGGAGGTCAGGAGCTGGGACAAAAGAACAGGCCGAGTAGATGGAATGGTTGCGAACTAAAGCAGACTCACAGGGTGTAGCACTGCTAGGGAAGATAGCGAAAAGGTGGGCAGCACAGAGACGAGAGGTCGGAGTAAGGGAGGAACATTGCTGGAGGTCTGTGGAAGAAAGGAAGGCAACGGAAAGAGGATCATGGGAGAGGAGGAAATATTCTGAAGGAACAGATACCTGTAACAAGGAGTTGTTGAGGCGGAAAGGGAAGGGAATGATGTGGAAAAGGTTAAAGGTTATGGCAGGACGGAGAGGAATATGGACGACGACGTATGTAGTGAGAAGAGTGGCTTCGAGAACAGGATAATAATATTCAAGGGAGGAGTAAGGGAGGACTGGGGAGAGACCGAAGGTGGAGTGAGCCCATTCCAGGACAGAACGGAGAGCTGAGACAGGTACTAAGTCGGCAGTGACACGTCCATTGATAGCATCGACCAGGATACGAACCAAGGTAGAGACTTGAGACAGGAGAGAGTCAACGGCCAGTTGGAGATTATCCATGTTGAGTTTGAGGTAGAAGAACTGAGAGATAACGTTGAGATCTGAAAGGTGGCGTTGTAAGATATCGGTGAAATTGTTTAGAGTGGACATGACTTCATTGAGTTGGGTTGTGAGCTTCTGTAACATAGTGTGTTGGATTTTAAGGACTCGGCGTTGTGATTCTAGGGCTGAAGCTAAATGAGTGAGATCAGATTTGAAGCTAGAAATGTCACGGGCTGTAGCAACGCCAAACAAGCCACTCAGAATCTCACCGCCGAAGTCGAAGAGACCTCGTTGCACACGAGAACGACCCACGGGTGTCGGAATGGAAAATGTGTCATTGAGCTCAGTGAATCTGTTACCTATGTATTGCAACTGCCAGGAGAGTGGGAGGAAAAGGTTATAGAGATACTCATTCGGGTTGTGTGTCCCCATGAGGGCCGTGAGATGGTTTCTGATTCCATGGAGCTGGTGCGCGTAGGCAGGTAGGGCAATGGCTACGTCGGCCAGGGGCGCAAGATCGTAGCGCAAGGAGACCTCGCCTCCTGAGCCGACCAAGGCCCCGGGACGTACTCCACCATCGTCCTGACCTGACCCAGACCCCAGGAGGGTCAGCACTGCCAGCAGGGAGATCGCTAACATCGTACCTAGAAAATCAGGGTAGAGTTAATGGGGAGGTCGTGAAGAGGTTGATGGGCAGAGCGCAGTTTGGACCGATAGTGATTGATTGATGAATGAGCAGGTGGAGATGGAGAGGAAGGAGACTGAGGGATAGGTGGAGACAAGGCAGACTGAGGGATGGGAGGAGGGGAAGAGGGGGCAGGAGGTTGTGTAAGTGACTCTTCCAACACGAGGCCACGGGGTGCTCGCTTTAAGTCATCGACGTGGACCCATCTGGTGTCCTTAGTGGACAGGTCCTGGAGGTGAAATTTGTTGCCTTGTTGAGTGAGGACGCGGTGGGGCCCTGTAAATTTGTCATCCAACTTAGAGGAACGCGTATGGGAATGAGCAAAGACAAGATCGCCTACACTGATAGTGATAGGAGAGGCGGACTTATGTTGGCGCTGCAGCATGTCCTCCTGAGAGGAAGCCAAAGTGGATTGGACATACTGGTGGATTGTCTGGAAGTTGGCCAATTTTAGTTTAACATAATCATCCATGTTGTAGATGGGTTCTGGCTTTGAGGATAAGAGAGAGTATGGGAGGTCCTTGTCAAAGCCAAAGAGGACGAAGAAGGGAGATTCAGCAATGGATGCATTGATGGAACTATTGATGGAGGATGCCACTTGGGGAATCCAGTCATCCCAGGACGAACTATGGGAGCCTAGATGTCTGAGGCACTCTAAGATTTTTCGGTTGTGGCGTTCTACAAGGCCATTGGAAGCCGGATGGTTAGGCACGACATTGCACTTACTGATATGAAAGTGGCGACAGATCTCATCGAGAAGGCTATTGTTGAACTCTGTACCGTTGTCAGTAAGAATGGTATGAGGGGTACTGAACGGGCAAATTACGTGATCTACAAGGGCACGTGCAACGCTCTTCGCGGTCTTGTCGGAGAGGGGTACGAGGACACAGTAGCGGGAGAAGTGGTCGACCGCTACGAACAAGTACTCAGCGCCAGATTCTGTGAGAGGTAGTTTTAAGAGATCGATTGAGACAGTTTCCCATGGTCGTGATGGGATTGGGTATTGTAAGAGAGGTACTGGTAAGCCGGTTGATCCTTTGTGGCGGTGGCAGGAGAGGCAAGAGTCACAGTGGGCATTGATATCGCGGCGCATGGTTGGCCAATAGTATTTGAGACGTGCTTGGCGCAAGCATCGGTCTTTACCTGGATGGGAAGCTTGAGGAGTATTATGAACAATATGAAGAATCTTTGGTATCAGGGCAGTGGGGACAACAAGTTGGCGTACTTCGCGATTGGGCATATCTTTGCCTGTTAGCAGTGTTTTCCTGTACAAGAGATCATTGTCTAGCATGAACTCATCTAGTGATACTGGCAGAGTAGGTAAGGTCGAGGCATCGCCAGATTCTAGGAAATAAATGACTTTGGACCACATGGGGTCTTGGCGTTGAAAGTTTCGAACAACTTCTGACGTTAGTGTAGTATTTTCAGTTACTTCAGGCTGCAGTGATGTTATAGCTGCTGCTACGTGACGTGATAGTGCGTCTGTGACTACATTCAACTTGCCTGGTACATATTGAAAAGTGGGATTAAAGTCCTGGATGATGATAGACCATCTAGCTAACCTACCTGTTAGGTTGCGATTCTTGAACAAATCACATAGTGGAAGGTGGTCTGTTTGGATATGCACTGGATAACCATAGACTATATCTCTGAAATGTTTCAAGGACCAGATTACCGCTAGCGCTTCGAGATCTGTAACACTGTAGTTACGTTCAGCGGTTGTAAGGGTGCGACTAGCATACGCTATTACGCGCTTCCTTGATGCTTCATCGAGTTGCATCAAAACGGCACCAAGTCCAGTGCCTGAGGCGTCTGTGCAGAGAAGGAAGGGTGTGGTATAATCAGGGAACACTAGAATAGGGGCATTTACAAGAGCTGTCTTTAGCTTTTGGAAAGCCTGTGACTGGTCATTAGTCCAAACAAAGGGCACATTCTGCTTGAGTAAGTGGGTCAGAGGAGCGGCGATCTGCGCATAATTCCGGATGTAGCGACGATAATAGCCACTGAGGCCCAGGAAACTTCGTACAGCGTCGGTAGTGGTAGGTTCTGGAAAGTTAATGATCGCCTGAGTTTTATCCTCATTAGTATGTATGCCTTGTGCATCTACGACATGGCCTAGGAATTTGATTTTCTTTCGCAGGAAGTCACATTTACTGAGATTGATTTTCAGGCCTGCGAGCTGGAGGCGTTCAAAGACTTGCTGGAGTTTGGTAAAATGATCAGGGATGGATTTACTCACAACAATGATATCATCTAGGTAAGCAAAAAGAGAGTGTCCCATCATACCGCTGAAGACTGAATGGATAAGTCGCATGAACACGGAAGGAGCATTTCTCAGACCAAAAGGGAGTCTCTTAAACTGAAAATGTCCGGAAGGGGTGCTAAAGGCTGTAACTGGGCAAGAGGACTCTTCCATTTCGACCTGCCAGTACCCGCTGAGGAGGTCTAAAGATGAAAAAGACTACGTTATTGTCACCAAGGGATTCTAGCAAATCAGTGAGGACAGGTAACGGGAAACGGTCTGGAACGGTGACAGAATTGACCTTACGATAGTCGACTACTGGTCTAAAGTTGCCGTCCTTCTTTGGTACTAAGAAAAGTGGGCTATTCCATGGACTGACGGAGGGTTCAATAATGTCCTGGTCTAACATGTTCTGTACCATTTGATCTGTTTGCTTTCTCTGGCTGTGAGGCAATCGATACGCTGGTATGTAAAGCGGCTGAGTTCCTGGGAGTAGTTCAATCGTATGTTTGACAAGGTCTGTTCTACCCATCGGTTCACCGGGTAAGGCAACCACGTTTCTGTACGAGGTCAGAAGGTCGAGGAGTTGAGGCGTATGTTCTGGGAAATCTGTGCAAGTGAGATGTGAGAGCATATCGGGTGAGTGCGTCGGCGCAGATCCCGTAGAGTTCATAGTACATACACCGATTGGCGTATCATCAGTCTGAATAGTAGGAATTGAGGAATCCTGGCACACCTTTACGGCCGCTGGGTATACTAGGAAGTCTTCAATCTTTACACCACTTTTAAGTTTTAGTGGAGCATTTGTGACATTGAGCAAGTACAGGTAGCATAAACTGTCCTGTAAGACTGTACACCACGCTGACTCATAAGTCAAGCCATTCACACAACACGTCTCAGGTAGGGTTAGTACGTCCACTCCTTCTTTCGCACCGGCAACACAAACAGAGACTTTGGTGAACTCATGCGGTAACAAAATTGTGCACGTATTCGTTACTGCACGTTTCGTCTCTGCGTGTTGGAGAAGATCATTCAGACTGTGTGAGGTAGGTAACTGAGACATGTCTGAGTCAGCGATAGTGTTGTCGAGAGAGGATGTAAGAGCCATGTTCGAGGGCTGAGATGATGTATCAGGAGACATTGAGGAATTTATGTCCTTGCTCGCAGTCAGTAAAGGAATGATCTCTGTATTCTCAGATGATGAGAGTGGTTGTTTGGGCTGGGTTGGACTTTTTGGTAGTGATAGGGACAGAGGTAATTGAAGGACTGATTTGATTGTAAGAACAGGAGGGGGACATTCCATAGTGGAAACCGGGAATCCAGAAATGTCTATACTACCACAAGCAGGTAATAATGCAATGGAATGTTATGCCATGGTGGAGAAACCAATAAGGGCATCTGCGGGATACTGCAAGTCATTAGTGACATGAAATTCAATGAGGATAGGGGGCAAATCTCTGTGGAGTTTGACTTCAAGGGTGACTCTTCCCTTAACCTTAAACTCTGAGCCGTTAACACCACATAGGCGAATGTCTGGTGGTTCTAGGAAACTGACGTGGCTGTGATGGCGATGAATAATTTGTAAGGAATTTTCGGAGATGAGATTTACTATAGATCCTGTGTCCAAGAAGAATGACGTTGGTATGTCATGATTGCTTCCGAGAATGACTAAACCCGAGGATGTTATGGGACCTACATGGCGGATGGGGAGTTGGGTTTCTGGTTCTACGTGATATTGGTCCGATACGGGCGCGGCGCATCCCCCGACTGTGGGCGGTTGAGGTAACGACATTCCTCAGTGGTGTGACTCGTGCTTGATTTGTGGTATTTGCAGTGTGGACGACGTGAGCGGGAAGGCGTACGCTGTCTGGTTTGGGAGCGAGGACGTCTGTATGTACGGTCGCAACTGGATGCTCGATGTCCAGGATGACCACAGTACCAGCAAAGAATCGAAGATCGTCTGTCCCGTCGGGCGCTAGACTGATCACGGCCTGCGGTAGGAGAGCGATGTGTGGCAGGTCTGCCGCGTCTGGTGGGACGGAAGCGAGATTGGTTTGGGGTAGTGGTGTTCGCCAACGTGTTGCCGTTGGTGCTGGCGTTCGCCAACGTCTCGCTGTTGGTGCTGGCGTTCGCCAACGTCTCGCTATTGGTGCAGGCGTTCGCCAACGTCTCGCTGTTGGTGCTGGCGTTCGCCAACGTCTCGCTGTTGGTGCTGGCGTTCGCCAACGTCTCGCTGTTGGTGCTGGCGTTCGCCAACGTCTCGCTGTTGGTGCTGGCGTTCGCCAACGTCTCGCTGTTGGTGCTGGCGTTCGCCAACGTCTCGCTGTTGGTGCTGGCGTTCGCCAACGGTCTCGCTCTTGGTGCTGGCGTTCGCCAACGTCTCGCTGTTGGTGCTGGCGTTCGCCAACGTCTCGCTATTGGTGCTGGCGTTCGCCAACGTCTCGCTGTTGGTGCTGGCGTTCGCCAACGGTCTCGCTGTTGGTGCTGGCGTTCGCCAACGTCTCGCTGTTGGTGCTGGCGTTCGCCAACGTCTCGCTGTTGGTGCTGGCGTTCGCCAACGTCTCGCTGTTGGTGCTGGCGTTCGCCAACGTCTCGCTGTTGGTGCTGGCGTTCGCCAACGTCTCGCTGTTGGTGCTGGCGTTCGCCAACGGTCTCGCTGTTGGTGCTGGCGTTCGCCAAAAGTCTCGCTGTTGGTGCTGGTGTTCGCCAACGTCTCGCTGTTGGTGCTGGCGTTAGCCAACGTCTCGCTGTTGGTGCTGGCGTTCGCCAACGTCTCGCTATTGGTGCTGGCGTACGCCAACGTCTCGCTGTTGGTGCTGGCGTTCGCCAACGTCTCCCTGTTGGTGCTGGCGTTCGCCAACGTCTCCCTGTTCGTGCTGGCGTTCGCCAACGTCTCCCTGTTGGTGCTGGCGTTCGCCAACGTCTCCCTGTTGGTGCTGGCGTTCGCCAACGTCTCCCTGTTGGTGCTGGCGTTCGCCAACGTCTCCCTGTTGGTGCTGGCGTTTACCAACGATCTTGCTGCGGGTGTTCGCGTTCGCCAACGATCTTGCTGCGGGTGTTCGAGTTCGCCAACGTCTCCCTGTTGCTGCTGGCGTTCGCCAACGATCTTGCTGCGGGTGTTGGCGTTCGCCAGCGGTCTTGGCGCGGGTGGTGGGGTTCGCCAGCGGTCTTGGCCCGGGTGGTGGGGTTCGCCAGCGGTCTTGGCGCGGGTGGTGGGGTTCGCCAGCGGTCTTGGCACGGGTGGTGGGGTTCGCCAGCGGTCTTGGCGCGGGTGGTGGGGTTCGCCAGCGGTCTTGGCCCGGGTGGTGGGGTTCGCCAGCGGTCTTGGCCCGGGTGGTGGGGTTCGCCAGCGGTCTTGGCCCGGGTGGTGGGGTTCGCCAGCGGTCTTGGCCCGGGTGGTGGGGTTCGCCAGCGGTCTTGGCCCGGGTGGTGGGGTTCGCCAGCGGTCTTGGCCCGGGTGGTGGGGTTCGCCAGCGGTCTTGGCCCGGGTGGTGGGGTTCGCCAGCGGTCTTGGCCCGGGTGGTGGGGTTCGCCAGCGGTCTTGGCCCGGGTGGTGGGGTTTGCCAGCGGTCTTGGCGCGGGTGGTGGGGTTCGCCAGCGGTCTTGGCGCGGGTGGTGGGGTTCGCCAGCGGTCTTGGCCCGGGTGGTGGGGTTCGCCAGCGGTCTTGGCCCGGGTGGTGGGGTTCGCCAGCGGTCTTGGCCCGGGTGGTGGGGTTCGCCAGCGGTCTTGGCGCGGGTGGTGTGGTTCGCCAGCGGTCTTGGCCCGGGTGGTGGGGTTCGCCAGCGGTCTTGGCGCGGGTGGTGTGGTTCGCCAGCGGTCTTGGCCCGGGTGGTGGGGTTCGCCAGCGGTCTTGGCCCGGGTGGTGGGGTTCGCCAGCGGTCTTGGCCCGGGTGGTGGGGTTCGCCAGCGGTCTTGGCCCGGGTGGTGGGGTTCGCCAGCGGTCTTGGCCCGGGTGGTGGGGTTCGCCAGCGGTCTTGGCCCGGGTGGTGGGGTTCGCCAGCGGTCTTGGCGCGGGTGGTGGGGTTCGCCAGCGGTCTTGGCCCGGGTGGTGGGGTTCGCCAGCGGTCTTGGCGCGGGTGGTGGGGTTCGCCAGCGGTCTTGGCCCGGGTGGTGGGGTTCGCCAGCGGTCTTGGCCCGGGTGGTGGGGTTCGCCAGCGGTCTTGGCACGGGTGGTGGGGTTCGCCAGCCGTCGTGGCGCGGGTGGTGGGGTTCGCCAGCGGTCTTGGCCCGGGTGGTGGGGTTCGCCAGCGGTCTTGGTGCGGGTGGTGGGGTTCGCCAGCGGTCTTGGCCCGGGTGGTGGGGTTTGCCAGCGGTCTTGGCGCGGGTGGTGGGGTTCGCCAGCGGTCTTGGCCCGGGTGGTGGGGTTCGCCAGCGGTCTTGGCCCGGGTGGTGGGGTTCGCCAGCGGTCTTGGCCCGGGTGGTGGGGTTCGCCAGCGGTCTTGGCACGGGTGGTGGGGTTCGCCAGCGGTCTTGGCGCGGGTGGTGGGGTTCGCCAGCGGTCTTGGCCCGGGTGGTGGGGTTCGCCAGCGGTCTTGGCCCGGGTGGTGGGGTTCGCCAGCGGTCTTGGCGCGGGTGGTGGGGTTCGCCAGCGGTCTTGGCCGGGGTGGTGGGGTTCGCCAGCGGTCTTGGCCCGGGTGGTGGGGTTCGCCAGCGGTCTTGGCGCGGTGGTGGGGTTCGCCAGCGGTCTTGGCCCGGGTGGTGGGGTTCGCCAGCGGTCTTGGCCCGGGTGGTGGGGTTCGCCAGCGGTCTTGGCCCGGGTGGTGGGGTTCGCCAGCGGTCTTGGTGCGGGTGGTGGGGTTCGCCAGCGGTCTTGGCCCGGGTGGTGGGGTTCGCCAGCGGTCTTGGCGCGGGTGGTGGGGTTCGCCAGCGGTCTTGGCCCGGGTGGTGGGGTTCGCCAGCGGTCTTGGCCCGGGTGGTGGGGTTCGCCAGCGGTCTTGGCCCGGGTGGTGGGGTTCGCCAGCTGTCTTGGCCCGGGTGGTGGGGTTCGCCAGCGGTCTTGGCCCGGGTGGTGGGGTTCGCCAGCGGTCTTGGCCCGGGTGGTGGGGTTCGCCAGCGGTCTTGGCCCGGGTGGTGGGGTTCGCCAGCGGTCTTGGCCCGGGTGGTGGGGTTCGCCAGCGGTCTTGGCGCGGGTGGTGGGGTTCGCCAGCGGTCTTGGCGCGGGTGGTGGGGTTCGCCAGCGGTCTTGGCCCGGGTGGTGGGGTTCGCCAGCGGTCTTGGCTCGGGTGGTGGGGTTCGCCAGCGGTCTTGGCCCGCGTGGTGGGGTTCGCCAGCGGTCTTGGCACGGGTGGTGGGGTTCGCCAGCGGTCTTGGCGCGGGTGGTGGGGTTCGCCAGCGGTCTTGGCCCGGGTGGTGGGGTTCGCCAGCGGTCTTGGCCCGGGTGGTGGGGTTCGCCAGCGGTCTTGGCGCGGGTGGTGGGGTTCGCCAGCGGTCTTGGCCCGGGTGGTGGGGTTCGCCAGCGGTCTTGGCGCGGGTGGTGGGGTTCGCCAGCGGTCTTGGCCCGGGTGGTGGGGTTCGCCAGCGGTCTTGGCCCGGGTGGTGGGGTTCGCCAGCGGTCTTGGCGCGGGTGGTGGGGTTCGCCAGCGGTCTTGGCGCGGGTGGTGGGGTTCGCCAGCGGTCTTGGCGCGGGTGGTGGGGTTCGCCAGCGGTCTTGGCGCGGGTGGTGGGGTTCGCCAGCGGTCTTGGCCCGGGTGGTGGGGTTCGCCAGCGGTCTTGGCCCGGGTGGTGGGGTTCGCCAGCGGTCTTGGCGCGGGTGGTGGGGTTCGCCAGCGGTCTTGGCCCGGGTGGTGGGGTTCGCCAGCGGTCTTGGCCCGGGTGGTGGGGTTCGCCAGCGGTCTTGGCCCGGGTGGTGGGGTTCGCCAGCAGTCTTGGCCCGGGTGGTGGGGTTCGCCAGCGGTCTTGGCGCGGGTGGTGGGGTTCGCCAGCGGTCTTGGCCCGGGTGGTGGGGTTCGCCAGCGGTCTTGGCCCGGGTGGTGGGGTTCGCCAGCGGTCTTGGCGCGGGTGGTGGGGTTCGCCAGCGGTCTTGGCGCGGGTGGTGGGGTTCGCCAGCGGTCTTGGCGCGGGTGGTGGGGTTCGCCAGCGGTCTTGGCCCGGGTGGTGGGGTTCGCCAGCGGTCTTGGCCCGGGTGGTGGGGTTCGCCAGCGGTCTTGGCGCGGGTGGTGGGGTTCGCCAGCGGTCTTGGTGCGGGTGGTGGGGTTCGCCAGCGGTCTTGGCCCGGGTGGTGGGGTTCGCCAGCGGTCTTGGCTCGGGTGGTGGGGTTCGCCAGCGGTCTTGGCGCGGGTGGTGGGGTTCGCCAGCGGTCTTGGCGCGGGTGGTGGGGTTCGCCAGCGGTCTTGGCGCGGGTGGTGGGGTTCGCCAGCGGTCTTGGCGCGGGTGGTGGGGTTCGCCAGCGGTCTTGGCCCGGGTGGTGGGGTTCGCCAGCGGTCTTGGCCCGGGTGGTGGGGTTCGCCAGCGGTCTTGGCCCGGGTGGTGGGGTTCGCCAGCGGTCTTGGCCCGGGTGGTGGGGTTCGCCAGCGGTCTTGGCGCGGGTGGTGGGGTTCGCCAGCGGTCTTGGCGCGGGTGGTGGGGTTCGCCAGCGGTCTTGGCGCGGGTGGTGGGGTTCGCCAGCGGTCTTGGCCCGGGTGGTGGGGTTCGCCAGCGGTCTTGGCCCGGGTGGTGGGGTTCGCCAGCGGTCTTGGCCCGGGTGGTGGGGTTCGCCAGCGGTCTTGGCCCAGGTGGTGGGGTTCGCCAGCGGTCTTGGCCCGGGTGGTGGGGTTCGCCAGCGGTCTTGGCCCGGGTGGTGGGGTTCGCCAGCGGTCTTGGCGCGGGTGGTGGGGTTCGCCAGCGGTCTTGGCGCGGGTGGTGGGGTTCGCCAGCGGTCTTGGCGCGGGTGGTGGGGTTCGCCAGCGGTCTTGGCGCGGGTGGTGGGGTTCGCCAGCGGTCTTGGCCCGGGTGGTGGGGTTCGCCAGCGGTCTTGGCCCGGGTGGTGGGGTTCGCCAGCGGTCTTGGCGCGGGTGGTGGGGTTCGCCAGCGGTCTTGGCCGGGTGGTGGGGTTCGCCAGCGGTCTTGGCGCGGGTGGTGGGGTTCGCCAGCGGTCTTGGCGCGGGTGGTGGGGTTCGCCAGCGGTCTTGGCGCGGGTGGTGGGGTTCGCCAGCGGTCTTGGCCCGGGTGGTGGGGTTCGCCAGCGGTCTTGGCCCGGGTGGTGGGGTTCGCCAGCGGTCTTGGCGCGGGTGGTGGGGTTCGCCAGCGGTCTTGGTGCGGGTGGTGGGGTTCGCCAGCGGTCTTGGCCCGGGTGGTGGGGTTCGCCAGCGGTCTTGGGGCGGGTGGTGGGGTTCGCCAGCGGTCTTGGCACGGGTGGTGGGGTTCGCCAGCGGTCTTGGCGCGGGTGGTGGGGTTCGCCAGCGGTCTTGGCGCGGGTGGTGGGGTTCGCCAGCGGTCTTAGCCCGGGTGGTGGGGTTCGCCAGCGGTCTTGACTTGGGTGGTGGGGTTCGCCAGCGGTCTTGGCGCGGGTGGTGGGGTTTGGCCAGCGGTCTTGGCGCGGGTGGTGGGGTTCGCCAGCGGTCTTGGCCCGGGTGGTGGGGTTCGCCAGCGGTCTTGGCCCGGGTGGTGGGGTTCGCCAGCGGTCTTGGCCCGGGTGGTGGGGTTCGCCAGCGGTCTTGGCGCGGGTGGTGGGGTTCGCCAGCGGTCTTGGCGCGGGTGGTGGGGTTCGCCAGCGGTCTTGGCCCGGGTGGTGGGGTTCGCCAGCGGTCTTGGCGCGGGTGGTGGGGTTCGCCAGCGGTCTTGGCCCGGGTGGTGGGGTTCGCCAGCAGTCTTGGCCCGGGTGGTGGGGTTCGCCAGCGGTCTTGGCGCGGGTGGTGGGGTTCGCCAGCGGTCTTGGCGCGGGTGGTGGGGTTCGCCAGCGGTCTTGGCCCGGGTGGTGGGGTTCGCCAGCGGTCTTGGCCCGGGTGGTGGGGTTCGCCAGCGGTCTTGGCCCGGGTGGTGGGGTTCGCCAGCGGTCTTGGCCCGGGTGGTGGGGTTCGCCAGCGGTCTTGGCCCGGGTGGTGGGGTTCGCCAGCGGTCTTGGCCCGGGTGGTGGGGTTCGCCAGCGGTCTTGGCCCGGGTGGTGGGGTTCGCCAGCGGTCTTGGCCCGGGTGGTGGGGTTCGCCAGCGGTCTTGGCGCGGGTGGTGGGGTTCGCCAGCGGTCTTGGCGCGGGTGGTGGGGTTCGCCAGCGGTCTTGGCCCGGGTGGTGGGGTTCGCCAGTGGTCTTGGCCCGGGTGGTGGGGTTCGCCAGCGGTCTTGGCGCGAGTGGTGGGGTTCGCCAGCGGTCTTGGCCGGGGTGGTGGGGTTCGCCAGCGGTCTTGGCCCGGGTGGTGGGGTTCGCCAGCGGTCTTGGCGCGGGTGGTGGGGTTCGCCAGCGGTCTTGGCGCGGGTGGTGGGGTTCGCCAGCGGTCTTGGCCCGGGTGGTGGGGTTCGCCAGCGGTCTTGACCCGGGTGGTGGGGTTCTCCAGCGGTCTTGGCGCGGGTGGTGGGGTTCGCCAGCGGTCTTTGCGCGGGTGGTGGGGTTCGCCAGCGGTCTTTCTGCGGGTGGTGGGGTTCGCCAGCGGTCTTGGCCCGGGTGGTGGGGTTCGCCAGCAGTCTTGGCCCGGGTGGTGGGGTTCGCCAGCGGTCTTGC
>NC_136984.1:0-5000 GCF_032717465.1 Coenobita brevimanus | reverse complement strand
CGACACACCATTTATGCCCCTCTCGTTGGCATGGCACACCGCAACACTTCTTCTTAAGCCAATTATTTTGCGTATCACACCTTATTGTTGCTTTAAGTGCTATATTATTATCCGTTTAGTTTGGATTAGTAACACGAGGATACTTTGACCCATTAGGCAAGGTATTTAAGGAAGGTTTCAGGATGTATCGTCAGCCAGCACGAACACCACCTTTTGTAAAGTGTTACCCTGCAGGGAGACACAGCCACGGAGGAGGAGGAGGAGGAGGAGGAGGAGGAAGAGGAGGCGGAGGAAGAGGAGGCGGAGGAAGATAACGACGACGACGACGATGATAATAATGATGATGACACGCCCGCACGCACATGCACCTGCGTTGACTGGAATATTAATATCCTCCAGTGTTCCGTGTTGTTGGAAGAGGTAGGCTCGGCAGGCAGTGAAGCAGACAGGGAGACAAGAGAAGCATGTAGACGCACGCTGAGACACTTTTGCATGTCCAGTCGCCAGCATATGTTTTTACCAGACGTAAAGGCAAACACACGCACCCTAACACACTCCTGCATGTCCCGTCACTAGCATATGATTTTACAAGACGTAGAGGCAAACACACGCACCTTGACACACTATTGCTACATGATTCTACAAGACGCACAGGCAAGCACACGCACCTTAACACACTCTAGCATGTCTCGTCACCAGAATATGATTTAACAAGGGGCGTAGAAGCATGAAAACATTTTGACACGTGTTTGTATGCACCATTTTAAGTCAGGGGTGTAATTTCTATATACAGGTGCTACTGTGTACTGGAAGAAAATGGAGGATCAAATTTACAACAAGTAATGGAACTGTATTAAGCAACAGTCCTCCAAAACAATGTCTTTTTTTTTTTTTTAGATAGCAATGAAACTTTAAAAAGGACGCGTTATCAAGAAGGCGATCCATAACATGGACTCTGTAAATGTTAACAAGAATCACAGACGCTAGCTGACAGGAGCACATGCTTGGCTTCGCGTGTAAACCACAACTGTCAACTCTCTCTCATCTTCCCTCACACAGACACGCCAGTTGTTACTCGTGCCCTGAGGTTGACTAGCACGAAAAATCTTGCATAAGGATGAAATAAACTGCTAAATCTGTCCTACGTTGTAGCTTTCCTGACTACGTGTAGACCACAGCAGCCAGTCTCTCTCATCTTCCCTCACAAATACGCCAGATGTTACATTGTGCTCTTAGGTTGTCTGAAGAAGAAAAGCTGCTTAGGGATGGAGAAATAATATAGCTAAATATGTCCAAGACTAATATCCAGTATCACCTAACGTTTGTGCGAGTGGCAGAGTTTAATAGTTATAAGGCATCTCTTGCTATTGCCCATTGTTATGTAAAATATTCTCTCCTCAGTCTCTGCTTGTCCTTTACCCCCCCTCCCTCCTCTCCTCCATCTCCCCATCCCTCCCTCTTCCTCCATCTCTCCCTCGACTTATATACCCTCTCCGGGAAAAGGTTATAGAGTTGAAATTATACATTAACAGTGACACCAGTTTTATTATACTCTAATGTGCTGATAGTGTGGCAACCAACATCCACTCCTGTAGTGCTGCCTAATTATATTTTCTGTCAACCCTCCTCTTCCTGTATCATTCATCCTTTCTGTCTATCATTCTTTCTACTTCAGGTGAGTACAGTACATCGCTTAACAAGCTTAATGGTTCCCTTTAACCCTTTGTGCAACGCTGAGTGGTAACCATACATCCACATAACGGGGCGATGTGCAGCAGACTATGGTGCCCATGTTAAAAGTGTCATTCTGAATATGGCATTTATCCATGTAATAAACCGATACGCTTCCGCACGCCTTGCTATGGCGGGGCGTCGTCTGCTGCCGGAGAATCACTTCACAGCATGGGAAAGTCATGTCTGACACGAATTACTTTACACGCCAGACATACAATATTCCTCAAATCAGGCCCCCCTTTTATAAGTGACAACAGTTGTGGTAAGTCTGCATAGGTTAAAGAAAGTGAAAGAACAGTATTGGTTTACTAAGTTAATACAATACATTCACACCCACTACACGTAAAACTTCATTAACAGTGACAGTGTAAAGTGTACAGTGAATGACAACTTGTATACTCGACAGGTATTTTCATTTACATTCCATTATTTCAAAGTCCATAGTCTCAATTTCTTCCAAATGTTTCCTGGCCATACTTTACTTTCTCCAGTTAACTTTGATTACTTTTATTTCCTATGTCCGTAGCTATTTCTTATATCTTCCACTTTATATCCCACCATACTTTATTCACTTTTTTTTCCATATCCATATGACAATGTTTTCACAAAGTTTTGTGGCAATATGATAGTAAAATTTCACTACACTACAGCCGCCTTCCTCAGCCTTCTCTGCTCCCACAAACTGCTGCTGTCTGCGGCTGCGGTAGGCCACTTGCCGAGATGTTATTTAACATCGGTAGTCTGGAATTCTTGAAGTAGACGGTATGAGAGGGGCGAGAGAGAGATGAGGTGGGGATGTGTGTCCGTGAGTGCTGTGTGCCGGCTACTGCTTTTACAGAGACCTCTCACCCATCCAGGTCACGTTGGTTTGGCAGTGACATCGTCCACTCACCAGTCTTCTGAACTCGACTGAGCAACCAAGGCACATGTGGAGTTTAAAGCATTATTAATACACTTTGGTAAAATGTAATGTGTAATATGTTTCAGACATTCAGCCACTCATTCCTCTCAGCCATACTCATTCCTCTTAAGAGTTTAATATGAATGAAAATAACTGGGGAAAACTTTCTATTCGATCCCAGACGAAGCAATGATAAAAATTAAATTTTGCAAACAGTGGACGAAATATATACTCAATGAAGAAACCACTTGTTTCACGAGGTACGTAAGAATTAACTTAGTTCTACAAATAATACGAAAGTTTTTAGGAATTTAATGTCATGACTTAGTCAAGACAAACTACCCTGCAGGGGCGGTTGCTTGGCTCCAGTTGTAGTCTGCTCAGCTAGACACTGCGGGTTTAAACCAATACTTGTTAACGATTTATTCTCGTCAAGAGGAGTTAAACTTTTTTAACCCTTCCAGAGCGACGCTTGAACGAACCACAAAAGATTTAATTGACCAAAACCCTATTCAGTCCGAGCTGACTGATGGGAAAAAGGGCAGACTAATACTGCAGGTACCAAAACAATGGAGGCAGTAATTAAGTGTAGTGAAGAGTCAACATTGTGCCAGCCACCGACCCAATATGGTGGACAAAATGTGGATATGGGGGTCAGAGGGTCAGGGTGTAGGAGAGAATATGGGAAAAAAAGAATGTTGGGAGATCAGAAATTGAAGATCATTACTTAAAAAACACACACACACTAATGTTCATTGTCAAACAGACCAACAGCAGTACAACTTGAACTGAACAAGCTATCAGATGGTAGCTAAGGAAAACATGACGGTAAATACATAACCTAACTAATAAAATCAAAAATTGAAGCAAGTGACGAACACAGGTCACTTTTCAATAGAACCGAAAGTTTCCCTCACGAATCCTTTATTTTCGTCAATACCTTAATGTAAAAGTACCTATAAATCTAACTAACCCCGTTGTCAGTCCTTAACTCTTGCAGTTTAAAGCCACTGCTCCACGATATGGAGAAATACAGGGGACAAGGGAAGGGGCTATGCTGCACCGCGCCTCTCATCACTACTAGCCAATTCCCACCAAACCGTACCCACTCCCTGGATGACCTACCCCACTCGTCGTTATTGCTACAGCCCAGCACTTTCCTACGAACAACCCCCAAAACAAAAACCACCTCCCTCTATATGTGGCTGTCGTAACAATGATTAATATATACATAAACATTTCAGCTGAACATATGAATTAAATGCAGATTTACAAATATTCAACCACCAGTGTCACTCAAATCACTCCTATCACCTATTCTTAAAACTATCACTATCAAATTTAAGTCCAAAATAAAGCTGTACAAGTAGTAAATATAGAACATACCTCCATAAATGGTTAATATCCGACTACCACCTTCCCAACTAGATACATCAAGCTTTTAGTTCAACGGCTGGATCCACTGTCGATGTCCTCTAACATCAGTCACTAATTTCTCCAACTTACTCCCTCACGTATGGACTCTGGTCTAGCGCCGTGCAAGGTTATTCACGTCCCATTGCTCCTGGTTAACTAACTAATTTCATGCAGGTTTATTTCACCTCGACTCTGAATGAAGCACCACAGCTACACGAAAGCATGAATATCAGTATGAAGTACTCGACTCCACGGAGGAGAAAAGATACGGAGTAACGACTCAACGTTAAAACTGCGAGGCCATTACCTTCACGCCATCTAGTGCACAAGCGAGATAAGGGAGAACGGGATATAAGAGAACGGTTACGGGGTAGACTATGTTTAGATTATGAATCGGGAATATATAAGCCTTCCACGTGACACTAAGTTATTCTGAAATAATTATATTGTGCATGAGCATCCTTCACCATTGATAACATGAGGCTGGTGAATAGTGTCCCATATAACGTATTTTGAGACAAAGATTCATTCCAGTGATAAAAGTCTTTGATCCGGAATATAATGGATGTATTAATGGAACGCTCTGGTAAAAATTACAGCTATAAACTCATTCTACAACTCCCTAGCACCTCTTCCTTAGCTATTTATTTTGCTTATTACACCTTGCTCTCCTACTGTGCTGTATAAATACTTCAAGCTTTACCATAATCTGCATACAAAACGTACAAAAGGATGTTAATCAGCCTTGTCCAAAAATATATCGCTAAGGAAGTCTTTGGTTGACTAGTGGGAGGTGCCTGTGTGTTACCATGGCAACCTCTCACACCACCAGTTACATACACACATTTTCCCACCAGCAAGTTCCATTAGAGAGTAATGTGTGTGTGTGTGTGTGTGTGTGTGTGTGTGTGTGTGTGTGTGTGTGTGTGTGTGTGTGTGTGTGTGTGTG
>NC_136983.1:45320794-45342836 GCF_032717465.1 Coenobita brevimanus | reverse complement strand
CACCAATACGGAAAAATTCCATAATCAGTAAAGGCAACCTACCACGCAAACCAAGATGGTGACCTGCAATACCTGGCTTGTGAAACGGTAGGACAACAGCCCCCGCCAAGAAGCAGGAGTGGACGAATCTCTCCAAATTCTATTTATAAGACTCAGGAGGAAGGACACTGCTTCATCATCCAGGTACCTCAGCACTGCATGGGGAATATTATCGACTCCGGAGAAGTGTCATGACAGGGAAAGGGTAGACCAAAGTTTACACCAAGACAAAGGAATGTTGTAAGTCTCTCCGCCCCCAGAACGGATGTCCAACATCTTAATCTCCTCCACCTCCCTAAGCCTGGCAAAAATCGAAGAACGAGTATCCCTACAGGAGACCTCAGCGGTAGGATAGGGTAGGGAACGCTAGGGCAGGGTAGGCTGGGGTAGGGTAGTGTAGGGCAGAGAAAAGTAGGTTAGGATGGGTTGGTTTAGGCTAAAGTAGGACAGAATAGGAGAGGGGTAAAATGTGCCCTAGTCCAGGAACGAAAAATATATCAGTTATCCATGTAACTAGCGTTTTCTATTTCGGTAGATTATTTTCTTGTCTGCCTAAAGTATCGTGATGTACGAACAATGAGATTAGATATCGAAACTGTAAGATGCGAATTAGTTACAAAGACGGTATTTTGTTTTGGCTAACGTTACATCGATACGTTCAGCTAAGAGCAACTCGGCAGAACTGAACAGTATATGACGTGCTAGATGAGCGCTGTGACCGGAAAATAAATATATATGTATATATACTTCAGCATACAGTAAACGATTTTATGTTAACTGAAGAGAAGCCACCACAGCTAATGGGTAAGTTTACACACACACACACACACACACTCGTTGCGAAAAGTTTCACTGACGAAGTGGGTGGTTACTGTCCCCCTTAAGCAAGGGGACTGGTGTGTGCGTGTGTGGTCACAGCCTTGCCCTTAGATCGGACTATATGAGCTCTCAGCTCCCTTCCGGGAGGGTAAAAGCTGACGATCACGACCATCAAGTGATCCTGACCAACCCGGTGAATTACACACACACACACACACACACACACACACACACACACACACACACACCATTACTTGCAACTGGCTGGCCTATCATACAGCTATATCCTATATTCATGAAGTACAACACATCTTACATTTATGTAGTATGTAAAAAAAAAAAAAAAAAGATGGTTATATAATACAGAACTGGGAAATATGATGATGATGATGATGATGATGATGATGATGATGATGATGATGAGAGGGGAGTAAACAGGGTGAGATGAGGAGAATGAGAGAGATGGATGGACATAACAGTGAATGTATTATGTATATTAACCTGACAAATGCCGAAGTAAGCTGGTAAGGGTGAGGTAATATGGAGCCTGACCCTACCGTGACACCATATAATTATTGATTTATCCACCGATAGATCTATCTATCTATCTATAGCCCGACGCCCTAATCCCGCAAAAGAGTGGCCGCAGACAAAACGCCTCCAAGTCGCTCTGTCACCCACCATTTGACTACCCTCCCAACTCACCCCCCCCCTCATATACCTCTCAACTCCATCCCTCCACCTCATCCTCGGTCTACCCCTCCCTCTCCCTCCCTCCACTTCACCTACATACACCCTCTTCATTCTGTCCTTGACCTCCGTGGCAGGCAGACGTGCTTCCCAGAACATAAGAACATAAGAAGAGAGGACAACTGCAGTAGACCGGTTGGCCCATGCTAGGCAGCTCCTAGAAGAGTAACTGAACTACTAGAATGAGATAAGGATAGCAAAGAAGAAGGCTCTCCCCCGCCCTCCAAACCCTCCAGCCGAAGCCGGCAGGAAAAAGTCAGAAAGAACACCACGCCGTATAGAAAAACTGGCGTGGACATTTTACAGGAAAGTGTGAAAGGAGAATAGAGACTATCACAGTGTAACCTGAAAAAGGAAAAATTATGAATTAGTATTGGTTATAAGATTTTCTTTATTCTATATCCACCCCCTTATTAGTCATATGCTTATCTAGCCTATGCTTGAAACTCTCAATGGAAGAGGCAGCAACTACTTTACTAGGTAGCTTATTCCATTCGTCTACTACTCTATTACCAAACCAATTTCTACCGATTTCCTTACTGAAACGGAATTTTTCTAGTTTGAAACCATTATTTCTAGTTCTATCCTGTACGCTCACTTTAAGTACCTTGCTAATATCTCCCTTATTTATACCCTTCATCCACTTAAACACCTCAATTAAGTCTCCCCTTACTCTACGCCTCTCTAGCGAATGCAGACTTAGTCTTTTCAGTCTTCATCACACAGTAATTTAACAACTGAGTTGAAACTGATCGGATGCACTACAAAACCAACGTCCCCTGAAATGGCTAGTGCCATGGCCATGAACGAGGGAAGGGAGGCCCCCTTGGGTGACAACGAGGAAGAAATAGATATGGATACCGGGTTTACGGAGGTCATCAGTACAAGAGAGAAGAGAAAGAGGATGATACGCGGCAGCGAGAGGGAAGCGAGTGATGAAGAAGAGGACAGAGACAACAAAAAGGTAAAGAATAAGTCGTGTGGGGTAGATGGAGGTGTTACTATACCATGTGATACGGGGAAGGCAGCTGGAGTGCAGCCGACTACACCACGTGGGTCAGGAGCAATGCCTAGCCAGGACCGTGACGAGGCCACCCCAAGGAATAGAGTGAGGCTTCTCTTCCCCACCAACGCTGACCTAAATTATCACCAAAAACTACTCTGGACGGTGAAGCTTGGACTTGCATATCGACGGTTCGAGGTCCTGTTTAAGGAAGGTAGGCAGAGACCTTACGTCACAGTAGGAAGTCAGGAGGCAGTGGAGATGCTGACCACGACTGGTTTTGAGGGTGTGACACTGCAGGTTCCGGAGGAGAGGGAGAGATGCACCAAGGTTATCGTGTTTAGATATCCCATAATACTACTGCGTGAGCAATAGATCATCTAAAGTAATAATGAAACTTTATCTAGCATTAGTAAGGCCACATTTAGACTACGCAGTACAATTTTGGTGTCCTTACTATAGAATGGATATTAATTCGTTAGAAAATGTACAGAGAAGAATGACAAAAATGATACATGACGTCCGGAACCTGTCATATGAAGACAGACTGAAAAGACTAAGTCTGCATTCGCTAGAGAGGCGTAGAGTAAGGGGAGACTTAATTGAGGTGTTTAAGTGGATGAAGGGTATAAATAAGGGAGATATCAGCAAGGTTCTTAAAGTGAGCATACAGGATAGAACTAGAAATAATGGTTTCAAACTAGAAAAATTCCGTTTTAGTAAGGAAATAGGTAGAAATTGGTTTGGTAATAGAGTAGTAGACGAATGGAATAAGCTACCTAGTAAAGTAGTTGCTGCCTCTTCCATTGAGAGTTTCAAGCATAGGCTAGATAAGCATATGACAAATAAGGGGTGGATATAGAAAAAAGAAAATCTTATAACCAATACTAATTCATAATTTTTCCTTTTCAGGTTACACTGTGATAGTCTCTATTCTCCTTTCACACTTTCCTGTAAAATGTCCACGCCAGTTTTTCTATACGGCGTGGTGTTCTTTCTGACTTTTTCCTGCCGGCTTCGGCTGGAGGGTTTGGAGGGCGGGGGAGAGCCTTCTTCTTTGCTATCCTTATCTCATTCTAGTAGTTCAGTTACTCTTCTAGGAGCTGCCTAGCATGGGCCAACCGGCCTACTGCAGTTATCCTCTCTTCTTATGTTCTTTCCTGTATCCTACCTCCTTTCCCCCTTTCATCTCCTCTTTTTTCCCTTTTGCTTTCTTTTCCTTCCCTTTCCTGTTGTTTCTCTTTCTCTCTCCCCTCTCTCTCATGTATCCCTCTCTCTTCCATTCTCTTTTCCATATACCCCTTAACTTCATCTTTTCTTTCTCCTCTCTGCTCCTTTCCACATTCTTCCTTCCACCTTCCTTGCATTCTTCACTTTATGTACTCTTTCCTCTATAATTCCTCCTCCTCCTCTTCCTCTCCCCTCCCCCCTCCACACACACACACACACACACACACACACACACACACACACACACACACACACACACACACACACACACACGTAGGCGCCCCAAAAGTACGGGACGGTACTGTAGGGAAGTACGGTACGGTATGGTATTTTTTCACCAGTAAGAACGGTGCCAAATTACGGTACGACATTTCTTTAAGTACGGTACGGTACGAAATTCCTTTTTTTTCCGTGCCTTTTTCCGTACCCATTGCCGTGCTTAATTATTCCAATGTGACTGTCCACTATCCAGAATAATCCAGATGACAAATACTGACTTGTAGATAGGATAACCTAATTGTTTCCCTGACCAATGTTTTAAGATATAACCTTATGTTTTAGCGTGTGTGTGTGTGTGTGTGTGTGTGTGTGTGTGTGTGTGTGTTACAGACTTATAAGGTAATATTTCTGGTCAAGCCATAATGAACATAGAATAGTGTATACTTTTAGATGGGAGACATGTAAGTAATTACGAGAAGCATATGATAATGGTTATTATATACAGTACCACTCGCTCGATGTAGTGCTGCTCTCGGGTGTCTGCGCTTTCCTCTCCTCCATCCTTCTTTCCTTCCATCCTCTTCTGTCTTTCTTTCCTTCAGTCTTTCCTCGTCCTTCTGCCGTCGGGTAACTTTACACTCCCTTCTCCGTCTTTCTCTCCATCATTCTTTCCTCTTCCTTCTACCTGTGGGTGACTTTACACTGAGTGACAAGCCAAATGGTTTCCTGTACACCAGGAAGCCATTTACAGTGCTGGGGGCGGATTCTGAAAGCTCAGAAATCCTCGCAAATCCACCATCTTTGGGCGTAAGAGCAACTTTTCACTTAAGTGCATATTCTGGAGCCCTAGAAAACGAGCGCATACCCTATGCGGCGTTGTCAATTCTCCTCGTAGAGTTGCGCCATGTGAGGGGCAGCCCTAAGTACATCGTAAGCCTTATAACTCTCCTATTTTTACAAATGTTGTAGATCAAACATCCCTCAAATCCTGAGAATTAAATCATGCATCAATTGATCCTTAAGTGCATACAACTGTTGCGATTTTTCAAAATAAATAAATACAAGTGGCAATACCGTTGAAGACGATGCGAGAATACTATAACGGAGCAAGTACTACTTCGACATATGTGGTAAAACTAGCATTGTCTGCCAATATTGCCTTTACTACAAACAAATTATAGCCTATTGATATAATGTTCACAAAAATTCGATTAAACAAGCCAGTGTTAAGAAGAAACTCATCTAAAGTATGGTGATAACCTACATGACACAATGTCGAAAAAATTATGAATCAGCTCACTTATTTCTTCCTCAGAGAAGTTCACTGCCCTTCTGTACATAATATTTTGGTGGTCTTCCACTGCTTCAATACTGTCTTGGAAATTATGACTGGCGGTGTGGAAACATCGTCTGCTACCACTATGACGTCATACTCCGGTGTACTGTGATTGGTTACTCAGAGTTAAATAGAGAAACCTTCCGCTCCTTGATTGACCAACACTTGCCCTGGCGCAACCTGGTGTTGGTCTTAAGATTGTCGTACAACACTCTCCAGAATACCACTTATCAAAACCTCGTATGCACATCGCAAAAGTTCTCGCAGATTTTCTCGTAATCCAGACACCTCTCAGAATCCGCTACCAGCATCATTTCCAAGGCACGTCACTGAGATCAGCACCATATTTTAGCACTTGGGTAATAATCTGGTAGGTGGTGGCGACCATCATCCACTCACTTGATGTAGTGATACCTCTTCCTTAGCCTTTATCATTCTTTTTCTGTCTGTCCTCCTCTCTTCCTATTTCTCCCATCTTTCCTGTCACTTCTTATTGCTTTTCTTTCCTTCACAGGTGGCTTTACATTGAGTGACAAGCCAAATGGTTTCCTGTAAGCCAAGAAACCATTTACAACGCTGGGTGGTAACCATATAACCAAACCATACATGCTCCCTACGTGTCAACAAGTGGGTTGGTGGAGGGTTAGTGCCCCTCCCTGTAAAATAGGTAACCCAAAGTCAAGTGGCCACCCCTTACGGGATTATGGCGTCTGGCAATAGATAGATAGATAGATATTTCTATTATTTGACATTTGTTTTGCTGTACGTATCTCGTCTATTCCTTGCCCACTGTAGGCCTACAGAGTTAAGTGATTAATTTATAGATTGGTTTATACAATAGTATATAAATAATGATTTGGATTAGGTATTTACTGTAGGGTCGGCTGCAGCATTGCTACTTGACCCGTTAAGTGGTTGAGTTTTATCATAGTCTGATTTAAACAATTTTTCACAGAAAATTCTAGTACAATCCAAGTCAGTAATCCTTAATTTTATTTAATCCCATTGCCATATGAATGTAAATCAAATGTTAGGTCAATTACCTCACACACACACACACACACACACACACACACACACACACACACACACACACACACACACACACACACACACACACTAAATATATAATTACCACTAACAGCAAAAAACACAAATATAATAAGTGAGTATTGAAACTGGACGAGGAATTGCTTGCAAAAATAATTTATATTATCGATTAATTTTCACAGAAACGTAATGGCAGACGTACAGTACGAAATTAGGTACGAAAGTTCGGAACGAAATTTCATTTTATCGCACCAGTACGGTACGGTTCTTTATGTATGCAACGAAACTACGGTGCGGTATTTTTAAACTATCGGAATTATGATATTTTTTCCGTACCGTACCGTACTGCCACCCTTGGCGCCCATGAACACACGCATTTCTATAACACCCCCCCCATACATCCGTATGCCACCCTTCAACCACCCTCTACACACACACACACACACACACACACACACACACACACACGTAGGCGCCCATGAACACGCATTTCTACAACACCCCCCCCACATCCGTATGCCACCCTTCATCCCCCCCACACACACACACATACATACACGCGCGCGCACACACACACACACACACACACACACACACACACACACACACACACAAGACTATATTGAAATGGGGAGAGTCGGACGGGAAAGGGAGTGGGGAAAGTGAGAGGGAAGTGGGGAGAGTAGGCAGAGTGGACGTGGGAAAGGATTGCAGAAAATGAGAGAGGGTGTGAGGAGTGTGAGAGGGGAATGGGGGGAGTGGGGAGAATGAGAGGGGAGTGGGGAGAGTGGCAGTGGAAGGGGAGTGGGGAGAGACTGCGGAAAATAAGATAGGAATGGGGAGAGTAGGTCAGTGGGTAGAAAGTAGGTTCAGACGGAGGGTACCACAGCTATAGTGACGTTTGATGACTTTCCTTGGAGCAGCAGAGAGAGAGAGAATGTGTGTGTGTAATTCACCGGGTCGGTCAGGATCTCTTGATGGTCGTGATCGTCAGCTTTTACCCTCCCTGAAGGGAGCTGAGAGATCATATAGTCCGATCTAAGGGCAAGGCTGTGACCTTCACACACCCACACACCCGTCCCCTTGCTCAAGGGGGACGGTAACCACCCACTTCGTCAGTGAAACTTTTCGCAACCTGAGCTAGGCGCGAACTCCCGTCCACCAGTTGGCAGGCGAGAGCGTTACCACTGCACCAGCGAGCGGTGTGTGTGTGTGTGTGTGTGTACGTAGTTACTCTTAAGCCTGTTCACAATCGTGTGTGTATTAAAAAAAACTGTCATGAAAAAAATCCCTTCTTATGGCCAAGATATAATTTTTTCTGCTAAGGTTTGACCAGCTTTTCTGGATCGAAACGTCTGTGTGATCCCCCTCCCCCTCTCTCTCTCTCTCTCTCTCTCTCTCTCTCTCTCCGTCATTGCCTACAGCTAAAGACAAAAACACAGACACATTATATTCACTACAGTGCTTTTCCCTGCCTCACCCTGGCTCTGCCTCCCTCTCCCTGCTTTTTCCCACCCGTTTCTGCCTCTCCCTGCCAGTCTCTGCCTCACCCTTCCTCAGTGTACGTGTGTGTGTGTGTGTGTGTGTGTGTGTGTGTGTGTGTGTGTGTGTGTGTGTGTGTGTGTGTGTGTGTGTGTGTGTGTGTGTGTGTGTGTGTGTGTGTGTGTGTGTGTGTGTGTGTGTGTGTGTGTGTGTGTGTGTGTGTGTGTGTGTGTGTGTGTGTGTGTGTGTGTGTGTGTAAGTTTGTGTAATTATGTGCCTGTGGGTGTATGTGTCTCACCACAATGCACCGCTAGACACCCACTCCACCCCACCACCAAACACCTTCTTCATTTCTTGCCACAGAAAACTTTAATATTCATGGATCATTTTCAAAAATCAAGTTCGAGTATGTTTTACCGTATTGTGATGAAAAAAAAAAAACTGCAATATTGGGATCAGATATGAGTACAGAGATGTTTTATATAAAGTACGAGACTCAGTGGGCAATACGTATGGTGTTAGCTTGGCTGGTGCAGGGCATCTGTGTTACCATGGCAACCTGCCCACCTCACAACACACACACACACACACACACACACACACACACACACACACACACACACACACACACACACACACCTCTATCAGCAAGGCCCATCATAGAATACTTGTGTGTGTGTGTGTGTGTGTGTGTGTGTGTGTGTGTGTGTGTGTGTGTGGCTATACGAATATGTGGTTGTGTGTGGTTATGTGTGTGTGTGTGTGTGTGTGTGTGGTTAGGTATGTGGATGTGTTGTGTGTACGGTGGGGTAAGGGGTGTACGGTTTTATGTGTGTGTGTGTGTGTGTGTGTGTGTGTGTGTGTGTGTGTGTGTGTGTGTGTGTGTGTGTGTGTGTGTGTGTGTGTGTGTGTGTGATTATACGAGTATGTCGTTGTGTGTGGTTATGTATGTGCGTGTGTGTGTGTGTGTGTGTGTGTGTGTGTGTGTGTGTGTGTGTGTGTGTGTGTGTGTGTGTGTGTGTGTGTGTGTGTGTGTGTGTGTGGTTATACGAGTATGTGGATGTGTGTGGTTATGTATGTGTGTGGGGGGGGTGTTGTTGGGTATGTGGATGTGTTGTGTTCACGGTGGAGTAAGGCATGAACGGTTTGATGTAGTTGCATGTGTGTGTGTGTGTGTGTGTGTGTGTGTGTGTGTGTGTGTGTGTGTGTGTGTGTGTGTGTGTGTGTGTGTGTGTGTGTGTGTGTGTGTGTGTGTGTGTGTGTGTGTGTGTGTGTGTGTGTGTGTGTTAGTTCACTACACGTCAAACGACTTTGGTTATACATAAGAAGACGTGCTATTAAAGTTTGGGCACAACTATAATGCAATGTTCTATGAAGTCAACTACACTCATAATAACGCGACGCTTCGTCTCCTCTGTCTGTCTCCTTACCCTGCGTCTGTCTGTCTTCTATCTGTCTGTCTCTGTCTTCCTGTCCCTCTATTGCAAACCACAAACTTCTCAACTCTCCACAACGTCCTAGATTATCATTGTATCACGCAGTATATTATTTTTTCATTGTAAATGGCCCAAATTTTCGTCCTTTTGCAGCTTACTTCACATGGGTCATTGGCAGAAACGGACAACGCTACGGCTCTCTGTCCATACCACTTTTTTGTGACTTACATTTTCTAGCATTAATCTATTGCTACAACTCAGCATTCAGGTTGGAGGGATGGAAAATTTGGGCCAAGTTAGAGTAAAACGAGTACAGAATTAGCAGAAGCCAAATAGCATACCTTTGGAGGGTGCAGCGGGAACAAGGCAAGATCGCAGTAAGGAGGACAATGGAGGGAAATCCAGCAAATCCAAGCAACAGCCTATGAAGTGACGCCAACAACACTTGTGTCTCACACTCGGTTCAAACGCCCGTCCACTTTATCACTAAACACCTGTGGTTCTGAAGTATGACAAGAGAAAATACAAACGTAAGTGCCAAATTCAATGTAAGTGCCAACTTAAGTGTGAACAAAAGTGCCAACTCAAATGTCAACTTAAGTGCAAACTCAAGTGCCAAATAGTGTCAGCTCAAATGCCAATTCAAGTGCCAACTCAAGTGTCAAGTCACAACTCAAGGCCCAACTCAAATCCCAATACAAGGCCCAACTTAACTGTCAATTAAAGTGACAATTGAAGTGCCAACTCAAGTGGTGACTTAAATGCCAACTCAAGTGTTAAGCTCCGACTCAAGTGCCAACTTAAGTCCCAAAACAAGTGCCAACTTTACAATTGCCAACTTAAGTCCCAACACAAGTGTCAGTTTAAATCCCAACTCAAGTAGCAACTAAAGTTCAAACTCAAGTGCCAAATCAAGTCCCAACACAGGTACCAACTTGGGTCCAAACACAAGTACCAACTTAAGTCCTAACACAAGTACGAACTCACGTCCTAACTCAAGCGCTACCTTAAGTCCAAACTCAAGCTCCAACTTAAGTCTCAGCTCAAACGCCAACGTATGTCCCAACCCAAGTGCCAGCCTAAGTCCCAACTCAAGCACCAAACTAAGTCCCAACTCAAGCACCAAACTAAGTCCCAACTCAAGCACCAAACTAAGTCCCAACTCAAGGGCCAACCTACGTACAAAAGTCCCTACTCAAGAGCAAACTTAAGTGCCAACTCAGGTGCAAAACATGGTCCCAACTCAAGTGCCAAATTAAATTCCAACTCAAGCGCCAACTTAAGTACAAACTCAAGAGTAAAGACATAGGAAAAAATATCTTTAACTTCTGCAGTAAATTTCAAAGCATGGACAAGAAGTATGACGTCTGGAACTGTCTCCCTCTGTCTGTATTTCCTGCTTCCTATGATCTCCAGTCTTTTAAACGCAGTGTGTCCAGGCATCTCGAAATGATCGGATCTTGAATTTGGCTCTCTCTTGTATTTTGTTCTTCTCTTGGAAGGAACAGTTATTGCGGGCTCGTGGCCTTTGGTTCCATCTTCCTCGCATTAAAAAAAAAAAAAAAAAAATGTGGAGTAATGAGAGAGAGACGGAGGCGAGTCGGAGGTCGTAGAAACAGGGATGATGATGCTGGAAAAAAACTTACGATCTTATTTCTGTCGTAAATTAAGATTTTTTAAAAGAACAAGAAGGAGACGAGGATTAGAAGTACAATTTGAAGTTCCAGGTTCGTCTAAAACGCGAACCTGGTGGACTGCAGGCTGAGGGCGGTATCCTAGTAAGGCTATGAAGCTTACTAACACCTCCTCCTTACCGATTTATTTCTAATTCTGCTCCGTTACTATATACTTGTGTGTTATTCATGCAATCTATGTCGATATTGAAAAGACATAAGGAGGAAACCCGGGGATATTAATGAGTGGTTTGGAAGATAAATCGCTAAGGAAGAGGTGTTAGGGAGCCTCCTTACACGACGAGAATACAGGACTGAATCTCTCTCTCATCTGCAGCCTTCCATAAAAAAATACAGGTAAGCTTGCTGTTCTTTGTGTAAATCCTGTCATAGCAATAACAGGTGCTGGAGAGGAGGGTCTTGGCCTCGTGGCTTCGATAAGACCGCGTGGCTCTGATGCCTGGTCACACAAACGTCCCTCAGTTGCCACCCTATTCCCCAAAAGAGTAATGGTGGACTGTAGCAGAAGGGTAACTTTAGCCAGGTGTTTACTGGGTTCACATTTCAGATGAACTTGAGGCTGTATCAGCTACCAGTACTACTAAGATTTCTCACTGCACGTGGGAGGAAGCCAGTCACATCAGGACATATGGAAGTGAAAAATGGCTGACGAAGAAAGGGAAACGAATGAATTAATGAGAGAAGAATAAGAGATGAAGGAATGAATGAGGGAGAGATGAAAGTGAATGAATAGATATGAAAAATAAAAAGGAGCAGGTAAAAGACAAGTCATAAAGAATTGTCAACACCGTCAGCCTCACTTTGTCAAACACCAAGTTTTCCTGCTTAGGTTCTTGATTTTACTCCCATCTTCAGCTTTATGTTAGGCTTTCCTCTCTCGTCTGCCTCTTGTTTTGCTGATTCTATTGTACACTCACGATCATTACTTTCTGCTCAGGGGTGCCCCCTTCCTACCCCTATATACCCAGGGAAGACGACGGGAGGGGGGGACGGAACGAGCTCCACCCGCCTCTACCCCAGCACCCCACCCTCCCCGATACCCTTACCCCACCCAACCCCCCACTCGTCATTCTTAACTGGCAGTTACATCTCAAGCTAACCTCATACTTTACACTGATAGTCACATTACTAATACACAAACATAAAACACTAGGATAGGTCAAAAGTATATATTAGAACTATGAACACGCTGCAGCAAGAAATTAATGCATTCAAAAGTTGACACTAAAACAAAAACGTTAACCACGGCCATCCCAGGCCTCGTGCCTCGGGTGCGTACATGCGTGTGTGTGTGTGTGTGTGTGTGTGTGTGTGTGTGCGCGCGTGTATGCGTGCATGTAATTCACCGGGTCGGTCAGGATCACTTGATGGTCGTGATCGTCAGCTTTTACCCTCCCGGAAGGGAGCTGAGAGCTCATATAGTCCGATCTAAGGGCAAGGCTGTGACCTTCACACACGCACACACCCGTCCCCTTTGCTCAAGGGGGATAGTAACCACCCACTTCGTCAGTGAAACTTTTCGCAACCTGAGCGAGGCGCGAACTCCCGTCCACCAGTTGGCAAGCGAGAGCGTTACCACTGCACCAGCGAGCGTGTGTGCATGCGTGTGCGTGTGTGTGTGTGTGTGTGTGTGTGTGTGCTAAGCGGTGCACCAAACACACGAGGCCTGAGTTGGCCGATGTTAACGTGTTTGTTTTACCGTCACCATCATAAAGCATTGTGTTCTTGCTGCGGCGTGTTGATGGTTATATTATGTACTTGTAACACGTCCCAGTGTTTTATGTTTGTATCAGCAGTGGCACCAAGAATGTTAAGCAGGAAATCAGCTTCAGATGTAACTGCGAGTTAAGAATGACGGGTGGGGGATGGGTGGGTAGGGGTATGGGGGGGTTGGGGTGGAGGTCGTTTCGTCCCCCTCTACCCTCTTACCTGGGTATACAGCAGTAGGAAGGGGGCATCCCTGGCCAGAAATTAGTCATCATCAGTGTATATATATTTCCTCCTGTGTCATTTTTTCCATTGTACATTTCTTGCCTTCTTTGTCATTTTTTTTTTTTTCAGATTTTACTGTGTATTCCTTGCCTCTTTTGTCTTTTTTTTTTTTACTGTATATTATTTTTAACACCACCTGCCTACCTGTCAGCCTGCCAGCCAACTAGATTGCTTTCTTGCCTGCATACTATATATTCCTATATGTTTTGCCTGGCGCTGATGAGAAGCCTGTGCGTGGTGGCGTTGGACACCCTGGGTGGAGCAGCTGCGACATGCATCCGCGAGCCAAACCTTCATATATTTACCTGCACCTCGCCGTGGGGATTGTGTGCATGGAGAGTCTGTTTACCGAAGTGCATGATGGCAACAGAAGATGAGGAAGATACGAGTGATATGTCTGCATGACTAATGTGCCTGAGGGTTCTGCTATCTGAAATGCATGGTGGCTGTTGCCAATGGACAGGAGACTCAAAGGATGAGACAGGCAGTCAGACGGACGGGCAGACAGAGCAGGTTGTTGCTTAACATCGGTTAGTCTAGCTGAGCAGACCCGTCGACCACAATCAGAAACTGCTCCTACGGGACCGTCGTACAGGTACAGTACAGTACATGCAACGTGTAGATATCCGTAACCCCAGTGTGGTAGACAGCTTCTCACAAGAGTCAGACCAAGGCCCTTCTCATGGCCAGGTGCAGGAAACTATGAGTGCACAGTGCCACCACGTGTAGGCTCCTCCTCAGCACCTGGGGACGAAGGCTGACAGGTAATGAAGACAAGAAGAGGGAGGAAAAGGTGGTGACGGCGGCACTGACAGGGAGGAGAAAGGCTTGGCGTTAACAGTGTGGGTGATGTTCCCGGTAACTAACTAAGCTTTACGACCACACGACACACCATTTATGCCCCTCTCGTTGGCATGGCACACCGCAACACTTCTTCTTAAGCCAATTATTTTGCGTATCACACCTTATTGTTGCTTTAAGTGCTATATTATTATCCGTTTAGTTTGCCTTAGTAACACACGAGGATACTTTGACCCATTAGGCAAGGTATTTAAGGAAGGTTTCAGGATGTATCGTCAGCCAGCACGAACACCACCTTTTGTAAAGTGTTGCCCTGCAGGGAGACACAGCCACGGAGGAGGAGGAGGAGGAGGAGGAGGAGGAAGACAACGACGACGACGACGATGATAATAATGATGATGACACGCACGCACGCACATGCACCTGCGTTGACTGGAATATTAATATCCTCCAGTGTTCCGTGTTGTTGGAAGAGGTAGGCTCGGCAGGCAGTGAAGCAGACAGGGAGACAAGAGAAGCATGTAGACGCACGCTGAGACACTTTTGCATGTCCCGTCACCTGAATATGTTTTTACCAGACGTAAAGGCAAACACACGCACCCTAACACACTCCTGCATGTCCCGTCACTAGCATATGATTTTACAAGACGTAGAGGCAAACACACGCACCTTGACACACTATTGCTACATGATTCTACAAGACGCACAGGCAAGCACACGCACCTTAACACACTCTAGCATGTCTCGTCACCAGAATATGATTTGACAAGGGGCGTAGAAGCATGAAAACATTTTGACACGTGTTTGTATGCACCATTTTAAGTCAGGGGTGTAATTATTATATACAGCTGGTACTGCGTATTGGAAGAAAATGGAGGATCAAATTTACAGCAAGTAATGGAACTGTATTAAGCAACAGTCCTCCAAAACAGTCATTTTCTTTTTTTTTAGATAGCAATGAAACTTTAAAAAGGACGCGTTATCAAGAAGGCGATCCGTAACATGGACTCTGTAAATGTTAACAAGAATCACAGACGCTAGCTGACAGGAGCACATGCTTGGCTTCGCGTGTAAACCACAACTGTCAACTCTCTCATCTTCCCTCACACAGACACGCCAGTTGTTACTCGTGCCCTGAGGTTGACTAGCACGAAAAATCTTGCATAAGGATGAAATAAACTGCTAAATCTGTCCTACGTTGTAGCTTTCCTGACTACGTGTAGACCACAACAGCCAGTCTCTCTCATCTTCCCTCACAAATACGCCAGATGTTACATTGTGCTCTTAGGTTGTCTGAAGAAGAAAAGCTGCTTAGGGATGGAGAAATAATATAGCTAAATATGTCCAAGACTAATATCCAGTATCACCTAACGTTTGTGCGAGTGGCAGAGTTTAATAGTTATAAGGCATCTCTTGCTATTGCCCATTGTTATGTAAAATATTCTCTCCTCAGTCCCTGCTTGTCCTTTACCCCCCTCCCTCCTTTCCTCCATCTCCCCATCCCTCCATTTCTCTCCCTCTCCCTCCATCTCTCCCTCGGCTTCCATCGCTCTCCATTTCCCCCCCTCCCTCCCCCCCTCCTTGCTCTCCCCTTTCACGTCGCTATTTTTGACAGCTGCCCATCTCACCCACGCCGGTATTCGTGACCTGTTTTCCTCTAAGCATCAAGCTCTGTTGGAATCATTCTCTATTGGTTCCTCGATATTTTGGCTACGAAATTCCCTCTGTATATCAGCGTCCTAACAAACCCAGGGCGCCTGTAATATTAAAACAATAATGCTTACCCCTTTCAATCTTATGACGAATTATTCACGCTGTCCCTAAAAGACTTTAGAGACTCTTCGGACTGTAGTTCTTATATATAGTCGTAGATATAGCCTTCATTAACCCCCTCTATTTTTTTCAGGCAGGGAAGAAGGAACTAATGGCCAGAAGCCGGCAAGCCTTTTACAACAGAAAATTGAAAAAAAAAAAAAAAGCCAAAGATGAAGTTAAATAATTTTGAGACATGTAAATTAGAAAATGTCATGCTTTTGAAGGGGTTAACATCATTGCCTAGACTAAGCCTCGTCTTACTACAGGGCAATTTTTTCACTTTATAGAAACACCGTAATGGGTTAGTCTCAAAGAACGTCCTTCCTCTGAAAATTAGGAGTATTAACGCCTAAGTTTTTATGCATTTCAAAAGTTTAGGACCCCAAACTGAACTGACAGCTTATATACCCTCTCCGGGAGAAGGTTATAGAGATGAAATTATACTTATTAACAGTGACACAAGTTTTATTATACTCTAACATGCCGATAGGTAGAGGTGGCAACAACATCCACTCTCCTGTAGTGCTGCCTACTTCATTGTTTCAGTCCTCCTCTTCCTGTATCTTTCATCCTTCCTGTCTATTATTCTACCCACTTCAGGCGAGTGCATCACGTAACAAGCCCAATGGTTCCCTGTTACCCAGAAAACCATATGCAACGCTGAGTGGTAACCATACACCCACATAACAGGCCGATGTGCAGCAGACTATGGTGCCCCTGTTAAAAGAGTCCAGTTCTAAATGTGACATTTATCCAGGTAATAAACCGATACTCTTCCCACTGCCTTGTTATGGCGGGGCGTCGTCTGCTGCAGGAGAATATCACTTCAAAGCATGGGAAAGTCATGTCTCAAGAATTACTCTACCCGCCACACATGCAATATTCCTCAAATCAGGCCCCCCTTTTATAAGTGACAACAGTTGTGTAAGTCTGCATAGGTTAAGGAAAGTGAAAGAACAGTATTGATTTACAAAGTAAATACATTCACACCCAATACACACGTAAAACTACATTAACTGAGAATGACTGTGTAAAGTGTACGGTGTATGACAACTTGTAGTCTACTCCACATAGCTATTTTCATTGCTAAATCCATAGTTATTCTCAATTTCTTCCAAAATATTTCCTGGCCATACCTTACTACTTTCTTCTACTAACTTTGTTCACTTATCCTTTATTTCCTATGTCCTTAGCAATTTCTTATATCTTCCACTTTATATCCCACCACACTTTCTATATTCTCCACATTTTTCCATATCCATACAACTTAATGGGTTCACAAGGATTTTTATGGCCACACGTTAGTCAAATTTCACTGCACTATAGGCGCCTTGCTCAGCCTTCTCTGCTGCCACAAACTGCTGCTGTCTGCGGCTGCGGTAGGCCACTTGCTGAGATGGTACTTAACATCGATAGTCTGGAATTCTTGAAGTAGACGGTATGAGAGGGGCGAGAGAGAGTGAAATGAGGCGGGGATGTGTCCGTGAGTGCTGTGTGCCGGCTACTGCTTTTACCGAGACCTCTCACCCATCCAGGTCACGTTGGTTTTGCAGTGACATCATCGTCCACTCACCAGTCTTCTCAACTCGACTGAGCAGCCACGGCACATGTGGAGTTTAAAGCATTATTAATACACTTTGGTAAAATGTAATGTGTAATGTGTTTCAGACATTCAGCCACTCATTCCTCTCAGCCATACTCATTCCTCTTAATTACGAGATAAGTGGAATATGAATGAAAACTGAGGAAAACTTTCTATTCGATCCCAGACGAAGCAATGATAAGCAATTAAATCTTGTAAACATTGAACGAAACATACACTGAATGAAGAAACCACTTGTTGGACGACGTAAGAAAGAATTAGCTTAGTTCTGCACAAATAATACGCTAATTTTTAGGAATTTAATGTCATGACTTAGTCAAGACGAACCACCCTGCAGGGGCGGTTGCTTGGCTCCAATTGGAGTCTGGTCAGCTAGACATTGCTGGTTTAATAAACCAATAAATGTTCATGATTTTTCCTCAAGGAGTTAATGACAGTTTTATGTAACCCTCCCAGAACGACACGAACAAACCACAGACGATTTAATTGACCAAAACCCTATTCAGTCCGAGCTGACTGATGGGAAAAAAGGCAGACTAATACTGCAGGTACCAAAACAATGGAGGCAGTAATTAAGTGTAGTGAAGAGTCAACATTGTGCCAGCCACCGACCCAATATGGTGGACAAAATGTGGATATGGGGGTCAGAGGGTCAGGGTGTAGGAGAGAATATGGTGGAAAAATGCTGGTAGAACAGAAATATTGATCATTACTTAAAACACACACACACACACACACACACACACACACACACTAAGGTTCATTGTCAAAACAGACCAACAACAGTACAACATGAACTGAACAAGCTATCAAAGGCTAGCCACGAAAAACGTGACGGTAAATACATAACCTAACTAATAAAATCAAAAATTGAAGCAAGTGACGAACACAGGTCACTTTTCAATATAACCACACCAATTTCCCTCACGATTTCTTTATTTTCGTCAATACCTTGATGTAAAAGTACCTATAAATCTAACTAACCCCGTTGTCAGTCCTTAATCTTGCAGTTTAAAGCCACTGCTCCACGATATGGAAAAATACAGGGGACAAGGGAAGGGGCTATGCTGCACCGCGCCTCTCATCACTACTAGCCAATTCCCACCAAACCGTACCCACTCCCTGGATGACCTACCCCACTCGTCGTTATTGCTACAGCCCAGCACTTTCCTACGAACAACCCCCAAAACAAAAACCACCTCCCTCTATATGTGGCTGTCGTAACAATGATTAATATATACATAAACATTTCAGCTGTACACATGAATTAAATGCAGATTTACAAATATTCAACCACCAGTGTCACTCAAATCACTCCTATCACCTATTCTTAAAACTATCACTATCAAATTTAAGTCCAAAATAAAGCTGTACAAGTAGTAAATATAGAACATACCTCCATAAATGGTTAATATCCGACTACCACCTTCCCACTAGATACATCAAGCTTTAGTTCAACGGCTGGATCCACTGTCGATGTCCTCTAACATCAGTCACTAATTTATCCAACTTACTCCCTCACGTATGGACTCTGGTCTAGCGCCGTGCAAGGTTATTCACGTCCCATTGCTCCTGGTTAACTAACTAATTTCATGCAGGTTTATTTCACCTCGACTCTGAATGAAGCACCACAGCTTCACGAAACCATGAATATCAGTATGAAGTACTCGACTCCACGGAGGAGAAAAGATACGGAGTAACGAGTCAAGGTTAAAACTGCGAGGCCATTACCTTCACGCCATCTAGTGCACAAGCGAGATAAGGCAGAACGGGATATAAGAGAACGGTTACGGGGTAGACTATGTTTAGATTATGAATCGGGAATATATAAGCCTTCCACGTGACACTAAGTTAGTCTTAAATAATTATATTGTGCATGAGCATCCTTCACCATTGATAACATGAGGCTGGTGAATAGTGTCCCATATAACGTATTTTGAGACAAAGATTCATTCCAGTGATAAAAGTCTTTGATCCGGAATATACTGGATGTATTAATAATACAGACAAGAATATTATAGTGTATTTATTGAGTATATAGATGTACATGTTAGGTTACATTATTATCCCGGAAACATTCACACGGCCAACACAAACCCATAGCCGTTTGTTGTGTTAGCTCTGTTAATCCTAAGTATCAGGTGGATTGGACTGGACAAAATGCCTTGCCATTGTTTTCAGACGCACTTCTACCACATTCCTGTGGATATCTATATACCTGTGGATATCTGTATATCTATATCGGCATCTGTCTATCTATCTGTCCATCTATCTATCTATTTGCGAGTGAATCACTTAATAACACGCGATTCATAAATATGCTAATACTCACAGGGAAAAAGAATACACGAAATATCCCATGTGCTTCGGCTATTTCCTGTTTCCTTTTCCCTGTGGATATCATCTCTCTCTCTCTCTCTCTCTCTCTCTCTCTCTCTAATATATATATATATATATATATATATATATATACCTAGGCTGCTTCCCCCAGGGAAAAGGAGGTAGCCGAGACAGGACGACACACTCCCCATTTACTCATCCATTCAAACACAATCATTCGCATCTTAGCCCCAAAGGGGAGAACGGACAGATCCTCACCGCACCACACCTGCATATAATAGTAATTTCCCGTTATCGGTATACGAGTAATATCCTTTAATAATAGATGGTGCATATCTTCACTGTCATTTTCACAAGATCAATAATACGGCACCATATATGAATATTGTCAATCAATATTGATTGTGTGAGGGCCGGTAAATAATATCCTGCGTTGCCAGTGTGGCGGTATTACCTCAGCAAGTTCACATGTCCCTTATCAATGCCCAACGTATCCTTTATCATACGTGTAATGAAACATAGTAATTTCTACAGATTTCTATATTAGGCGTACGTGCCGAGGCCCAGTTTCAGCTGTTGACGTCTTAATCTGCACCAACATTTATGACCGTAGTACAACTGTTTATGCATAACAGTTTGTTACATCTGTTTTACGCACCCCTTTTTGTCCTTTGGGAAGAAACGAAACCGTAGGTTAGTTCCAGTTAGTGGGTTTTTCCCACAAACAACACAGCGGTGTCCAGGGTTTAGAGCCATGTTTATTTGTACCGCCACGCCCCCTCACATCCCGCCTGTCAACTTATGTAAACAAACAGACGACACACCGGCGACCACAATGCCATCTGTTGACCAAGCCAGCTCGTTACATTGGTCTCGTGTTCGCCCGTAAGAGTCCGTGACTCGACTCTCACGATGGCCATTTTGTTTTTAACTCTTCCAAGTTCCAACTGTGAATTTCTGGCTTCGAATCACGCACGCACACATGCACATACACACACACGTACACACACACGTACACATACACATACATACATATATATACATATAAGCACACACACATACACACACGCACACCACACACGTGTTTGTATGTGTATGTATGTATATATGCATGCATGTGTGTGTGTGTGTGTGTGTGTGTGTGTGTGTGTGTGTGTGTGTGTGTGTGTGTGTGTGTGTGTGTGTGTGTGTGCAAGCTAAAATCAAGTAGTAGCAGTAGCAGTAGTAGACCCTACCTCAACACTGTTCCTGTGGCACTGTCTTTGATGCAAACCATGCAATGGTGTGCAAGAAGGCAGGCTGTGTGTACGCGACGTCACTGCCAAAATGCTGCAGGAAATATGCCATGATGTCACCACAGAGCCAGCTGTGCTGCCCCTAGACGGCGAGCACTTCACCCACAGAACAGCAAACACATCAAATGATGCCAGAGTGGATGTCAGTGCTGCAGGTTTGCGGACACGTGGGCAGAGGGCTTTCTTCAACATTAGGATAATTGATCCTATGGCAGCATGTCATCGTGAACTGTGTCTCGAGGCTGCACACAAAACGAATTAACAAGAAAAAAATACACAGACTATCAAGAAAGGATCTAACTTTTGCACCACGTTGGATTCACTGCCTTTGTGTTCACAACATCAGGTGGGACGGGTCCAGAGGCGAGCATATTCTCTCGAGACTGGCAGAGATTCTTTCTAAGAAGCGTCAACGTCAGAGTTCCGTTATGGCCTGGATGAGGTGTCAACTGTCCTACTCCCTTGTGAGGTGTGCACTGCTATGCCTCAGGGGCACAAGACCATCAGCCCTCAGGCCTGTCTCTCTGGCAGGTATGGATTACGAAGCTACTGTGACTGAGTCACACTGACCAGCAACTCCAATAGATTAATGTTTTTGTTGACACTGTAATAATAAAAAATATAGTAGTAATAAAGTCTTTTATGGTTGGTGGGGCACTCCCCATCCACCCACTCGATGTAGTGCTGTTCTTGGATGCCTGCCCTTTCCTCTCTTCCTTCGTTCTTTCTATCGTTCCTCATCTGTCTTTTTTCCATCATTCTTTCCTCTTCCTTCTGTCTACGGGTGACTATACATTGAGTGACAAGCCAGATGGTTTCCTGTACACCAGGAAACCTTTTACTACGCTGGGTGGTAATCATATAACCAATTTATGGCGCCTGATGGTTTAGTGGGCAATTAAGGCGCTCCAATCGGATTGAGCCGGTGCAGGTTTATATCCAAGGGATGGTTAGGGTTTAATGCTCACGTAATGTCACTCAGGGATGAGTGAGGCTGGTCATTCTCATCATAAATGTGAGGACCAATTTGCCTAGCTCCAGGCTCCTATGCTCCTCATGGGGCAACACAGGATTAGATGATGAATGAATGAATGAATGATGATAAAGTGTTGGCATATGGTTGGTAAGGACAGTGGCT
>NC_136983.1:45313294-45315794 GCF_032717465.1 Coenobita brevimanus | reverse complement strand
TGTGTTTAGTCATTACAGTTGTGTTAACATTGCAGTGACATGGTACAGTACATGGTACAGTACAGTACATGGTACAGTACATGGTACAGTACAGTACATGGTACAGTACAGTACAATACATGGTACAGTACAGTACATGGTACAGTACAGTACATGGTCACACTTCCTGGCTTTTCCATCGACAACTTCAGCAGTAAAATTGTGTAGTTTGTGTACACGTGAAAGTTGAGATGTACTGCAGTGCCACATATTACACTGCCGTAGTTTAGGATACTTAGTGCCAGTGCCTGCAGTGCCACATATTACACTGCCGTAGTTTAGGATACTTAGTGCCAGTGCCTGCAGTGCCACATATTACACTGCCGTAGTTTAGGATACTTAGTGCCAGTGCCTGCAGTGCCACATATTACACTGCCGTAGTTTAGGATACTTAGTGCCAGTGCCTGCAGTGCCACATATTACACTGCCGTAGTTTAGGATACTTAGTGCCAGTGCCTGCAGTGCCACATATTACACTGCCGTAGTTTAGGATACTTAGTGCCAGTGCCTGCAGTGCCACATATTACACTGCCGTAGTTTAGGATACTTAGTGCCAGTGCCTGCAGTGCCACATATTACACTGCCGTAGTTTAGGATACTTAGTGCCAGTGCCTGCAGTGCCACATATTACACTGCCGTAGTTTAGGATACTTAGTGCCAGTGCCTGCAGTGCCACATATTACACTGCCGTAGTTTAGGATACTTAGTGCCAGTGCCTGCAGTGCCACATATTACACTGCCGTAGTTTAGGATACTTAGTGCCAGTGCCTGCAGTGCCACATATTACACTGCCGTAGTTTAGGATACTTAGTGCCAGTGCCTGCAGTGCCACATATTACACTGCCGTAGTTTAGGATACTTAGTGCCAGTGCCTGCAGTGCCACATATTACACTGCCGTAGTTTAGGATACTTAGTGCCAGTGCCTGCAGTGCCACATATTACACTGCCGTAGTTTAGGATACTTAGTGCCAGTGCCTGCAGTGCCACATATTACACTGCCGTAGTTTAGGATACTTAGTGCCAGTGCCTGCAGTGCCACATATTACACTGCCGTAGTTTAGGATACTTAGTGCCAGTGCCTGCAGTGCCACATATTACACTGCCGTAGTTTAGGATACTTAGTGCCAGTGCCTGCAGTGCCACATATTACACTGCCGTAGTTTACTTAGTGCCAGTGCCTGCAGTTACACATATTTCACTGCCGTAGTATACTTAGGGCCAGTGCCTGCAGTGCCACATATTACACTGCCGTAGTTTAGGATACTTAGTGCCAGTGCCTGCAGTGCCACATATTACACTGCCGTAGTATACTTAGTGCCAGTGCCTGCAGTGCCACATACTTAGGGTCAGTGCCTGCACTATGATGTGTCGAGTGTCTTTGTCAAAGCCATCTTTTATCATGTTAATATACACTAATATGACCAGTACTTTTTGTTAAGGTCATTTACATGCTCATCAAAGGTCATGTAGCAATCCATATATATACCTAAGTTTTGTACATCAGTGCTGGCTTGAACTGCTGTGTCGCCAAATCCAAAAGTAGTGTTAGTTGGTAGTGTTAGGTTGTAGTGTTAGGTGGTAGTGTTAGGTGGTATTAGCAATCCATATATATACCTAAGGCTTGTACATCAGTGCTGGCTTGAACTGCTGTGTCGCCAAATCCAACAGTAGTGTTAGTTGGTAGTGTTAGGTGGTAGTGTTAGGTGGTATTAGCAATCCATATATATACCTAAGTTTTGTACATCAGTGCTGGCTTGAACTGCTGTGTCGCCAAATCCAACAGTAGTGTTAGTTGGTAGTGTTAGGTGGTAGTGTTAGTTGGTAGTGTTAGGTGGCATTAGCAATCCGTATATATACCTAAGTTTTGTACATCAGTGCTGGGTCTACTGTGTCTCCAAATCCAACAGTAGTGTTAGTTGGTATTAGTGAGGTCACTGGCCTGCACCTAAAAAGATACATTGCGTTTTACTGGTATTTAGGAGAAGACCGTTTATAATGAAATATTCCCTGGCTATATTCAGTGTTTGCTCTGCTTTGTGCAATATATCCTGGAGAGAATCTAGTTTGCCACTGTGAAGCAACTGAGTGTCATCAGCATATTGCACTAACACACAGTCGTTAAGATTTGCTGAGAGATCGTTGACATAGTTACTGAATAGTATAGGACCAAGAACTGAGCCTTGGTGTACCCCATAGGTGACATTGGATTTGGAGGATTTGATGTTTTGGATGTAGATTGTGTTCTGTCATTAAGGCAACTGTCAAAGCAGAAGTTATCAACACTGGCTTTACTGAGTTTATTGAGCAGAATGGAATGGCTGACACTATCGAAAGCTTTTCATAGATCACAGAGGGTTAAAAGTGATATGTGTTTATTATCCATGTTATGGTAGATATAGAATCAGGTTAACATATCAACCTGTTCATTTACATTGTCAGTATCCAGAACAGTATTTATTG
>NC_136983.1:45303294-45308294 GCF_032717465.1 Coenobita brevimanus | reverse complement strand
GGCTGTATAGCACACTGGCTGTATAGCACACTGGCTGTATAGCACACTGGCTGTATAGCACACTGGCTGTATAGCACTGAGGCTGTATAGCACACTGGACTGTATAGCACACTGGCTGTATAGCACACTGGTTGTATAGCACACTGGCTGTATAGCACACTGGCTGTATAGCACTGAGGCTGTATAGCACACTGGCTTTATAGCACACTGGCTGTATAGCACACTGGCTGTATAGCACACTGGTTGTATAGCACACTGGCTGTATAGCACACTGGCTGTATAGCACTGAGGCTGTATAGCACACTGGCTGTATAGCACACTGGCTGTATAGCACACTGGCTGTATAGCACTGAGGCTGTATAGCACACTGGCTATATAGCACACTGGCTGTATAGCACACTGGCTGTATAGCACACTGGCTGTATAGCACACTGGCTGTATAGCACTATGGCTGACGCTGATGTGTGGAAGGGTGAGGCAATGATGGCTTGGAGAGAGAGAGAGAGAGAGAGAGAGAGAGAGAGAGAGAGAGAGAGAGAGAGAGAGTATAAAGCTAACAACATGAGAGGACAACTGCAGTAGGCGGGTTGGGCCATGCTGGGCACCTGCTGGAAGACTAACTCAACTACTGGAATGTGATAAGGATGGCAAAGAGAGAGAGCTGGCAGATGAGAGTTTATAGAAAGGAGGGAGGGAACTGTGTGTGTGTGTGTGTGTGTGTGTGTGTGTGTGTGTGTGTGTGTGTGTGTGTGTGTGTGTGTGTGTGTGTGTGTGTGTGTGTGTGTGTGTGTGTGTGTGTGTGTACTGTACATATAGATAGTTGGATAAATGGATTCAAAGTTCAATAAAAGCCATCAATATTTATTTTCTTTACCTAACTCTCTACCTACTATCTATCCACCCAGTAGGTACAGTCATGGACAGAGAAACCTGGACAGGTGAGGCGAGGTAAATGTCATATTTTCTCTTTTCCCCGGCTTGTCCGTCACTCTTCGTTCACGACTCCTTTCCCCCATCCCGTTTACCCTCTTCATAGCACCTGCCAGGCTGCACTCCCCATCCCCCCTTCCCTGCCCCCATACACGCCAATTCGCTAATCCGTCGACCTTGAACCATGTGTGTGTGTGTGTGTGTGTGTGTGTGTGTGTGTGTGTGTGTGTGTGTGTGTGTCCGTCCTTGACACAAGCAACTCCCTACATTTTTCCGATCACAACCCATCCATCCCTCTTCCTTACGGCTACTCTGCTGACACACACACACACACACACACACACACACACATATGAGAAGCTCATCTTCAGCTGCTCTCTCTCTCTCTCTCTCTCTCTCTCTCTCAATAATCTGTAGCAGTGAATAATAATGTCAGTGCAAAGTATGCCTTTACTGTGATATAAGCATTACAAATTAAAACACTGGAACATATTTAGAGGAAACAACTGCAGGAAATCCTCTCGAGACGTCAGCATGTGGAACTGTCATTATTTCCCTGCGGGCCAATTAACGTCCACCTTCATACTTGCCTACTCCCTTCTGCCACCATTTTCGCCAATTCTCCTCATCTTTACTTTCCAATTCAGAGCATGCCATTTGTTATGATAATAATTACACAAACACACACACACACACACACACACATATATATATATATATATATATATATATATATATATATATATATATATATATATATATATATATATATATATATATAAGACAGACAGAAACAGAGAGATGGTAGATGGGGAGGGAGGAGGGAGAGAAGGATGGAAACAAGGGTTTAAACTGAGAGAGAGAGAGAGAGAGAGAGAGAGAGAGATGGTAGATGGGGGAAGGAGGAGGGGGAGAAGAAAGGATGGAAGCAAGTGTTTAGATTTCTCCTCATCTTTACTTTCCGATTCAGAGCATGCCATGAAATAGTCATGATAATAATTACACACACACACACACACACACACACACACACACATACTGTATATATATATATATATATATATATATATATATATATATATATATATATATATATATATATATATATATATATATATATATATATAGCAGGGGTTGAGAGAGAGAGAGAGAGAGAGAGAGGTGAGAAGTGTCCACGTGTCCCCTGGGAATGGCCAGCCTTCCCGGGTCATATGGGTAGGACGGAGAGGAGGTGAGGGAAGGAAGGGGATGGGGGGGTACGGTTCATATGGACGAAGATTTAGTGGAAAAATCGAAAAGGAAAAAGAAACTATTAGCTCAGCCCCTGAGTGTCCAGGTTTCTTTGTCCATGACTGTACCTATCCCTCACCATCCCTCTCTCTCCGCCCTCACCCCTATCCCCCCAAATCCCTCCCCCCTCCCCCTTCCCCTCCTCCCATTACTTCTTCAGCCCCTCCGTCAGCACAACACCTCAAGGACACACCAACGCCCACACCAAGAAAAAAACAAAACCTTTCTTCGACAATGTTTCTTTGAAGTTCCATCTCACTACAAAGTCTCCCTCCTCCCCCCCACCCTCCTCCCCCCCACCCTATTATCTTCGCCCCTTCTCCCCCCACCTCACTCTCTCTGCCCTACTCCACTCACTGCAGACAAATTATTCTATTCACTCCTACTTCACTCCCTCCCTCCCCTCCATTCAGCCCCTCCCACATCCCCTCCATCATTCATACCAAAGCCATCCCCTCACCATTTTCACTCCTCTCCATCAGTGAAGATAAAGAAATGTGCTCCATCCTAAATAATTATTTCATATCAGTATTCACCAAGGAAAATCTAAGCCTGGTCCCTCAAGCAGCAAATATTTACCATGAGAATACGGAAAATATTCTTAGTAAAATAACCATTAGTAAGGAGGACGTATTGAAAGAAATTAATAAGTTCAAACCCCAAAAATCGCCAGGTCCGGACGATATATATGCAAAAATTATAAAAGAAACCAAAGGAGAATTATGTCAGCCACTTTTAACGTTATTTAATGACTCTTTAAGTTCAGGAGAAGTTCCCGAGGCGTGGAAAACCGCAAACGTAGTGCCCATCTTTAAAAAGGGTGATAAATCAGCTGCGTCGAATTATCGTCCGATAAGTCTAACGTCAATAGTAGGAAAAATGTTAGAGTCAATTTTGGCAAATAAGATTAGAGAACACTTAGAAAGATTTGATCTTATAAACGAAAGTCAGCACGGATTCAGGCAAGGACGATCCTGCCTCACAAACTTGTTGTCATTCTACTCGGAGGTCTATGAGGCAGTAGATAGCGATAAAGCTTACGATGTTATTTATCTGGACTTTAGTAAAGCTTTTGATAGGGTCCCACACGAAAGGTTAGTTAGAAAGGTTCGAGCACACGGTATAGACGGCGATATCTTAAAATGGATAGAATCCTGGCTGAAAGGACGAAAGCAGAGAGTATTAATAAATGGAACTAAGTCGGACTGGGGATTAGTAACTAGCGGTGTACCACAGGGTTCAGTACTCGGTCCCTTATTATTTATCATATATATAAATGATCTAGACTTAGGAGTCAATAGCAGCATCAGCAAATTTGCCGACGATACAAAAATAGGGCGTATCATTAACTCGACTGACGATTGCCATAACTTACAAAAAGACCTCGATACATTGTCCAAATGGTCTAAAACTTGGCAAATGGAATTTAACGTTGAAAAATGTAAAGTACTTAACGTAGGCAAGACCATTGGAGATACTAAATACAGCTTAGATAACAAAGAAATTAGCAAATCGGTATGCGAGAGAGATCTAGGAGTTATGATTAGTAACGACCTTAAACCAAGGCAACAGTGTATTAATGCGAGAAATAAAGCAAATAGGGTCCTAGGATTTATTTCGAGAAGCGTGAGCAATAGATCATCTAAAGTAATACTGAAACTTTATCTAGCATTAGTAAGGCCACATTTAGACTACGCAGTACAATTTTGGTGTCCTTACTATAGAATGGATATTAATTCGTTAGAAAATGTACAGAGAAGAATGACAAAAATGATACATGACGTCCGGAACCTGTCATATGAAGACAGACTGAAAAGACTAAGTCTGCATTCGCTAGAGAGGCGTAGAGTAAGGGGAGACTTAATTGAGGTGTTTAAGTGGAGGAAGGGTATAAATAAGGGAGATATTAGCGAGGTACTTAAAGTGAGCATACAGGATAGAACTAGAAATAATGGTTTCAAACTAGAAAAATTCCGTTTCAGTAAGGAAATCGGTAGAAATTGGTTTGGTAATAGAGTAGTAGACGAATGGAATAAGCTACCTAGTAAAGTAGTTGCTGCCTCTTCCATTGAGAGTTTCAAGCATAGGCTAGATAAGCATATGACAAATAAGGGGTGGATATAGAATAAAGAAAATCTTATAATCAATACTAATTCATAATTTTTTTCTTTCCAGGTTACACTATGATAGTCTCTATTCTCCTTTCACACTTTCCTGTAAAATGTCCACGCCAGTTTTTCTATACGGCGTGGTGTTCTTTCTGACTTTTTCCTGCCGGCTTCGGCTAGAGGGTTTGGAGGGCGGGGGAGAGCCTTCTTCTTTGCTATCCTTATCTCATTCTAGTAGTTCAGTTACTCTTCTAGGAGCTGCCTAGCATGGGCCAACCGGCCTACTGCAGTTATCCTCTCTTCTTATGTTCTTAAGTTTTCCCTTCATATGCATGTTTGTTGTTGTCTGTCTATCTGTCTATTGCCAGACACCTTAATCTCGTAAGGGGTGGCCACAAACAAATCGCCTCCATGTCACCCTGTCCCTCTGCCATTTCATTGCCCTGCTCCCAGATCACACAGCCTTCTGCAGTTAAACTTGCTAGTTCATAGTTACGTTCTTTGTTCTTCCAGGTTTTTGTAGCTACACTTTCATGTTCTTTATGTGCTGTGTTCTGTCAGTGTCATTCTGTGTTTATGTGCTTGTGTCTGCCAACCTTCTTCTGTTATGTTCTTTATGTGCTGTGTTCTGTCGGTGTCATATTCTGTGTTTATATGCTTGTGTCTGCCTCC
>NC_136983.1:45293294-45295794 GCF_032717465.1 Coenobita brevimanus | reverse complement strand
TAAAAGACAGGAAAAAGACAGGAAAAATGGAATGAAAATTATATAGGAAAGAAGTGAAAATGAGGTGAGGTAACCTCACCCTTACCTCCCTTCCTCTCTCTCTCTCTCTCTCTCTCTCTCTCTCTCTCTCTCTCTCCTTACCTTGCACTAGTTCCCTGGTCACATCGCTCCCCTCGCTGTCTCTCTCCAATAGCACTTCACTAAAACACTTCCTTCGTCTTCCAATATTCCTCTTCTCTTCACAGGCGGAAAAACACAGAAAAAAACACGGCCAAACACCCAGCCGCTGCCACTACAAGTGCCACAGATCTGGGTTGACTGATAATATTCCTTTTCGTCTCCACACACGCGCTAAAACACAGAAAAACACACGAGAAAAACTCTTGTAATATTTCTGTTGCCTTTACAAGCACAAAAAAACACGGAAAAACACACAGACACTCCCCCTGCAAGTCACACAGATCTGGGTTCCACTGTTACATACTCCTTTTCGTCTCTACACGCCCGCAAAATAATAATAATAATAATAATAATAATAATAATAAACACGAGCGTTCATCAATCACCCTCCCTCCACAAGATAGCAACTCATACTGCCCCAAACAGCAGCTCATAGCCAGCGTCTCTCTCCCGGTGAGTTTCCAATCAGTATTTTCAAATTTTTAAATAAAGCATAAGAAAAACAATAGCGGGGCCTTTCCTGTTTCTCAATATACAAAATTTTATCATCTTTTCTTTCTATATAAATTTTGTCTTGAAAAAAATGGGGTTAGTTTTGGAAAATGGGTTTAAAATTAATTGATGGTAACTGAGTACATATTTCACGGCGTCATAATACTACCCCCCCTCATGGCAATCCCGCCAAATCTCGTACTTAATGAGGCCTAAATACACCTCCTAATTACACCTATAGTGCTAATTGGGGCTTAATTATATCTTCTGATTAATTAGTTCACTTGAGAATAATGAAAGAAAGATACAGGATTTGAATTAAATATATTAGAGAGTTTGAATTATTTATACGCAACCTCGACCAGGCATCCAGATTTCACGAGTCTTTCCCCACCCCCCAACAAGCCTCCTAATTCCCTCCACCCCTCCCTCTCCTTCTCTCCACCTTACCTTCCCTCCTCCCCCTCCCTCCATACCTTCCCTCCTCCCCCTTCCCTCCCTTCTTCCTCCTCCCAATTTCTACACAGTAACCGATCTTATGATACGGACGATTTAAATGTTCAGATATTTAAACAGAAAACCGTTTACAATAATTTAACACCCAACGGAAGAATGGTTTGAATTTTGATTTGCTTTCGTCGACATATTTCTCTCTCTCTCTCTCTCTCTCTCTCTCTCTCTCTCTCTCTCTCTCTCTCTCTCTCTCTCTCTCTCTCTCTCTCTCTCTCCTTTGTCTTTCAGTTTTAGTATACAAAATAGATTCTCTCTCTCTCTCTCTCTCTCTCTCTCTCTCTCTCTCTCTCTCTCTCTCTCTCTCCACACACAGCCTTGTCCACCAACTCAAGTCCCTAACGCCTTTTCCTAAGCGATTTATTTTGCTTTTTACACTTTTACTGCCCTATTCATTATTATACAAATCCCTAACACCTCATCCTAAGCGATTTATTTTGCTTATTACCCTTTACTGCCTTTTCATTGCTATATAAATCCCTAACGCCTCGTCCTAAGCGATTTATTTTCCTTGTTACACTTTGTAGCCCTATTCATTGTTATAAAAATCCCTAACACTTTTTCCTAGACGATTTATTTTGCTTTGTACACTCTACTGCCCTATTCATTGTTATATAAATCCCTAACACCTCTTCCTAAGCGATTTATTTTGCTTTTTACACGTAACTGTCCTATTCATTGTTATATAAAGCCTAACACCTTTTCCTAAGCGATTTATTTTGCTTATTACACCTTACTGCCCTATTCATTGTTATATAAATCCCTAACATCTCTTCCTAAGTGATTTATTTTTCTTCCTATTCCTTAACACTGAATTATAATCTCTTTATTTTCGTCCTCTTTCCTTCCCATACCTTCTTCCTCTCTCTCTCTCTCTCTCTCTCTCTCTCTCTCTCTCTCTCTCTCTCTCACACACACACACACACACACACACACACACACACACACACACACACACACACATTTCCTTCCCTGTTTTATCTCTCTCCGCATCCTCCCTCTTCCCCTCCCTCCCCTCCCCCTCCTCCCCCTGACCCGTACCCCGCACCCACCCGTAGCTCGTTAGGGTCATCGCTAATTAGGTCCTTAGTTGGCTAGTTATGAACCTGCGCCTCCAACCACCTCGTTAGATGGTTAGCCTGATGTGTGTGTGTGTGTGTGTGTGTGTGTGTGTGTGTGTGTGTGTGTGTGTGTGTGTGTGGACTTGAAATCCCTCCCTCATTCTCTCTCTCTCTCTCTCTCTCTCTCTCTCTCTCTCTCTCTCTCTCTCTCTCTCTCTCTCTCTCTCTCTCTCTCTCTCTCTCTCTCTCTCAGCTTA
>NC_136983.1:45198294-45288294 GCF_032717465.1 Coenobita brevimanus | reverse complement strand
ACTCCAAGTCACACTAGACATTAGCAAAGCTTTTGATGCCACCACCTGCTACAACATCACAAACAAAATATTCAACACAGACATGCACAATAGGACAGAAAGATTTCTGGCAAACTACTCAGCAGGCAGATGTGCACATGCAGCATTTGCTGGTCAGTCTTCGAACATCAGGAGCTTCTCAAATGGCATCCCCCAAGGATCTGTTTTGTCCCCTACACTCTTTAACCTATACATGCATGACATACCCACATCCCACGCACCGCAGATACACATAGCTTCCTATGCAGATGACATAACACTTACATGTACACACCAAAGGGCAGACACAGCCGCACACATCCTCCAACCTTACCTCAACACACTACACGAATGGTTCACCACAAACAGGCTCAAAATAGCCCCAGCAAAAGCTACAGTGACCCTTCTCACAAACTGGACAGCATAACACAGTCACATTCCACACCTCACCATAAACAACGTTTCCCTACCACACACACACACACACACACACACACACACAATCCTTGATATACACATATAGTACATTAGTGTCATTTAAACAATGCATCACAAACATTAAAAATAAATTAACACCAAGACTCAGTGCCATGAAGTCACTTGCCCATACAACCGTTGGACACAACAAAGAAGCCACCACCACAGTATACAAACAATATATATGTTCAGTGATGAATTATGCAAGCCCTGCTTGGGCTTCTAACCTCACTAAAACACACTACAACACTCTACAGACCATACAGAACAAGGCCCTAAAAATAATCACAGGCTGCACAGCTACTACAGCCACAGACCATCTGCACCAAGAAACCAAAGTCCTCTAAGTCAAGGATCATCTAGACACGAGAGGCACCCAAATTCTCACCGCATTCTCCACAAACCCACACCATCCACCACACTACATGGCAGCACATCCAAACACACCAAGGAACATCAAAACAGCACCCAGCACATGATATCATACACAAATACTGTCATCTCTTCCCCCTCGCCCTCCTCAGACCAGCTTCCAGAAGCATTTTTATACTCAAATCAGTTGCCGCTCCATTCAGTCACTTAAAGACAACACACTGCTGCATGCACGGCCTACCGATATCCACCCTTCAGAATCCCATCTCCCTCGTGAGGACAGGGTCCACCTGGCCAGGCTGAGATGTGGGCATCATCCAGCCCTCTTAAGTTATCGGAAGAGGCTGGATGACTCCATCGCTGATGCCTGTCCAGGATGCAACTCAGTACCCCATACTGTTAAGCACATTATGGAAGACTGCATTTCACACAATCAGCTATGCCAACAACACAACATACACTCCTTGAGAGCTCAGTGGGAAAGCCCGGTCTCGGCCAAGGCCTTCCTTAGGGACTCAAGGCTGTTCGGCCATGTTTCCTAGGGAACAACTATTACTACTACTACTCCTACTACCGGGATGGGCAGTAGGGCTGTTTGGCCTATTTGTTTCCATCCCTATCCCCCCACCTTCCCCAACCCCCACTTGTCCCTCTCCCCCACTTGTCCCTCTCCCCCACTTGTCCCTCTCCCCCACTTGTCTCTCTCCCCCACTCCTGCATGTGTCCCTCCCTCACCCCTTCTTGTCTCCTCCCCTACCCCAACCCCCATCTTGGTGCACTGCCAGCTGTCTGCCCATCCCACCATCCTCCTCTGCCCCCACTTGTCTCTCTCCAGTCCCTCTACCCGTGGTTGTTTCCTATGTGTGTGTGTTCTTACCGTACCTAATTCTTACCTAATTGTATCTTTACAGGAATGAGTCCAGCTCGTACTGTCCCGTGTCTTAAACCATATTTATCGTACATATCCTTAAATTTGTGAATTGTTTTGGCACACACTATTTCATTCGGTAGTGCATTCCATTGATCAATTGCTCTGTTTGGGAAACTGAATTTCCTTACGTCTTTATCACCTTTCTTCTTATGCAGTTTTTGGCAGTGTCCTCTTGCTGATGCTTCTCCATATGTTAAGTAATCATTTATGTTTATTTTCTCCTTTCCTGATATGCACTTATATAGCATTATCATGTCACCTATTTTCCTTCTCTCCTGTAGTGTTGGTAGATTCAGTTTATTTAGTCTTTCTTCGTAGCTTAGGTCCCTTAAGCTTGGTATCCATCTTGTAGCGGCCCTTTGAACTTTTTCAATCTTGTCTATGTGTTTTTTGAGATGAGGACTGTGTTTTTTGAGATAAGGACTCCAGACTACTGATGCATATTCCAGGGTTGGTCTAATGAATGATGTTATTATCCTTCTTAGCATGCCTTTATTTATGTATGTGAATGCTATTCTCATATTTGCAAGCAGTGTACAACCCTATCCCCATAAGGAAGGATGATGAACCACATGAAGAGTCAGTCTGCAGTCCACTGGGTTCACATTCAGCTGAGACATGGGTAACAATTGCAAATGTAATGTAGTTGAGGGTAAGAGGATGCTCTCATGGCTACCACCAAACAAACATACAGAAAAACTGGTAGACAGATAGATGAACTGATGGTCAAACAGATATGGATAGACGAAGACAGATGGATAAGACAGATACAGATAGACACAGATAATGCGGATAGACTGAGAGATGAATCAAAAGAGCGATCAGCTAAACTGAGACTGAAAGACAGATGCATGAACAGACTGGCAAACTGATAAAAACAGATATACAGACACACAGAGTAGATAAATTGACATAAAGCACACAAACAGACTGTTGTAACGAAAGAGTGATCAATTAATATGTGAGCCTATGCCACAAATTAGAGTATCAGCAATCAAACTTTGTCCCAGTATGTCAACCTAAAACTAGCTTGTGCATCATCATCATCATCATCATCATCATCATCATCATCATCATCACAACCTTATTTCCACCTAAGGATGGAATGAGGTAATATGCAGAAAGGAAGCAAGAATGTGGGAGAATTATCATCATCACGATCTTTATCCCACTTTAACTGAGTAAGGCAGGATTTAGAAACAAGGAAAATGATGGTGTAAAAGTGGGAGAGCTACCAACAGAAAGTCTATCTATCTATCTATAGCCAGACGCCTCAATCCCGTAAGCTGTGGTCACAAACAAATCACTTCCAAGTCACCTTGTTCAATGCCACTTCACTGCCTTGCACTCAGCTTAAGCACCCCCTCTCTCATATACCTCTCCACTCCATCCCTCCATCTCATCCTCAGCCTCCTCCTCCCTCTTCCCCCCCTCCACCTCACTCGCATACACTCTCCTTGTTAGTCTCTCACTCTCCATCCTCTCCACATGGCCAAACCACCTCAATGTATTTCTCCTAACGCCTTCTATCACGTCCACATCCACACCACAATGCTCCTTCGCTTCCTCATTTGCCAGTCTCTCACTCTCCATGTAACTCCACAGGCTCCTCTCAAATAACTCATTTCCATTGCTCTCACTCCTGACTTGTGTCCTTCCAGCAAGGTCCAAGCTTCACTTCCATAAGTTAGAGTTGGTATCACAATACTGTCATGCAGTGACTTTTTTTTACCTCCATGCTCATTTCCCTGTTCCTTATCACTGCTTTCAAAGATCCAGCAACCTTTCTTCCTTGTTGTACTCTTTCAAGCACTTCACCCTCCAAACTTCCATCCTTACTCATCACCTTACCAAGTACTTTAGCACACTCATATTTCTCATTTCCTCCTCATCCAGCCTCGCTGTACATCCACTGACTTCATTTCTCTCAAAGACCATAACTTTACTCTCCCCTACATTCACCATTAGATTCCATTTCTTACTCCCAAACTCATTCACCAAGCCTTGCAGTTCCCCTTTGTCTTCACTTAACAACACAGTATCATCTGCAAACAACAGTACAGGGAGTTTCCAAACACTACCCTTTCTCACTAGGGCCATTCCAGCATCCACTGCCCTACCTTGTATCTATTTTATAATCCCATCTATATACAGACTGAACAACCATAGGGACATGACACATCCCTGTTGGTCAATCCAACATTCAGATAGAAAAATTCACTCAGTTCACTATCCACACGCACTACAGCCTTAGCACCCTCATGTATACTCTTCATGGCAGTCAACAACTTCCCATCTACTCCTATTTACCCCATATTCCTTAATACTTTCTTCACTCATCCATGAGTGGCATTAAATGAGCAATAAACCTCATCCACCCCTTGGATATAAACCTACACCAGCTCAATCCGACTGGAGCGCCATAATTACTCACTAAACCACCAGGTGCCATAATTTGATTACAGTATATGGTTACCACCCAGTAGTAAATGGTTTCCTGGTGTACAGGAAACCATTTGGCATGTCACTCGGTGTAGAGTCACCTGCTGGCAGAAGGAAGAGGACAGAACGAAGGAAAGAAAGATGGATGAGGGAGTGTAAAGTCACCCATAGGCAGTGGGAAGAGGAAAGAATGAAGGAAAGAAAGACAGAAGAGGAAGGAAGGAAGAGAGGAAAGAGTAGACACCTAAAGCAGCACTACACTGAGTGGATGGTGAGCGTCCTCACCTATCACAAAATAATAATAATAATAATAATAATAATAATGTAATGCCACTCAGGGATGAGTAAGGCTGGTCACTCTCATCTTAAGTGTTAGGACCAAATTGCCTAGCCCCGGGCTTCTACGCTTCTCATGGGGCAACGTAGAATTGGATGATGGATGGAGGGATAATAATAATAATAATAATAATAATAATAATAATAATAATAATAACAGTAATTTGTGGTAGGTGGGGGCGCTCACCATCCACTCATTCGATGTAGTGCTGCTCCCGGGTGTCTGCCCTTTCCTCTCCTCCATCCTTCTTTCCTTCCATCCTCTTCTGTCTTTCTTTCCTTGTCCTTCTGCCTATGGGTGACTTTACACTTCCTCTTCTGTCTTTCTTTCCTTCATTCTTTTCTCTTCTCTCTGCCTGTGGGTGACTTTACACTGAGCGACAAGCCAAATGGTTTCCTGTACACCAGGAAACCATTTACTACATTAGGCGGTAACCGTATAACCAAATTTTGGCGCCTGGTGGTTTAGTGAGTAATTATTGCGCTCCCATCGGATTGAGCCAGTGAAAGTTTATATCCAAGGGGTGGTTGGAGTTGATTGCTCACATAATGCCACCCAGGGATGAGTGAGGCTGGTCACTCTGATCTTAAATGTTGGGACCAACTGCCTAGCCCTGGGTTCCTATGCTCCTCATGGGGCAATGTAGGATTGGATGATGGATGGATGGATGAATAATAACAATAATAATAATAATAATTATAATAATCACCATCATCATCATCATCATCATCCAGATCTTCTCTCCCCTACCCCTCCAAGGACAGGGTGAGGTAGGATCCTTCAAGTGTTAGGGGGCCAAGGCTAAGTTACCCTAGTCCAGTACATCTGAGGGTATCATGTAACCAGCCTAACTCTCTTGATGGTATTACATGATTAAAAAATCTCATCATCTCATGGAAAATAAATAAATAAAATCCAATTCTATATAACCCTCTTCAAAGCACAGAGGCCTGAGACTACACTACCATAATCCAGTATATTTAGAGGCAGGTGGCCAGCCTACTTCCCTTGATGGCACTGACTGACTGATAAACCTCCTGCCAACTCTTGGGGAATCAAATGTATGCATGGCTGTGATTCCAACTGGGACATTCCAACCACAGCACTGCTGGGCAAACAATTTAAAAAAAAACATACTTAATTCAGTATTAACTCAGTCTGCAAAAATATAACTTCCATCAGCAAATCCACAAATTCAGTAATAAAAATTCAGTAATTAAAACTACACCATATCCACTTTAACATGGTTTAAAATGGTCACCTCTCCATCTAGAATGGTGAGCTGTAACAAAATATAACAGAAGTCATGAAGAAGTGCTATGGAAAAGATGCAAAGCTATAATTTTGTCATATATTGCCACTAAGGGAAACATGAAAAAATGAAAAAAATTAAAATCTCCACCAAAGTCTATCTATCTATCTATTGCCAGACGCCTCAATCCCGTTTGGGGTGGCCACAAACAAATCGCTGCACATTCTTGGACTCAGAAGGAAGAATGAGCCAGCTATCTATTTCAGTAAGAGTAATTTTACACAAGGACTAACCGTACTCTTCATACCGATTGTACTATCCACCAAAGTGGATAAACTATAACAGATAAACAGAAGCACGACTCAGCCAGCTGTCAATTTCTGAGTTCCATTTACACACCTTCAATGAAGTTACTTGCTTTGTATTGTGTGCCACTCACCTCTGGATCATTTTTTTCAGTTGTGGAGGGGCTTTCTGAACTGAGGAGAATAAATCAAACATTCATACATCCACCTCCTATATGAGGTATCCCCAAAGTTAATCATCTGGAGGAAACAAAAGCAAAGTATAAAATACAGGTACACCATCAAAGAGAAGGGGTAAATCAATTCAATCTGAATAATTAAAACTAACAGGTAAACCTGTGTATTCTGTATTATAGTAATATGTATAATAAGTTCTTGGACTCAGAAGGAAGAATGAGCCAGCTATCTATTTCAGTAAGAGTAATTTTACACAAGGACTAACCGTACTCTTCATACCGATTGTACTAACACAGAAAAAAGTTCACTGATAAACCCCTACCAGCACCATGTCCTTCGTTCCATATTTTTCAATTGCTGGAGATGGATGCCTTCACATGATGGCATGATTTTAATTGCAGTTATACAAACATCCTTCATGTTCATCTTTATCATCTGATATATTCATTCATCAACCAAAAGAACATCAGTGGACCCCAGAAGGGCAACTTCAGTCTGCAGTTCACCAGGTTAAGGTTCAGATGAGTCTGGGTCCACAACAAGGTATGCTATACCAGTAGTATGGTATCAGGATAGATGACCAGACATTTCCCTGAATGGCATTACTGCAATAATGAAAAACCTCCAGTCACCTCTTAGAGATCAAACCTAAGCAAGGCCATCACTCTGAATGGGACATTCTAACCACTATACCACCAGGTGCCATTATGGATATGAAACTAAGTGTATAATATAAAAAACAGAATAGTATGAGTTTTTTGTTTCAGGGATAAAAAACAGACAGAAAAAACAGTGAAACATGTATCTGCAAATCAGACCATCTTGATCTATCAAGAGCCACCTGAAGCCGGAAGAGGGTGGCCACAAATAAATTGCCTCCATGTCACCCTGCCCTCCATTATCAGGCTACCCTCTCTTCAGCTCATACCACCCTCATTCACACACCTCTCCACCCCATCACCCCACCTCATCTATCTCCCCTGCTCTCATATACAGGGATATAAAGCTTTGGATATGAAACTTACGGGGCTACCACACGGGGACTCATGGACATCCAAACTTGCTGCCACGCGAGGATCATGGACGTCCACGGATGGGAGGCCACCAGACCCATTCATGGACATCCACTCTTACTGTGGACATCCATGACTCTGTAGTCTCCTTTTTCTCTTCAGGGTTAATACGTAATTGTGGCCAAGTAATGTGTGTCATCTACTATCTTCTATCTATCTATCTATTGCCAGACGCCTCAATCCCGTTTGGGGTGGCCACAAACAAATCGCCTCCAAGTCGCCCTGTCCCCCGCCATTTCACTGCCCTGCTCCCAACTCACACCCCCCTTTCTCATATACCTCTCCACCCCATCCCTCCTTCTCATTCTCAGCCTCCCCCTCCCTCTTCCCCCTTCCACCTCACTCACATACACTCTCTTCATCAGTCTTTCACCCTCCATCCTCTCCACATAGCCAAACCACCTCAGTGTGTTCCTCCTAACACTTCCTATCACATCCACATCCACATCACAACGCTCCTTTATATCCTCATTCGTCAGCCTGTCTCTCCATGTGACTCCACAGGCTCCTCTTAAATAACTCATTTCCACTGCTCTCACTCTTGACTTGTGTCCTTCCAACAACGTCCAAGCTTCACTTCCGTACGTTAGAGTTGGTATCACAATACTGTCATGTAGTAACTTTTTCACTTCCATGCTCACTTCCCTGTTTCTTATCACTGCTTTCAAAGAACCAGCAACCTTTCTTCCCTGCTGTACCCTTTCAAGCACTTCACCCTCCAAACCTCCATCCTTACTCATCACACTACCCAAGTACTTAAACGTACTCACATTTTCCAATTCCTCACCATCCAACCTCGCTGTACATTCACTGACTTCACCTCTCTCAAAGACCATCACTTTACTCTTCCCTACATTCACCTTTAGATTCCGTTTCTAACACACTCTCCCAAACTCATCCACCAAGCCGTTAGCAAAGTTTGAATAATCTTTTTATATGACTTATGTTTTTATTTGTTTTAGAAAAATACCCATTGCAAAAGTCACTAGTTGGTTCATGTCCACTGTTATTGATGATAAACACAACCGCTAAGGAGTCGGAACAAGTGACATTCCAGTTGCGTGGGGTAAACTCGATAAACAAGGAGAAGGTGGACGTCCACAGCCACCATGTGACAGGGAATGGACATCCAAGCTCAGTTTGGACGTCCATTTTGCACTGCACACAACGTTCACAAGTCTTTTGTGTGATACCCGCTTTAGGGCATATGACTGTGTGTCTTAAATTACTCCCTGTCTCTGTAAATATGACTAAACTATCATCTACAAGACAGTGATATAAACCTATGCCAATTCATGAGCAATATGAAGGCAAAGTCCAGTAATACAATTTTGCCTTAGAACCTAAAAACACTAACAGTCCAAAGATAATGCAATCTGTATCTGCAAATTATTCTCATCACCATCATCAGCATCAACCTGTAAGTCCTCTCCCATCTTTCTCCACTCTGAGCAATTGGCACCTGTTCCAGTCAGTCTCAGCAAATCCCCTAATCTCATCTCAACATCTTGTCCTCTGTCTGCCTCTTTCTCTTGCTCCATCCCTAAGCTGCCACTCTATACACTCAAAAGTAATAATATATGTGGCTTGGACAAGAAACTTTGTGCATTTGACTTTTAATCTGCGATATAAACACCAAACATAGTATTACAATTTTGACTAAGAACCTAAATCCACTCAGTGAATACATAACATGACGTCTGAGCCATACGACAATGTTGTTTTTTTTCTTGCTCTCTTCAGATCATTTTATTCAGCCTCTCATACTGAAGGGATCTGTTATGACTCTCTAATTCCTCATGTTTTAAGTCATCATCATCATCACCATCATCATCATCATCACCACCATCATCATCCAGACATCCTTTCCCACCTAAGGATGGGGAGAGGGTGACTAAGATGGATATCACCAGGATTCAAGTGGTTAACCTACTGAGCCCATTCTAGCCATCTCCTGACAGTGTTATTCAGCTCTGGAAACTTTTAAAACTTGATAGGTTAGATATGACCTACAAAAAAGAGAGAGAGAGAGAGAGAGAGAGAGGGGGGGGGGGGAATAAAATCACCAGGGGATGGCAAGGATAAAATTTCATTATATTCTTACAATCTCTACAGTTGTATTCTGCTTAGGATAGTCACTTCAGACTGGAAAGGTTAGATCCAGTGTTAATAAACCCCTCAGAATACAACAGGTCTTTCTAAGGTTCAATAAAATCATATGAAGGTACCAGTAGCAGGAATAATACAACAGAATAGCACTTTAGTTCAATGCAGGACAGGCCTCTTGTAATATACATCTATCTATTGCCATACACTTCAATCCCATACGGGGTGGCCACAAACAAATCCTCTCTATGTCAGCCTGTCCTCCACCATTTGGCTGTCCTCCCACCAACTCACACACCCCTGTCTTATCTATTTCTCCACTCCATCCTTTCATCTCATCAGGAAATGGCAAAAGTGAAATGAAAAATATAGACTATACTTAACCCCTCCAGTTTGAAGAGATGGCCCCAAACTGAATAAAATAATCAAACAGCAGCAGGATAAATGAAAAAGAACACCACCAACATTTTAAGTGCCTGAACAACGCAACCTGATAAGGATGACAAAATGCCCACGCTTTCAACCTTTTGAAGTCTGTCTGATTTTAGTCTGCTACTTCCACATCATTTTAATCAGTCATGCCAGGACCTCTGGTAATCCCTTCATCTATCATTCATTTCTCTCTCTCTCTCTCTCTCTCTCCAACAAGAACAAGGGGGAACAGGGCTACTTTGTCCCAATATTCAAGGCAAAGGTAAGCACCCTCACTTGTCCCTGGATGGCATTATATGACCAATAAACCCCAACCACCCCTTAGATGGAAATCCTTAAAGGCTACATCCACCTTAGCCCATCAGACCACCAGACATCACCTCTGGCAATGAAGGAATTTATTATGGCTATATCTAACCCTTCCAGTTTGAAGAACTTATCCTAAGCTGAATAAAATCACCTACAAGCAACAACAATAATCCATCCATCCGTCCGTCACCCAATCCTATGTTGCCCCATGAGGAGCGTAGGAGCCCGGGGCTGGGCAAATTGATCCTGACATTTAAGATGAAAGTGACCAGCCTCACTCATCCCTGAGTGGCATTATGTGAGTAATAAACCCCAACCACCCCTTGGATATAAACTTGCACCAGCTCAATCCGACTGGAGAGCCATAATTACCCACTAAACCACCAGGTGCCATAATTTGGTTATATGGTTACCACCCAGCACAGTAAATGGTTTCCTGGTGAACAGGAAACCATTTGGCTTGTCACTCAGTAACTAAAGAAAAAAAAATCACCTGGCTGGAAGGTTGATTGAGGACAATATAAAATCCATGCAATTCAAAATATATTCCTTAAGCTGAATGAAATCATCAGGAACTGGCAAGAACAAAATGAAAAGGTGTTAACAGTACCAACTCCCCCACCCCCAGCAAAATAGGCCAAAAACAATTCCCATATCACTGATGCCCCCAAACTTTCTCCCTGAATAAAAATCACACAGAGATAACAATAATAAAGAGCTAAAGGCATGAGCAGTGGTGTGTTAGGGTATAATCATGCTCTTGAATAATCTGACATACTGGCTAATTTTTGCTACTTCCAAACCATGCTACTAAACTAAGCAAAAACCTCATTTAGTGCAGGGATTTATCAGGGCTATTATGTAACCCTTCCAGTCAATAAACCCTCCCCTAAGGGGCATCAAATCACCTACAAGTACAGTACCAAGAAATACACTAAAAAAAAAGATCAACAGGCTAAAAAAAATTAATGATGGCTATAGCTAACCCGTCCAGTTAAAAAATTTCACCTTGAGTAAAAAACTGGCTCAAACAAAATGAAACAGACATCCCCCAGTGAAACAGGCAACACACTGCAAATCATTCAGACCCCTAAAAATATCCCTTTAAATAATATTGAGTGGCAGCAGCAAGGATGATGTTAAAACTGTGATCTAAGGGAGAAAGCATTATAATAATAATAATAATAATAATAAATCAAAGAAAGAGGCTGTATGGTGGTAGCAAGGTTATGAACGTAACTGAATGGTGGTATCAAGAACAAAATGACTTCAAGGTTAACGATGTTGTTGCTGTTGGTGGTGGTGGTAGCAGAGCTGTTAATGTTAAGATAAAATTAGCTTTTTGAGAGATGACATACTGGCTTATTCTTGGTACTTCCAGATGACTGGGGGGGGGGGACAATAAAAATGCCAGGCAGCAGCAGGAATATATAGGCTCTGCGAAGGGGTATAGGAGGTGGTTGTGGTAGTCAATCATTAACACATCATTCATGCCTCAAACTTTTTTCCTTGAATAAAATCAGAGGGTGGTAGCAGGAAATAAACGCTGCATGAAAGGGCTATAGCAGTGGTTGACAGTGGTACACCTGTCAGTTATCGGATACCAAAATGCACCACCAAGTCTTCCTTATGCTCCACTTTGATGTAAATCAGGGCACCCACTACTTCCAGACAAATTATGAAGGACCTCTAGTAGTGAATGAATTTATTAAGGCTATATCTAACCCTTCTCCTTGTATAACATTGTCTGGATGTAACAAGAACAATATAATGATAATGAGATAACTAAACTGATGGGCCAGGAAAAGTCTCTGCTATGCTGAATGACATGAAGCTCCTCAAACATCTCCTTGAATAAAATCAATTGTGGTACAGTTGTTAAGGTCATGGGTTTCCAAAAGGCACCACCAGGTCTTCCTTGTGCTCTACTTTGATGTGAGTCAGGGCAGCTGCTACTTTCTGCGTTGCACTAACCATCTGTGGGAAAACAAAATCATGCTTTATTTCATGTTTCTTTCATCAGTGTCATGTGTTTTTTAATGCAAAGAAACAAAAGAGCAAACTGTAAGAGATCTGCAATGTTGCTCCTTCCAGGAAAAATGGAACAAACGAGAGCCAACGTCAAGAATCATACATTACAAAATGCCTGGACACATTCCACTCAAATCACTAGAAATCTGTCTATCTATTTATTGCCAGATGCCTCAATTCCGTGAGGGATGCCCACAAACAAATCGTCCCCATGTCACCCTGTCCAATATCATTTCACTGCCTTGCTCCCAACTCACACCCCCCTCTCTCATTAACCTCTACACTCCATCCCGCCATCTCATCCTCAGCCTTCCCCTCCCTCTCCCCCCCTCCACCTCACTCACATACACTCTCCTCACTAGTCTCTCGCTCTCCATCCTCTCCACATGGCCAAACCACCTCAACATATTTCTCCTAAAACTTTCTATCACATCCACATCCACACCACAACGTTCCTTCACTTCCTCATTTGTCAGTCTGTCTCTCAATGTAACTCCACATGCTCCTCTCTAATAACTTCCAATAAGGTCCAAGCTTCACTTCCATACATTAGACTTGGTATAACAATACTGTCGTGCAGCGAAATTTTTACTTCCATGCTCACTTCCCTGTTTCTTATCACTGCTTTCAAAGAACCAACAACCTTTCTTCCCTGTTGCACCCTTTCAAGCACTACACCCTCCAACCTTCCATCCTTACTCATCACACTACCCAAGTACTTCAATGCACTCACATTTTCCATTTCCCCCTCATCCAGCCTCACTGTACATTCAGGGACTTCATGTCTCTCAAAGACCATAACTTTACTCTTCCCTACATTCACCTTTAGACCCCATTTCTTACACACACTCCCAGACTCATTCACCAAGCCTTGCAGTTCCCTTTCGTCTTCGCTTAACAACACAGTATCATCTGCAAACAACAGTACAGGGAGTTTCCAAACACTGCCCTCTCTCATTAGGGTTGTTCCAACATCCACTGCCCTACCTTGTATCTCCTTTATAATCCCATCTATATACAGACTGAAAAACCATGGAAACATGACACATCCCTGTTTCAATCCAACATTCAAATAGGAAAATTCAATCAGTTCACCATCCACACGCACTGAAGTCTTAGCACCCTCATACATACTCTTCATGGCAGTCAACGACTTCCCATTTATTCCGTATATTCTTAATACTTTCCACATTCCTTGTCTATCCACCCTGTCATATGCTTTCCCCAAATCCATGGAGGCCACATGCAACTTCTTTCCCTTCTCTAGAAACTTTTCCACTGAAGACCTAAGAATGAATATCTGATCTACGCAACCTCTTGCATCCATCCATCCATCATCCAATTCTATGTTGCTCCATGAGAAGCGTAGAGGCCCGGGGTTAGGCAAGTTGGTCTTGACATTTAAGATGAGAGTGACCAGCCTCACTCATCCCTGGGTGGCATTATGTGAGCAACAAACCCCACCCACTCCTTGGATATAAACCTGCACCGGCTCAATCCGATTGGAACGCCTTCATTACTCACTAAACCACCCAGGTGCCACAATTTGTTTAAATGGTTACCAACCAGTGCAATAAATGGTTTCCTGGTGTACAGGATGCCATTTGGCTTGTCACTCAGTGTAGAGTCACCCATAGGCAGAATGGAGAGGAAAGAATGAAGGAAAGAAAGACAGAAGAGGGAGTGTAAAGTCACCTATAGGCAGAAGGAAGAGGAAAGAATGATGGAAAGAAAGACGGAAGAGGAAGGAGAGAAGAGAGAAAAGGGAAGACACCCAAAGCAGCACTACATTGAGAGAGTGGATGGTGAGCGTCCCCACCAACCACACACTTCTCTTCCTAAAACCTCCCTGTTCTCCTCCAACTAATTCCTCTGTTATTTCCCTAACTCTGTCAGTAAGTATCCTACCATATACTAAGAAGACAGATGCCCCACTGATTATCACACCATTTTTTTTCCCCCTTTTTGTTTGCACAAGGGAATAATTATACCTGACTTCCAATCCTCCTGGACACTGGAAATCAAAGGCAGAATAAAACACAGACTGAGGAGGAAGACAGTTCCAGAGCTGACCATTTTCACACATTAAAGATTAACAGTATCACTTAACTCTTGCATCAGAGACACAGATGACAGACAGAGATGAGGTAAAAATGCATTGCTAGACAGAAGTCTGTGCCCACTGTGATTATAATCATCTTACTCTTACAGTGTGCCCAGTGTAACTGTAATTATCACCATTTCAATCTACCCCTCCTCATCACAGTACAATGCACCCTCACACGGTGCGAATCACCTACAATGCGAGGTCAACCCAGAAAATGCTTATTTCTTTTGAATGCGATATCTGTGAATTGAACTTCCCAACATGAAAATCAGCTGTATGATTCCAAGGCAAAAATGGACTTCTCTCCATTACTACGAGTGGCAGGCCGGACAATGCGAGTCAGTCACACGAGGGCAGGTGGCCAGCACTGAGCCAGATTCAAAATGGCGGGCGGCTGGACAGCTATCTGTAGGCCATCTACCGACTTTCCTGGGTAAACAGACACTTCTCCTCCATGCTGCCACGAGAATACATGTTGTACCTTGCATCCTGTGGGCTGTTTTAGCAACATAGTAGTACCCACCTGTTCATCACGGTCTCAGCTGTCGACTTTCAGGGCTTTATGGCACCTCCAGGAGACCTCAGCAGTGACAGTGAGAGTGACAACAGGGTTCCCAGCCATGGCAAGAGTAGACGCCCCAAGCCCTGGATACCCACTCACCCTCCCTTCTTAACAAGCCCATAAGTCCTTAAATAAAGGTACATCCATCCATCCATCATCCAATCCTACGTTGCCCCATGAGAAGCGTAGGAGCCCAGAGCTAGGTAGTTGGTCCTGACATTTAAGATGAGAGTGACCAGCCTCACTCATCCTTGAGTGGCATTACGTGAGCAATAAACCCCAACCACCTCTTGGATATAAACCTTCACTGGCTCAATCCGACTGGAGCACAATAATTACCCACTAAACCACCAGGCGCCAAAATTTGGTTATATGGTTACCACCCAGAGTAGTAAATAGTTTCCTGGTGTACAGGAAACCATTTGGCTTGTCACTCAGTGTAGAGTCACCCATAGGCAGAAGGAAAAGAAAAGAATGAAGGAATGAAAGACAGAAGAGGGAGTGTAAAGTCACCCGTAGGCAGAAGGACGAGAAAAGAATGAAGGAAAGAAAGATAGAAGAAGATGGAAGGAAAGAAGGATTGAGGAGAGGACAGGGCAGACAACCGAGAGCAGCACTACATTGAGTGAGTGGATGGAATAAAGGTACATGGTGTTCTATTTGTTGGTCCAATTAGAAGTTCTGTTAGACAAAGTATTAGCAGGGAAGAGTAGGCTGGAACGGGACCCAAAGACCAAGCCCTGAGTGGGCTGTCCATCATATACCATTTTTCCCATAAGTTCTTTGGTTCACACAATGTGAAATACTAGAATGCAAGGATTTCTGATGGCCATAAACTCGCATTGTGTGAGGGTGCATTGTACCAGTACATTCCAGTCACACACCCCTCCACCAACAAAATATATACCGGGTATATATATTTTTTTTTAAGTACAGATAAAATAAAAATGATGATATCTAGGGCTAATGGTAGTAACTACTAGTGAAGCAGGAGTGAGGCTGTGCGGTTTGCCACAAGGGTGTGGGAAGTAACTACATTCTGTGCAATGTTTGTGATAAATGGGACAGCCATGCCTGTGACTGATAGGTCTGCTCAACCAGAGGGACAAGGATTATTCAACAACAACACCCCTACTCACTCTCTCACTCTCCATTCCCTCCACATGACCAAATTATCACAGAGTAGCTTACCATATTCAAATCCGCTAATGATATTGGCTGGGCAGACAGTATCCTCTCTGCAGCTGGTACTTCTGTTAGTAGCTGGACTTCTCTGTCCCGACAGCTGGTTATCTGTTGATAAAAGTACAATATCATCATCATCATCCTACCTGCTTCCCACACTCCTCTAATCTCCCCATATGCCATCAATATATACCACCAAATGGCACTAAGACATTTCTCCATTTTTTCTCAATAGGGTGCACATACATTTAGGGCATTACAGTACATTATGCACAACTGATTTTTCATAGGTATCTTTAGCTGGTAATGATTTAAGGTACTGTAGTTTGCATTTACTGCATTTACAAATGAAGATAGAAGACTGTTCCAAACAGGGATAGTTTGAGTTAAGAACCATGTCTGAATCCTTGAGCATGTTGTACTTGAAGTTTTATGTTGTGTCCTCATCATCAATGGCTTTCTTAACCCCTCTACTACAGTCTTATTCGTTTATTATTATCAGTATTTAATTCCAGTTCCTACAAGATGATCTAGAGGGCATCCACAAGGACCTGCTAGGTTAACAAAAATATACACTACTACAGGCTTAACATATCGGGAAAACCGGTATCAAATGGAAATCTATCTATCTATCTATTGCCAGAAATAAATAAATAAACGATATATGATACAGTCAGTTTGTTTTCACCTGACAAAGATCCTAAACCCTTTTTGGCTCAGCTGATAGTTAAGTGCAGTCACAATGGAGGGTCACTTTCACTAGTACAGCACAACCTCTGCAATCTGAAATGCTTGGTTCCAGAGGGTTTATGGAAAATGGAATATTTTGGAAAGTGGAATCATTATACAGCAAGCATTTGCATAACGAGGAAATATTGTCCCTGGAAGCTCTCATTTTATGAGAATTTCACGTTATAGGCCATATGTTCACATGTTAAAGGGTTTCATGATACATAATACAGTGAGCATTCACAACACGTGGGAATATTGGCCCCAGAAGCTCCCGTTCTATAAGAATTCCACATTATAGGGCCATATGTTTACATGTTAAAGGGTCTCATGGTACCTAAGTCTGACCCAGGTTCCAACTTTGGGGCAATTTCAGGGTTTTTTTCCAGGACATTTACCTACCCAATGAAGACTTCATTGCATACAAACACTGGAGGATTCCACATCTTGAATGGAAGAGGTTGTGAGCTTGCTGGGGGGAGGTGGAGTGTGGTTTCATGGCCACAAAAATAGCAAAGATCACACACAGCACATTTGCAGCCAGAGCGAGAGGAATGGGTAGGCTCAACTGGGGCAGGAATGCTCAGTGGACCGTGATGATGCCCTGTGCAGACACATGACAGCAATGCATCACAGGCTGATGCAATCCACACTCTGTCTATCACTTGCTGCATGCTGTGAATTTCAACAGTACTTTTATGCTTCGAGTCGCGTTGTTTATCACTGGCCATGTAGTATGACTTTTAAACATAAATTGGGACCTCCCACCATCTTATGTCCATCATCACCACGTAGTCAGGTCCTGTAAAAAATAAGCAGCTTCCTCCAATCGCGTTATATCAATTTTTTCCACATTCTGACATTTCTGGGACACAAAATGGCACCTCCCGTGTTATGAGAGGTTTGCGTACTATAGTCGTGTGTTATGTAAACACTGACCATACTGTAACTACATGAAAATCATTATATAAGCAGTCTAGATAACTATGAACAGTTGTTGTCGTTGATCAAAGCCAGTCTGTCTGACCAAGCTGACCCATCAACCACAGGTAAGCAACCACTCCTGCAGGGCTGTCCTGTGCAGTGAGCTGATGTTTCCTTGCAGTTGACAGCATCTCACCACAGCGAGGCATGTGGCAAAGTCCATAAATAATGAAAGCCAATCTAAAAGGGTTTCAAACATCGCCAGACATTAATATTTACTTGTTTAAAATGTTCTTTCAGATGACTTTACAACAAATTTTACACAACATCTCAAAATATACCTTAAACTAGTTTATTCTGTGACAGTTTACTCACCTGTGATTTACAGAAACCTGCAAAGTTGAAAATGGCTGTCTGTATATTACTACTACTGTGGTGGTGGGACCTGAAGTTGCTCATTGTCTGTTCTGATGCATTCAATGTACTGCAGTCTATAGTTACTTCTCATTATGTCAAATTCCAAATGTTCTTCTTTTTACCATTCAGTCAATGGTAAATTACTGTACTTTACTGAAAAACTGTATCTTTCTTCCTAGCTGCTAACTTCAGAACACCATACACTGCTCTGGCATTCCTTATGCAACACTCCCTAAATGCAGTCTACATGATGTCCAGATCCACTGCTCTTAATTCACAGGCTCATTGATTAAGGAAGCTCCCTAACAGCTACTCCTTTAACAATTTATTTCTGGATATGGGTGGCTAAAATCCATCTGAACATTATAATGCTTCTGCAGAGTATGGCAATACTGGAAGGATTTATGTAACACAAAGGAGGACAGTATGGTGTACATGTTTCGTTGATAAAGGCTCCAACATGCTTGCATGAGTTGGCCTCGGTCACCTAATGGTGGCTCTCCACGCTGCTTGAACTCTGGCAGCCTCCCAATTCAGCCCCTTATCCCTGAGGTCACACTCTATGACCTTGTCTGCCGCTTGCAACCCAACCCCCAACGTTAACACTTCTCACTTACTGCACCCAAATGTCATCCCCCATCCTCTCCACATGCCCAAACCATCTCAATCTACCCCTCCTCATCACAACACCAATACACTCCAGTCCTATCCTACCTTTCAATTCTTCCATCCCCACCAGCCCCCACATTCAAGGATGCACTGCACATCCACCTAATCATTGTCATTTCTGTACGTCTGAGCCTATTAATATCCTCTTCCTTTACTGCCCAGGTCTCGCTACCATACAGCATTACACTCCTAACACATGTCACATACAAAGGTCCCTTAGCATGGAGGGAGAGCCCTCTCAATGTCAAGAGAAGCAACAGCTCCCTGAACTTCTTCCAACCACTCCTCACTCTGGCCATGGAGCTAGCTCCAGCCCCACCTCCAACACATAACATGTCTCCCAAATAACAAAACTCTTCCACACACTCAAGACACTCACCAACAAGCTCAATCCTTTCATGCTGACAATATCCACATGCTCTCCCCAACACACCGCACACATGAAAATCAGCATTACCCAGCAGTACACCTCTAGTGCCATTACATTTCTTATTCACCCACTTCTCACAAACACTGCACAAGGTGGAATTACTTCCTATGTCCTTGTGGCAAACCGCACACAACCATTCTCCCAGTTCTTTGACAGCACCGCCACCAACCCTAGATACCATCCCCTTTGTTTTATCTACATTTACTCCCAAGCCTTTGTGCCCCATACCATCTCTCCACTTCCTAAAGGTTTCCTCTGCCTCCCTTTCATTCTCTGCAATTAACAACAAATCATCGGCATACAACATCACCCAGAGAAGTCCATTTCTGAAGTCAGGTAAGCGGGCTTCGAGCACCACAATAAACAACAAGGGACTCAAGACTGACTCCTGATGCACACTAACAGTCACAGAAAACTTACCCCTCAAATCTCCATTTACTCTCACCTGGGTGCAAGCACCCATATACATGGCCATAACTACTCTAACCAGCCAGTCCTCGATCCCAAGCTTTCTCATTGCCTATTTCACCACCTCCCTGTGGACTCAGCCAAAGGCTTCCTCCAAATCAACAAAACAATGTACTGATCCCTTTTTCTTTCCTAAATATTTTTCCTGAAGCTGTCAAACAGTGAATACGGCATCAGCGATCCCTTTGCCTGGCATAAACCCAAACTGCATCTCATCAATATTTACTCTTTCCATATTCATACTTTCTAGAACTCACTCCATTACCTTCATTATCTGGTTCAAAAGTTTTATGTCTCTATAATTTCCTTTTACAAGGGCATCACCCTTCCCTTTTTACACATTTACAATCACACTCTTCAGCCAGTCATCTGGGACGACACACTCATATATCACACTCTTCAGCCAGTCATCTGGGACGACACACTCATATATAGTCTTATTTATCAAATCGGTAACTAACCCCACTCCTTTATCTCCTGAGGCCTTCAGCATTTCAGCAGTCAACTCAGACACACCCGCCACCTTCCTCACCTGCATCCTGCCTATAGACCTGCTCACAGTAGCAGCATCAATCAAAGGCCAAGGGCCAAACACTGGATCTGCTGACTCCAAACCTTCCAGTTATAATGTTCTCTCCAGGCATCTTCAATATCCTCACTGTTCACCACTACCTTTCCTTCGTCATTCCTCACATAATACAAGAATAAAATGTTACCTTCTGTGACGGTAGAGCCTGGAGTCGCTGGTTGTAGGTTCTCACTCGTTCTATGTAGTCATGCTGCTCCAATGTGTGACACTCCAGTGCTCCAACATCAATGATATTGCTGTAAGAAATTAATATTTAAGAGAAGTCAACCATTCATCATCATTATAATCATTATCCTGACCTTTTTTTCCCACCCAAGGACGGGGTGTCGCAGGGTCCCAAAAGCAGGAAATCAGTATACACATGAACACTACAATTATGGAACAATTTCTCTAAGCCTGTTGACAGACACTACATGCAAGAAAAGGATGGTCATCATCATAATCATAAGCAACAGTATCCAGATCTCTCTTCATTAGAAGCATCTGCATCTTGACTTCTTTTTCCCCACCTAAGGATGGGGTCAGGTAGGGTTCAGAAAGCAATAAATCAATATTACAAATTTCAATGAGAGGGCAAAGGAAGGAGTATGTATAGTTGTGAGTAAGAGATGGAAGAAGAGCATAAGACAGTATGGATCAGTTGGGTCAAGGATTGTGTGGGTAAAGTTGAAAGTTGGAATACAAATGTCGGCGATTGTGCGTGTGTATGCGCCAACGCAAGATCGTGCTAGAAGAGTGAGAGAAGAGTTCTGGACAAATGTAGAAGTGTGCATGGAAAAGTCTGGAAGGAATGACAGTGTTTTTGATTGGTGATATGAATGGTAAAGTTGGGAATGTGAAGGTGGATGGAATAGTTGGTGAGTGGGGTGTGCCTGCTGAGATTGATGGGAATAGGAGTGCGTTAGTGGACATTTGTGCTGGGAGGGGGTTGGTGATAGCCAATACCCTCTTCAGGTATAAAATGATCCACAGGTATACATGGCGAGTGATGAGAAGGGTGGGTGGTGAACTGAATGAAAGGAAGGCAATGATTGATTATGTATGTGTGGATGAAAGGATGCGAAGATGTGTAATGGATGCAAGAGCTTATAGAGGTTGGGGAAGTGGACTTTCTGACCACTACTTGGTGGTGGCGAGAATTAGGATTCAAGTAAGATGGAGGAATAGCAGAAGGGAAAGACAAGAGGAAGGAGTAGTTGCAAGGAGAGTGGAAAGGTTACAAGAGGATGAGAAAAAGGCAGAGTGTAAGAGAGAAGTGGAGGAACGATTGGGCAGATATGAATTGGAGCAGATGGGAGACGTGGAAGGTGTATGTAAGATATTTACAGAAGAAATATGTGCAGCATGTGATGTGGTGTGTGGAAGGAAGAGAAGACGGAGGGGGGTGCAAGGAACAGATTGGTGGACTGAAGAGGTGAGACAGGCTGTGGCACAAAAGAAGAAACCATACAATGAATGGATGAGAAATAGGGGCGTGGAAGAAGTTGAGAGGCGGAAGAGAGAGTTATATGTAGAAAGAAAGAGAGAGGTGAAAAGATTAGTAAGAGAGAGTAAGAAGAGAGTGGATGAGGAATTTGGAAGGAATTTGAGTGTAAAGTGGAGGGACTGTAAGAAAATGTTCTGGAAAGAGGTGAAAAAAGTAAGACAGGGTGAAAGTGAAGTTAGCAGGGGAGTGAAAGATAAAAATGGTAGATTACTAGTGAAGAAGGGAGAAAAAGTGAGCAGATGGAAAGAACACTTTAAGGAATTGTTGAACATAGAGGATGAAAGTAATGCGAGTATAAGTGGCTGGGGAATGGCTGGGAGAAGGAGGGAGGTGAGAAGACAGGAAGAAATCAGTAGGAGAGAAGTTGTGGAAGCAATGAAGAAAGTTAAATTGGGGAAAGCCCCAGGAATTGATGGAGTGTGTGGTGAAATGCTGATGCATGGTGGAGAGATAGTAGTAGAATGGATGTGGAAGATGTGCAGATTGGCCTGGGAGGACGGTAGAGTATCGGAAGATTGGAAGTCAGGTATAATTATTCCCTTGTACAAAGGAAAAGGGGAAAAAGAAGTGTGTGGTAGTCATAGGGGCATTTGTCTTCTTAGTATAATAGGAAAAGTGTATGGTAGGATACTTATTGACAGAGTTAGGGAAATAACAGACGAATGAGTTGGAGAAGAACAGGGAGGCTTTAGGAAGGGAAGAGGTTGTGTAGATCAGATATTCATTCTTAGATCTTTAGTGGAAAAGTTTCTAGAGAAGGGAAAGAAGTTGTATGCGGCTTTCATGGATTTGGAGAAAGCACATGACAGGGTGGATAGACAAGGATTGTGGAAAGTGTTAAGAATATATGGAGTAGATGGGAAGTTGCTGAATGCTGTGAAGAGTATGTACGATGGTGCTAAGGCTGCAGTGCGTGTGGATGGTGAACTAAGTGAATTTTTCTTTTTGAAAGTTGGGTTGGAACAGGGATGTGTCATGTCTCCATGGTTGTTCAATCTGTACATGGATGGGGTAATAATAGAGGGACAAGGTAGGGTAGTGGATGTTGGAGTGGCCCTGGTGAGAGAGGATAGTGTTTGGAAACTCCCTGTACTGTTGTTTGCAGATGATACTGTGTTGTTGAGTGAAAACGAAAGGGAGCTGCAAGGCTTGGTGGATGAGTTTGGGAGTGTGTGTAAGAAACGGAATCTAAAGGTGAATGTAGGGAAGAGTAAAGTGATGGTCTTTGAGAGAGATGAAGTCAGTGAATGTACAGCGAGGTTGGATGGTGAGGAATTGGAAAATGTGAGTACGTTTAAGTACTTGGGTAGTGTGATGAGTAAGGATGGAGGTTTGGAGGGTGAAGTGCTTGAAAGGGTACAGCAGGGAAGAAAGGTTGCTGGTTCTTTGAAATCAGTGATAAGAAATGGGGAAGTGAGCATGGAAGTGAAAAAGTTACTACATGACAGTATTGTGATACCAACTCTAACGTACGGAAGTGAAGCTTGGACGTTGTTGGAAGGACACAAGTCAAGAGTGAGAGCAGTGGAAATGAGTTATTTAAGAGGAGTCTGTGGAGTCACATGGAGAGACAGGCTGACGAATGAGGATATAAAGGAGCGTTGTGATGTGGATGTGGATGTGATAGGAAGCGTTATGAGGAACACACTGAGGTGGTTTGGCCAGGTGGAGAGGATGGAGGGTGAAAGACTGACGAAGAGAGTGTATGTGAGTGAGGTGGAGGGGGGAAGAGGGAGGGGGAGGCCGAGAATGAGATGGAGGGATGGGGTTGAGACGTTTATGAGAAAGGGGGGTGTGAGTTGGGAGCAGGGCAGTGAAATGGCGGGGGACAGGGCGGCTTGGAGGCGATTTGTTTGTGGCCACCCCAAATGGGATTGAGGCATCTGGCAATAGATAGACAGAACACTACTTTACAGGAAATGCTCTATACCTCTGTTAGTGAAGACTGCAAGCAAAACAGTATAATTCTCTGACAATCTTTTTACACAGGTCACCATTAACGTCTTCAATGTGATGATGAATATTTGCATCTTATTCTTGCCATTTCCAAATTTTATTCAACTTAGGACAGACTTCTTAACTTTTTTTATTCTTGCTGTAGCTTTGGATACACTGCACTTTTCAAACTGGAAGGGTCAGATATAGCCCACATTAGCCCCTTCACTGCTTGGGGCTCTGCAAAATTACATAAAATCACCAACCAGATGCAAGTATTAAATAAAGTAACATCATCATCATCCAGACCTCCTTTCCCACCTTAGGGCAGGGTGAGGAGTAGCAATGTCCAGACAGCCAAAATTTGCCCACTCCAATGGGCCACATTTCTATTCGCTCACCATTCAAGTCCCTGGAATCCTGGCTCTATCTGATACGCCAAAAGCATTCAAGCCGTTCTGTAGCTTCACATAAACGTATCTGATGGAGTCAAGCCGGATGATGCCATGTTAAAAAGGGGTGCCAAATCCCTGATCATGCGCTTCTCCTCACAACATTCATCAGCCAGCTCGATCTCTTGTCAGTTCTCTAGCCTGACTGACTTCCATTCCTCTCTTCTCACACACTCATCCACCATACCCTTCCACCTTCTCCTTGGCCTACCTTGCCTCCTCCCTCCTTCGAATTTGCTCAGATATACCTTTTTCACCACTCTATTGTCATCCATTCTCTCCGCATGACCATACCATCTCAGTACACTTTTCGATTCTGGTGTCCACAGACTTCCTCACTCTGCATCTTTCACAAATCACATTATTTCATATCCTATCCACTCTGTACTCCACATACATTCCTCAGCAGTCCCATCTCCACTGCTCTCACTCTTGACTTTTCATTTTCATGCTACACCATAGTCTCACATCCATATGTTAAAGCTTGCACTAACAGTCCTTCATGTAAGCCCCGTGCAGCTGCAACACTCAAGCCTCTGATTCTTATCAAGGCCTTCATTGCACCAGCTACTTTCCTTCCTTGCGGTACTCTACTTTCAACTTCTTTGCACATTTTCCTCACTTTTCTATCACTGTATCCAGGTATTTGAACTCTCTCACCAATTTCAGTCTCTCTCCATTCACTGTAACACTGCACTGGGAGTCACCTTCTCTCTCAATAATCATCACTTTACTCTTTTCTGCATTTACTCTCAAGGCACGATGCTCATGGACATCAGCAAAACTCTGCACTAGTCTACCAAGTTCTTGTCCCGTATTTGCAAGCAGTATTGTATCATCAGCATATAACAAATTCGAGATATTCCATCAATCACCATTCATTACCAACGCCATCTCCCTCTCCAGTACTCGTGTTTTTACTTCTCTCGTAACCCCATCCGTATACATATTGAACAACATCACCAAATGGAAGCAATTAACTTTTCTGTTGCTACAGTCCCCCTCGGTGAACAATATCTATTTGGTAATGGCCCAATAATAATACCTAACAGTCTTTATCCCTCTGAATTCTAGGATTTATCTCAACTCACCAAATATGTCTGTTGGTGAACTTAATATAGTATCTGATACTTTTTACCCCTCTGATTTCTAGGTTTTCTTTCAGCTGGTGACATTAACATAATAACTGAAGCTTTTTAACCTTCTGAAGGCTACAATTTCTTTTTGGTCAACAAAAATGTCTAGTGTCAGCCTCAATGAAATATGGCATTGCATCCATTCATTTTCGTTTTCATTTTTGAAGGCTCCAACATGCTTGCAGGCATTGGCCTTGGTTGCCTAATGGAGGCTCTTCATGCTCTAGCAGCTTCCCTATTTAGTCCCTTAACCCTGAGGTCAAACTCAACGGCCTCATCCCACGTCTTTCTCGGTCTACCTCTTGCTACCCTACCCCCAACATTAACACTTCTTACTTTCTGCACTCAATTATCATCCCCCATCCTCTTCACATGCCCAAACCACCTCAATCGACCTCTTCTCATCACTACACCAATACACTCCAGTCCCATCCTACCTCTCAATTCTTCCATTGTAAACCTAGCCTCCCCAGGCCTCACACTCAAGGACCCACTGCACATCCACCTAACCATTTTCATTTCTGAACGCCTAAGCCTATTATTATCCATTTCTTTTACTGCCCAGGTCTCGCTACCATACAGCGTTACACTCCTAACACATGCTGCATAAAAAGATCCCTTAGCATGAGGGGAGTGCCCTCTCAATGTCAGGAGAGGCAAGAGCTCCCTGAACTTCTTCCAATCACTCCTCACTCTAGCCACAGAGCTAGCTCCGGCCCCACCTCCAGCACATAACATGTCTCCCAAATAACAAAACTCTTCCACACACTCAAGAGACTCACCAACAAGTTCAATCCTTTCCACCTGGCAGTGTCATATGCTCTCCCTGACACACTGCACACATGAAATCAGCATTATCCTGCAGTCTACCTCTAAGGGCCTGGCCACACTTGCCCTCAAACATTGTTGGAAACATTGCCTGTGACATGTTAGACTCATGCCTCAAACATGTTAGCAACATGTCACAGACATGTTATGGGCAATGTCATGAGCATGGTTTTCGAGAATGTCACTGACATGTTTGAAACAAAGGTGAAGTAGTCGTGTGGTCCAGACTTGTGGGAGACAGTATCCAGCAACATGGTGATAAGGTGGACACCTAACTTGTCGCAGCCACAATGGTTGTATTATGTGCACAGCAGGGACAAAAAATACATGCCCGTCGATGATTTTGGATATGTTCATCACGTAAGGCAAACCCCTATGGTGATGGACATCATTTTGTAAATGACCTCGTTAGAGATGATGTTGGACTACCACCGGTGCATGTGGGGGATACTTCACAATTTGGTAACTTCTTCAGGATGTCAAAGACATATTTTGAAATGGTATCACTATCACAGGTAATGGTCTACTGCTGTGTCAGATTCATGTCCACAGCTCTAAGCTTCGTTCACACTGTTGCTACCAACATGATTCCAGCAGAGTTGACAACATGTTCGAGACACTCGTGTTTCAAACATGTCTGTAACATTGTTCCGAGCACAGTTTGAAACATAATGCCAACACATGTTTCGAGCAAGTGTGGCCACACCCTAATACCACTATGTCTCTTATGCACCCACTTATCACAAACACTGCACAAGGTGGAATTGCTTCCCATGCCCCTGTGACAAATCACACATGGCCATTTGCCCTCTTCTTTGACAGTACCAATGAAAGAATAAGAGAGACAGTTTGTAACCCACTATAATGTGTAATCCCCAGCAGTTGTAGCAGTAGTTGCAACTCCAGGCTCATCTGAATGTGAACCCAGTGGACTGCAGGCTGATGTTGCCCTCCTGCAGTCCACCATTCTACTTTCAGGGGACAGGGGACAGACAGAGAGCTGAGGGACATGTCTATAATGAGGCAGTAGAGCCAACCAGTTTCATCAGTGCCACTGTAAGATGGCATCCCTCTCTAGCACCTGTGTCATCCCTAAATTGAAAAGACTTTTAAAAAATGAAAATGACATTGGAAATACACATGAGTTATAGACCAAATAAAAAACACACACTCTAGTGATCATCCCTTCATTATCCAGATCTTTTATGTCCAATCAGAAGTGAAGGGGTCCAGGGCTACGCATCTTAGTCTTGACATTTAAAAAAAAAAAAAAAAAAAAAAAAGGAAAATACACTGAAATATATTATATTAATAAAAAAATTAGTTACAGACACAATCATAATACTGTAATTGGAATATACAAAACCCATATCTGAGGACAAAACAGAAAAAAAATAATCTGAGACAAACAATAATATGAGATCAGTATTGTCTTCTTTAAATTACTGTATTTTCGTTAATTCTGGAAACTTTTATCTTATTCAGCAGAGACTTGTCATACTGGAGGGTTAGACCTTGCTTTACTAATCCCTTGAACATGAGATGACTTTCCAAAGCTAAATAAAAATCATCTGTAAATAGCAAGACTAAAACTATAAGAGATCTGCAGAGACTAACATCATTACAACACAAGTGTCTGATTTATTGTGAAAGTGATGAGCAACAATGAAATCTCAAGAACGAGCTAGATATCTACCTCTCTTTCTGGGTAAGTTGAGGGACATATAGCATTAGTTCTGTATAAACAATAATTATCATATGTGTGGCCAATGCCATATCAATAATAATCAACAGACAAATGAAGTCACAATTACCCTGATAACTAAAAATACCAGTGTTTAAATATAATAACCACTAATAATTTGACAGTTCTGCATAAGAAAAACCAATAATCATTAGAAAAAAATTAACATCCGTAATCAACAGAGGAGACATTTCATAACTTCCCCAATGACTACGTGCATTCCACAGGTCTGTAAACTCATCTCTATGTTTATACTTACAGACCAATGACCAGGTAGCATATGCAGGTCTTTTCTCCTAAGGACAGCTAGATACTACCATCAAGCATTATTGATATGGAAGTTATGGGACTGTATGTCCTTACTGGTGGCTTGGAATATAAGGTCAACCACAGCAGCATAGTAAATGGTCTTCTGGGTTGCAGGAAACCATTTTGCTTGTCTCGCAGAGTAAAATCACCAGAGAGTAACACTGCACTAAAGGACTGTCAGTCTTCACAGCAGACAATACTTTAACATTACACACACACACACACACACACACGCACACACAAATGTTTTATGCCAAGTATACCCGAAGGGCTATGGCGTTGCCTCTGGGTAGAGGACATTGGTTTGAAGCATGTAGCATTTTATGACCGGATGCCCTTCCTGATGTCTACCAATGACTCTTGGGTGGATTCGATACTATGACCCTTCAGTCAGAGCAAAGCGCTCTAACCCACTGAGACACGGCTTTAACATAACTCAAAATAATAATAATAACAATAATAATAATAAATACAGTACATAACAACAAAATTCTATGAGTGCAACACCCAAGTTGCTACATTTCTGCATCTACTGAGTCACATCCATTAACTAAAATACATTCAACATCCATAACACAATCATCACCAACCTGGCTGTTTGCTGTAGAATTCTGTTGAGAGCAGACTGCTCATCTGATTTCTTACTTGCTGATGTTGAATAGTGGTTGCCATAGTCATTGGAACTGGGGAAAAAGAAAAATGGTGAGAACTATCAAGGATTTATACAAGATTTTGCTGTGAGAAGGCCTGAATTTCTGGTTGTCAATCTTGAGATACAGGTGCTTGGAAAGTGTTATATTAGTATCCAGATTCATTAAAAAATGTACCTAAGGCTACACAGTATAGGAAATAGCCCACAAAACAATCATTCATGTCGTAGCTGAAGGAATAAACAACAACTTACTTGTAACTAACTGACTAAATGACTGCCTTCCTGTTCAGTTTATTCATTTTGAAAAGGGGCAGCCTGGGTCCTTGCCCTCTCCCCCTCCCAGCAGCACCCATGAAAACAACAGTACTATCCTCATCCAAACATTATTTCTCACAAAAGATGGGATGGGTTGGATCTCTGACTGTACAATAATATGAAAGTGATGAGTATGACAACAATTACTTGTCCATGTATTAATTAAACCACAGTACTATCATTGTTAGTGGAGACGGGAGAAAAAGTGAGCAGATGGAGAGAACACTTTAACCCCTATGCCCTGGGTGAAGGTTATATCTGACGCAAAATTAGTGGATCGGGGGCGCCGGGTGACAGCTATAACCGCAAGTGTTTTTGCACCACAGTTTGAGGTGGCAGCCACTTGATCTCCTCATCAAAGGGTGGGGATACCCTCCCAAGACCCGAGGCAAGCATACCTCAGTTGTTTCTGTGACTTCGCCAGGTGTAGGACGATGTTTTCTTATGTCCCTTGTCCGATTCTGTTCCTGCCTTACGTGGCCCCTTGCATTATCTACCCCTGCCAGGCCTCTTTCCAAGAATACTAGAAAAGGGCTCAGTGAAAGTGCCATAAGGCATGCACTGGATGCATCAGTGTCTAGTTTATCTAGTAGTGGAGTAAGTTATCCCACTGAGGGCAAAGCCATAGTCAGCAGATGCACGAACACGTCCCGCTCTCACGCCGTTCTCATGACGAAAATTAGTTCTCTTCCTCACATCATTACTCATCAACACAACGACCTAGAGACCTGGGGATACTTTCATTTGCAAGAGAGAGAGTTGTTGAGTAAAATGGTTGTCAATTCATTACCCTAAGTGTTATACTTTCCAAGATATGAAGGCTTGATCATAATTGATCATCCAATTCTAGGTTGCCCCATAAGCAGCATAGAAGTCTGGGGCTAGGCAAGTTGGTCCTGACATTTAAGATGAGAGTGATCAGCTTCACTCATCCTTGAGTGCCATTACATGAGCAATAAACCCCAACCACCCCTTGGATATAAACCTTCACTGGCTCAATCCGGTTGGAGCACCATAGTTACCCACTAAACCACCAGGCACCAAAATTTGATTATATGGTTACCACCCTGTGTAGTAAATGGTTTCCTGGTGTACAGGAAACCATTTGGCTTGTCACTCAGTCTAAAGTCACCCACAGGCAGCAGGAAGAGGAAAGAATGAAGGAAAGAAAAACAGAAGAGGGAGTGTAAAGTCACCCGTAGGCAGAAGGACAAGGAAAGAATGAAGGAAAGACAGAAGAGGATGGAGGCGAGGAAAGGGCAGACACCCGAGAGCAGCACTACCTCATGTGAGTGGATGCTGAGCGCCCCATTTTCAACGGTTTTCGAGAAATTGCCCGTAGTGAGGTGATGACTTAATATTGCCCGGCGTGTGAGGGTTAAGGAATTGTTGAACAGAGAAAATGAAAGTAATGCGAGTATAAGAGGATGGGGAATGGCTGGCAGAAGGAGAGATATGACAGGAGAGGAAGAAATCAGTAGAATGGAAGTTGTGGAAGTAATGAAGAAAGTCAAAATGGGGAAAGCCCAAGGACTTGACGGAGTGTGTGGCGAAATGCTAAAGCATGGGGGAGAGATAGTAGTAGAATGGATGTGGAAGATGTGCAGATTGGCCTGGGAGGAATGCAGAGTCCCAGATGACTGGAAGTCAGGTATAATTATTCCCCAGTACAAAACAAAATGGGAAAAAGAAGTGTGTGATAATCACAGGGGCATTTGCCTTCTTAGTGTAATAAGAAAAGTGTATGGTAGGATCCTTTTTGACAGAGTTAGGGAAATAATAGAGGAATTAGTTGGAGAAGACCGGGGAGGCTTTAAGAAGGGAAGAGGTTGTGTAGATTAGATATTCATTCTTAGGTCTTCAATGGAAAAGTTTCTAAAGAAGGGTAAGAAGCTGTATGCGGCCTTCATGGATTTGCAGAAAGCATTTGACAAAATAGATTAACAGGGACTGTAGAAAGTATTAAGAATATATGGAGTAAATGGGAAGTTGTTGAATGCTGTGAAGAGTATGTATGACGGTGCTAAGGCTGCAGTGAGTGCGGACAGTGAACTGAATGAATTTCTCTATTTGAAGGTTGGATTGAAACAGGATTGTGTCATGTCTCCATGGTTGTTCAATCTGTACATGGATGGGGTAATAAAAGAGCTACAAGGTAGGGCAGTGGATGTTGGAGTGGCCCTAGTGAGAGAGGGTAGTGTTTGGAAACTCCCTGTACTGTTGTTTGCAGATGATCCTGTGTTGTTAAGTGAAGACGAAGGGGAACTGTAAGGCTTGGTGAATGAGTTTGGGAGAGTGTGTAAGAAACGGAATCTAAAGGTGAATGTGGGAAAGAGTAAAGTTATGGTCATCGAGACAAATGAAGTCACTGAATGTACAGTGAGACTGGATGAGGAGGAAATGGAAAATGTGAGTGTGTTTAAGTACTTGGGTAATGTGATGAGTAAGGATGGAAGTTTAGAGAGTGAAGTGCATGAAAGGGTACAACAAGGAAGAAAGGTTGCTGGTTCTTTGAAAGCAGTGATAAGAAACAGGGAAGTGAGCATGGAAGTAAAAAAGTCACTGCACGACAGTACTGATACCAACTCTAATGTATGGAAGTGAAGCTTGGACCTTGCTGGAATGACACAAGCCAAGAGTGACAGCAGAGGAAATGAGTTATTTGAGAGGAGCCTGTGGAGTCACATGGAGAGACTGACTGGCAAATGAGGAAGTGAAAGAGCGTTGTGGTGTGGATGTGGATGTGGTAGAAAGCATTAGGAGAAATACATTGAGGTGGTTTGGCCATGTGGAGAGGATGGAGGGCAAGAGACTGATGAGAGCATATGTAAGTGAGGTGGAGGGGGGGAGAGGGAGGGGAAGGCCAAGAATGAGATGGAGGGATGGAGTGGAGAGGCATATGAGAGAGGGGAGTGTGAGCTGGGAGCAGGGCAGCGAAATGGCAGGGGACAATGTAACATGGAGGCAATTTGTTTGTGGCCACCTCTTACAGGATTAAGGAGTCTGGCGATGGATAGGTAGATACACTATCACCATCATCATCATCATGATCAACATCATCTTACTTCATTTTCCGCTAAAGAAAGGACAGGTAGAATGTGCTGTTGTACAGGAAAGGAAAAGTACAAGAGTAACAAAATAATCAAAGGAATATGTAGTGAATTGGGCCACACATTTAACTAGAAGGCACTCAGAGAGTGCACACCTCTGCTAATGCCACTGCATTAAACAGGATCCAGATCTGGATCTGTATCAATATCTGCCCCGAAATTTAATCAATTCATTCTTGGCCCATGGCACACCCTTTCACAAAATTTCATTGAAATTCATTGAGAACTTTTGGGGATATAGTCTAGACAAACAAACATAGGTGAATACATAACCTCCTCCAACTTCACTGGCGGAGGTAATAACTAATCTTAATGGCCATATGTCAACAGGTTTAAAGGTCATGTTGTAAGTGGCTTTGGAGGTTTTGTAACACCTGTTCCACAGTTATTTACTCTGCACCTCACACATCAATGTCCTCCTGTATGTTGCTAAAAGTACACAGGAGAACATTATGGTGTACTATGTAGAATACATGGCTTAGGAAGGAATGTTACAAAGCCTCCTACACCACCTAGAATATATATCTCAGTATCCTCTAGTATGTTACTGATACAAACTAGGCTGGCATTAAAGGAACACAAATAGCATACAAGAAAAAGTTTGGAGAAAAAAAATCTAACTAAGGAAGCTTTACTATGAAGCTCCCTAACCACTTAAAACACACTTTATACACAAAAGCTTTTCCCAGGTCTTCTTTCATCTAAGCTTTTGCTCTCCCATATAATCATGGTCCTCTTCACACACTTATCCTTCTCCTTTCTCTTCAAATGTCCAAACCATCTGAACTGTCCCATATTAATTACATTCTGAATACAGCAACCTTAAAGCCATGTAACCCTCTATCACACTCAGTTCTATAAAATTATAAAGTGCAAATACCATAAATACAGTACAAAAAAAGTTTTAAAAATTAAACTAACTTGCATTACCTTGCATTAACCTGGTATGCATTGCTGACCGGATCACTGAGTAAACGTGTTCTCTCACTGACTTCACCGTCCTGCAAAAAAAAAATATGAATCTAGTGTACAGACATAAAGAGCCAATCCCATATTAGCTACCCCATTAAAGGTGCATGAGTTTGAACTAAGCTACCAGTAATACAGTCCAGCACATTTAAGGGTATATGACCAACCTGATTCCCTTGATGGCAGCGTATGATCCAAAAATCTCTGGTAACATCTTGGGAATTAAACCTATGGAAGGCTGCTGCTCTGACTGGCGCATGTTCACCAAAAGACAACCAGGCACCTTAAGTTGCGAAAAAGTACTTACAAAATGTAACTTGTAGAGAGGTATTTCAGTAAAAAATCTCCCACATTTTTACTACAATATATACTCAGTTCTTACTACTGGTATAAGTCAAGGATGGTTTCTGACATGCCATAACTTTCCATACAACTGATACTGTAGTAGCAGCAGTAGTAGTAGTAGCAGTAGGAGTAGTGGTAGTAGAAGCAGAGTAGTAGTAATATGATCAGTAGTAGCTTGAGAAAGTTTAGGATCGAGGAGTGGCCTATTAGGGTGGTTATGGCCATGTATGTGGGTGCTCACACCCAAGTATGAATGTATGGAGATTTGAGTGACAAGTTTTCTGTGAATGTTGGTGTGCACCAGGGGTCAGTTTTGAGCCCCTTACTGTTTATCATCATACTTGAAGCCCTCTCATGTGACTTCAGAAATGGACTTCTGTGGAAGATGTATGCCAATGATTTGGTGATGATTGCAGAGAATGAAAGGGAGTCAAAGGAAAGATTTAGGAAGTGGAGAGATGGTATGCGGCACAAGGGCTTGGGAGTAATTGCAGACAAAACAAAAGTGGTGGTATCTAGGGCTGGTGGCAGTACAATCAAGGAAGAGGAGAATGGCCATGAGCGATTTGCCACAAGGGTGTGGGAAGTACAGTAATTCCATCTTGTGTAGTGTCTGTGATAAATGGGTGCATAAGACATGTAGCAGTATCATACGAGGTAGACTGCAAGATAATGCTGACTGCATGTATGCAGTGTGTTGGGGAGAGCAGGCAGAGATTGTCAGATGTGAAAGGACTGAACTTGCTGATGAGTGTCTTTAGTGTGTGGAAGAGCTTTATTTGGGAGACATGTTATGTGCTGAAGGTGGGGCAGGAGCTGGCTCTGTGGCTAGAATGAGGAGTAGTTAAAAGAAGTTCAGAGAGCTGCTGCCTCTCCTGACACTGAGAGGGCTCTCCCTCCATGCTAAGAGATCTTTGTATGCAGCATGTGTTAGGAGTACAATGCTGTATGGTAGTGAGACCGGGGCAGTAAAGGAAGAGGATATTCACAGGCTCTAATGTACAAAAATGACAATGATTAGGTGAATGTGCAGTGCATCCCTGAGTGTGAGGCCTGGGGGGACTAGGTTTACAATGGAAGAGTTGAGGGGTAGGATGGGACTGGTGCTGGTGTTGTGATAAGGAGAGGTAGATTGAGATGGTTTGGGCATGTGGGGAAGATGGGAGATGATAAATGGGTGCAGAAAGTGAGAAGTGTTAATGTTGGGGGTAGGGTTGCGAGAGGTAGACCGAAAAAGACCTGGGACAAGGTCACTGAGTGTGACTTCATGGACAAGGGACTGAATAGGGACACTGCCAGAGATTGAATAGCATGGAGAGCTGCCATTAGGTGACCAAGGCTGACACACGGAAGCATGTTTGAGCCTTCGGAAACGAAATGAAACGAAACAAGTATCCCATGGTTCGTCCGAAACACAAACCAAATGGACTGCAGGCTGAAGTTTCCCTCCTCCTTCAGTCCACCATTCTCCTTTCAGGGAACAGAGATGGAGGTAAGGGATGTTTGTATAACCGGGTATCAGAGCTGCATGGCTTTATTGGTATATACCACCAGACATGGGGTCTATTACTGGGTTTCTATTACCGTTACAATTACTATTACTTTCAACTGTTCTCTATTATATTACTATTACTTTAGTGGTTATCTATTATATTACTATTACTAATACTTGGTCATCTATTACTATTACTATTACAGTAACATATTATTTGCAATAACAGTAGTAATTTAAATTGAAAATGGTTATCATTTTCATTATCGTTGGGAGGCTGTCCCACATAATTCACAAATATGTCTTGATCATTTGTTGGCTAGTAGGCCACTCTACATTCTGCAAGGTCTCCTGTGGTGTACCTGCATCATGGAGAGCAGCCAAAAGATAACTGAGGTCTAAGGTGAGCAGGTTATTTTAAATGACAAAGGGTAACCAGTATTGATATCTGTTTCAAGTAGATCACAACAATTTCATGGACTGTATGTAGCCATTGTCCAGTGAGGTACTATATTACATTATATTGAAAGAATAATTTGCCACATTTAACATTTTAAGTTCTTGGAAACACAAATTCATATGTAACAAATTACCGGTAAACTTCCGCTTAGTTCAATTTTTTTTTATATATAATGCTGCATTATTTAACATGACTGAATGAAAAATGCCACACTACATATCTGTGGAAAAATATCATACTGAGTAACTGACCAACAGGTAACTCAGGTGAAAAGTCTATTTTGACTGACAATTATCAATAGGATGACATTGCATATATAAGTTATTCTGCTGACACATGAAGACTAAATAAGTGTCTAATAGGAAAGTAATACACTATTATCTATAACTTTGCCTTCTATTACTATTACTATTGCAGCCATGATTTTTAATCCATTACAGTATATACTATTACTATACCATACTCTAAAAACCTTGTAACAGTCTATTACTATTAATATTACATATTACTATTACCCCATGTCTGTCCATCTATCTATCTATTGCCTGACGTCTCAATCCCGTTCGGGGTGGCCACAAACAAATCACCTCCACGTCGCCCTGTCCCCCATCATTTCACTGCCCTACTCCCAACTTACACCCCCCTCTCTCATATACCTCTCCACCCCATCCCTCCATCTCATCCTCAGCCTCCCCCTCCCTCTCCCCCCTTGCACCTCACTCACATACACTCTCTTCATCAGTCTTTCACCCTCCATCCTCTCCCCATGGCCAAACCACCTCAGTGTGTTCCTCATAACGCTACTTATCACATCCACATCCGTATCACAACGCTCCTTTATATCCTCATTTGTCAGCCTGTCTCTCCATGTGACTCCACAGGCTCCTCTTAAATAACTCATTTCCACTGCTCTCACTCTTGACTTGTGCCCTTCCAACAACATCCAAGCTTCACTTCCATACGTTAGAGTTGGTATCACAATACTGTCATGTAGTAACTTTTTCACTTCCATGCTCACTTCCCTGTTTCTTATCATTGCTTTCAAGGAACCAGCAACCTTTCTTCCCTGCTGTACCCTTTCAAGCACTTCACCCTCCAAACTTCCATCCTTACTCATCACACTACCCAAGTACTTAAACGTACTCACATTTTCCAATTCCTCACCATCCAACCTCGCTGTACATTCACTGACTTCACCTCTCTCAAAGACCATCACTTTACTCTTCCCTACATTCACCTTTAGATTCCATTTCTTACACACTCTCTCAAACTCATCCACCAAGCCTTGCAGCTCCCCTTCGTCTTCACTCAACAACACAGTATCATCTGCAAACAACAGTACAGGGAGTTTCCAAACACTACCCTCTCTCACCAGGGCCACTCCAACATCCACTACTCTACCTTGTACCTCTTTTATTACCCCATCCATGTACAGATTGAACAACCATGGAGACATGACACATCCCTGTTTCAACCCAACCTTCAAAGAGAAAAATTCACTCAATTCATCATCCACACGCACTGCAGCCTTAGCACCATCATACATACTCTTCACAGCATTCAACAACTTCCCATCTACTCCATATATTCTTAATACTTTCCACAATCCTTGTCTATCCACCCTGCCATATGCTTTCTCCAAATCCATCAAACCCGCATACAACTTCTTTCCCTTCTCTAGAAACTTTTCCACTAAAGATCTAAGAATGAATATCTGATCTACACAACCTCTTCCCTTCCTAAAGCCTCCCCTTCTTCTCCAACTAATTCCTCTGTTATTTCCCTAACTCTGTCAATAAGTATCCTACCATACACTTTTCCTATTATACTAAGAAGACAAATCCCCCTATGATTACCACACACTTCTTTTTACCCATTTCCTTTGTACAAGGGAATAATTATACCTGACTTCCAATCCTCCGGAACTCTACCTTCCTCCCAGGCCAATCTGCACATCTTCCACATCCATTCTACTACTATCTCTCCCCCATGCTTCAACATTTCACCACACACTCCATCAATTCCTGGGGCTTTCCCCAATTTAACTTTCTTCATTGCTTCCACAACTTCTCTCCTACTGATTTCTTCCTGTCTTCTCACCTCTCTCCTTCTCCCAGCCATTCCCCAGCCACTTATACTCGCATCACTTCCATCCTCTATGTTCAACAATTCCTTAAAGTGTTCTCTCCATCTGCTCACTTTTTCTCCCTTCTCCACTAGTAATCTACCATTTTTATCTTTCACTCCCCTGCTAACTTCACTTCCACCCTGTCTTACTCTCTTCACTTCTTTCCAGAGCATTTTTTTACAGTCCCTCCACTTTACACTCAAATTCCTTCCAAATTCCTCATCCACTCTCTTCTTACGCTCTCTTACTAATCTTTTTACCTCTCTCTTTCTTTCTACATATAACTCTCTCTTCCCCCTCTCAACTTCTTCCACACCCCTATTTCTCATCCATTCACTGTATGCTTTCTTCTCTTGTGTCACAGCCTGTCTCACCTCTTCATTCCACCATGCTGTTCCTTGCACCCCCCACCGTCTTCTCTTCATCCCACGCACCACATCACATGCTGCATATATTTCTTCTGTGAATATCCTGCACACACCTTCCACTTCCCCCATCTGCTCCAATTCATATTTACCCAATCGTTCCTCCATTTCTCTCTTATGTTCTGCCTTTTTCTCATCCTCTTGTAATCTTTCCACTCTCCTTGCAAATACTCCTTCTTCCCGTCCTTCCCTTCTTCTATTACTCCATCTTATTTGTATCTTGATTCTGGCCACCACCAAGTAGTGGTCAGAAAGTCCACTCCCCCAACCTCTATAAGCTCTTGCATCCATTACACATCTTCGCATCCTTTCATCCACACACACATAATCAATCATTGCCTTCCTTTCATTCAGTTCACCACCCACCCTTCTCATCACTCGTCATGTATACCTGTGGATCATTTTGTGCTGAAGAGGGTAATGGCTATCACCAACCCCCTTCCAGTAAAAATGTCCACTAACGCACTGCCATTCTCATCTATCTCAGCAGGCACACCCCACTCACCAACTATTCCATCCACCTTCACATTCCCTGCTTTACCATTCATATCACCGATCAAAAACACTCTCTCATTCCTTCCAAACTTTTCTATGCACACTTCCACATTTGTCCAGAACTCTTGTCTCACTTTGCTTGCACGATCTTGCGTTGGCGCATACCGGTACATGCACACAATCGCCCACATTTGTATTCCAACTTTCAATCTTACCCACACAATCCTTGACCCAGCTGATCCATACACGCTTATGTTCTTCTTCCATCTTTTACTCACAACTATACACACTCCTTTTGCCCTCTCATTCTCTCCTACTCCTGCACATATACCCCATCCATACTCCCATTCTCTCACACTCTCACCTCTCCATTTAGTTTCAGTTACTCCACATACATCAACTTTCGCACCCTCAAGCACCTGGACAATCTCTCTCTCTTTCACCTCATCATTTGCACCTCTTATATTCCACGTCCTGATTACCATGTCCTTTGTTTGGTCCTTGGTCGTCATCTTTTGGTCAGTCTTGACCGAGGCTTCTTGTTTGTCTTTTTAGTTAGTTGTTTTCTGAAGAGGGGCACTAACCCTCCGCCAACCCTTTTAGTTGCCTTGTACAACAAGCAGGGATACTGGGGGAGTATTCTTGAAAAAGAAAACTACCCCCAGGGGGTATACCACCAAATGAAGGCATACCCCTCCAGCAGGTAATTGGTACTGCAATGTGGTAAAGTGGCTAATCAGCTCTGCAGGTACTGTATACTGTAGTCATTTTATTGGTACCTTACTTTAGCCTAGATTTTTATCCTTTTGCAACTTATTTCACACAGCTTAGTGGAACAAAAAGGCAATGCTTTGGCTGTACTGTACATCATTTCCAAAGCACTTTTCCAAGACTGACATCATACTAAAATGCTAATTTATTATCATATTTGAGCATTCATGATGGGCTGACATCAATTTTAGGTCAAATCAGAGTAAAAGAGTATGGTATATCAATGGAGCTTTAACCCACTCAGCCATGGAATGACTTTTTTGCTTTATTCTTTCCATTTCATGATAACGGTAATTTTACTTAGATTTAGATAGACTTTTCAAACATGAGGAGATTAGATACAGCCAGCTTTAATAACTCTTTCATACAAGAGGCCTATCCTAAGTTAAATAACAATTTCTCATTGCAGCAAGAGCACATTAACAAGGATGTCATTCCAATTCAAGGTGTCAATATGCAATGTTTCTGTTAAACTACTGAGGATATAATCTCCTAAATCTGGTGACTTGTTATTTACTGATGTTTCTTTCTCTCTCCGCTTTAGATTATTCAGGTTTGGGGAGATCTCTTACAGTGAAACGGTGAATGAAGGTTATATTAACCACTCCAGTTCAGCACTCAGGAGTCTCCAGAGCTGAATATACAGTACTGTACCTGTTTGGAGGTAACATGAACATCATGTGTGCATCATCAGACTGAAAGAGCTAATACAGTAGATGTCCGATTTTTCGGCATCTATGGGACCAGGCAAGTGCAAAAAAATCAAAATTGCCGAATTATCAAAAACCCTACCCACTCAGTACCTTATATGTTTCGGTGAACACTATCATCACTACTCATATCATTAAAAATGTGTTTGGAGAGAGTACTGTATACTGTTTGATACTGTACAATACTATAGTGAATACAGTACTATACATGAATATGAAAAATAAAGAAATTAGTGAACATACTGTATATAAATGTAATGGTACAGTAGGTCTACAAGTTCACATGCACTTACCTAAACTTATAGTAGGTTCCTTATTTACATATGTACAATAGAAGGGGTTGATTGGAGTCTGCTACTGCTGGAAGAAGTCCCCAGCAGTAGAGGGGACGAAAAAAATTGGAAAATCTGCCAAATAATCAGAGATTTTCGTAAATGGGACTATTTCTCAAAACTGCCAAAATGTCAGATTTACCGGGGAATTGGATCCCGAAGAATTGGACTTTTACTGTAAATATAAGAAAATAGACAAAATGGATAAACATCCAATATATTACCATTATGCCAGGAATCGAGCCTGGGACTCTCAGGTGAGAGCCAGGCAGCAATCCATCACGCTACTTGTTCGAGTGCCAGGGGGTTATCTCAGCCTCTTCAGACCCACAGTGGGGGCAGAGGGACATTGGTTACAAGATTGTGACAATGTGAGATAACTTTTACCTGGTCGTAGCGTAGTGGATTGCTGCCTGGCTCTCACCTGAGAGTCCTGGGTTCGATTCCTGACATACTGGTAATGTACTGTATTGGATGATTTTTCCTGTGTAAAGTACAGGTTTCTCTCTTCAACTAAAGAACATAAAAGGGCACTTTACAGTGTGGACTGACTCTATGTGCATTTTAAAGGCTCCAACATGCTTGCATGCATCGGCCTTGGTCACCTAATGGCGGCTCTCCATGCTGCACGAACTGTTGCAGCCTCCCTGTTCAGTCCCTTAACCTGGAGGTCACACTTAATAACCTCGTCCCATGTCTTTCTCGGTCTACCCCTCATAACCCCACCACCAATATTAACACTTCTCACCTTCCTCACCCAATTATCATCTCCCATCCTCTCCACATGCCCAAACCATCTCAATCTACCTCTCCTCATCACAACACCAATATACTCCAGTCCCATCCTACCTCGCAACTCTTCCATAGTAAACCCAGCCCCCCCAGACCTTGCACGCAGGGACGCACTACACATCCACTTAATCATTGTCATTTCTGTACGGCTGAGCCTGCGAATATCCTTCTCCTTCACTGCCCAGGTCTCGCTACCATACATCATCACACTCCTAACACATGCTGCATACAAAGACCCCTTAGCACAAAGGGAGAGTCCTCTCAATGTCAGGAGAGGCAACAGCTCCCTGAACTTCTTCCAACCACTTCTCACCCTAGCCACAGAGCCAGCTCCAGCCCCACCTCCAGCACACAACATGTCTCTCAAATAACAAAACTCCTCCACACACTCAAGAGATTCACCAGTAAGTTCAATCCTTTCACACCTGGCAATCTCCACCTGCTCTCCCCGACACACCGTACACATAAAATCAGCATTATCTTGCAGTCTACCTCTAATACCACTACATCTCATGTGCACCCATTTATCACAAACACTGCACAGGATGGAATTATTTCCCACGCCCTTGTGGCAAACTGCACATGGCCACTCTCCCTCGTCTTTGACAGTACCGACACCAACCCTAGATATCATCACTTTTGTTTTATCTGCATTTACCCTTAAGCCCTTGTGCCCCATACCATCTCTCCACTTCCTAAATCTTTCCTTCGCCTCCCTTTCATTCTCTGCAATCAACACCAAACCATCAGCATACAACATCTTCCACAAGAGTCCGTTTCTGAAGTCACGTGAGAGGGTTTCAAGTACCATGATAGACAACATAGGACTCAAAACTGACCCCTGATGCACACCAACATTCACAGAAAACTTACCCCTCAAATCTCCATTCACTCTTACCTGGGTGTGAGCACCCACATACATGGCCATAACCACCCTAACCAGCCACTCCTCTGAGCCAAACTTTCTCATTGCCCACTTCACCACCTCTCTAGGGACTCTGTCAAAGGCCTTTTCCAAAGCAACAAAAACAAAATACAGATCCCTTTTCTTACCAATATATTTTTCCTGAAGCTGTCGAACAATGAATATGACATCAGTGGTCCCCCTACCTGGCACAAACCCGAACCGCATCTCATCAATATTCGTTCTTTCTCTAATCATACCTTCTAAAACTCTCTCCATTACCTTCATTATCTGATCTAAAAGCTTTATACCACTATAATTTCCTCTTTCCAGGGCATCACCCTTCCCTTTATACACATTTACAATTACACTCTTCAGCCAATCTTGAACAACACACTCATAAATAATTATACCGGTATTTATCAGGTCAGTGACTAACCTCACCCCAATATCTCCTGAGGCCTTCAACATTTCGGCAGTCAACCCAGACACACCTGCTGCCTTCCCCACCTTCATCCTGCCTATTGCCTCACTCACAGTAGCAGCATCAATCAAAGGCCAAGGGCCAAACACTGGATCTGCTGGCTCCAAGCCTTCCTTGTCCCAGTCAGACTCCTTATTCAACAACCGACTATAATACTCTCTCCATGCATCTTTAATATCCTCACTGTTCACCACTACCCTTCCTTCAGCATTTTTCACAAATTGCTCACCTATAATATCCTGATTATCCCTCTTCATCTGATTTGCCACCTTAAATATCATATTTTCCCTTTCCCCATGATTTAGGTTATCAAGTAAAAGTCTCCGTGACTCAGACTTTGCCCTGTATACTTCTCTTCTAGCCCTACGCTTGGCAGCCAAGTATTCCTCCTTGCTACCACCCTTCTTCCATTTTCGGAAAAACCTTCTTTTCTCCTTAGCTGCAGCTTCTACACCCTCATCCCACCACCAAGTTACTTTATGTCTTGGTGGGCCTCTTGTCCAACCACATATTACATCGGTAACTCTCAAGAGATTGTTCTTGAGGGCTCTGTACTGTTCATTAACGCCTCTGTCTACGGCTCCCTGTTCAGCCACCGCTCTCCTCATCTCGCTATAGAAGGCATCCCTTACTACTTGGTTTTCCAGATTCCATATTTTCCTTCTAGGTACATAAGTCCTCTCTTCATCACTTGTTCTTTAAGCATCTGAACACATATCAATAGTTTGTGCTGCTGCACACACTCTTCACTTCCTGAAACTTTAACATCCCTCAGTAATCTCCTATCAGCCCTACTAACCAGAAAATAATCTATCTGACTGCATATACCGTACTTAAAGAATGCTCTGCTACAGCAGTATCCAAAGTAAAAATGTATTCTTTCCTAACTGAAATATTACCCAACTGTCAACATATTTGGCTTGAAACCTTGCAGTAATGCTAATGCATACTGCTGAAAGTATTAATTATAAAACTTCAATTACATTACAAGTACACCAAGCCTACTAGGACCTAACCTACTGTACCTGTTACAGCAACATCCTACAGTATATCCTTAACATCATGTTAGTTTTTTGTATTATTTTTTAACTACATCCAATTAATGAAGACTGAAATGAAAATGTTCAACACTTAATTTAGGCTATTTTGCCCCTTAACCGCGGGGCGTCACTTTCGTGATGCTTGGGAGCAAGGGATCATACCGCGGGGCGACACTTTTGTGATTCTGTGTTATTTTGAATTCGCCCAGACTTTAAAGTGGTGGCTTGTATCATCTATCAGTACTGCCAATGTCCAACACTAGTCAGCACTCCTAATCTCATCTGTACTCCCATCCATTGTTGACAATTTAGCCATTTCTCCCCGTTCGTGACTCCTCTCCATTACCCTATCCTCTCGCCTGGCCGGCCGTGCTACGCTAAGCAAATCTTCCCCGGAATTTTTCACTGATTTCATCCATTGAAATACGCCCTATGCCCTATTCTTATACCAAATAATATATACAAGAAAGAAATAAGGTAAGTGAGAGTGCCAGACACCTAGAATTGGCTAATTATCACCTGACAACACCTCACGTGCACACGTTCGCTAATTTTCGCTGTTTATTTCCCCTTGAAATATGCCGTATAACCTATTTTCGTAATAAAAATATATATAAGAAAGGAAGGGAGAAGCCTAAGTGATATTTACATTCACCTGGAACTACCTAATTATTGCAGGCCACCACACTGTATTCTATGCTAAGTAAATCTTCCCTGGAATTTTCCAATGATTTCATCTATTGAAATAAGCCCTATGCCCTATTCTTATACCAAATAATATATATAAAAAAGAAATAAGGTAAGTGATAGTGCCATACACCTGGAATTGGCTAATTATCACCTGACAACATCTCACGTGCACTCGTTCGCTAATTTTCGCTGATTATTTCCCCTTGAAATATGCCGTATAATCTATTTGCATAATAAATATACATATAAGGAGGGAAGGGAGAAGCCTAAGTGATATTTACATTCACCTGGAACTACCTAATTTATTATGTACTGTATTGTCTTGGTTTCCTGCCAATCATTTCATTGCTATATATTAGCAGGTCTCACAGGGCTGAAGTTGGTAGTATTGCACTCACCCTAGACAGGCGGCAGGAGGCCACTACTATCAGTTCATTGTCGTCTTTGAAAGTGGGAGTATGTCTGATTCCCTCCTGCTAACTTCCGCTGCTTTATAACCCCATGCAAAAGGCCCTGTGACCTTTACCCCCTACTAAACCTCGTGTGGAAAGAGGTAAAGGGCTGACAATTGATAGAGAGTGACTACGATCTTTTTATTAAGTAAAACGGTGCAAGTGGAATTGAAAATAAAGTTTAAATAATGTGCAAACAGCAAGTGAAAGCAATGAATGTAAGCATAAGTGAACAGTGGAAAATAGTTTTATAAGTTACTTCAAGTGACAGTGCATAATACAGTGTAAATAAAATAGAAATGTAAATAATGTAAATAAAGTAGAGAACGTAAATAGAAATGTAAATGAGTGGTATTATAAGAATATGAGTATATGTACTAGGAGTAATGAAAGTGAAAGTTTCACTCTAGCATGTATGAATACTATGAGTTATGAGAGTGAAGGTGAAAGTGACATTCACTCTCAATGCTAGTATACAGGACGAGAAAGTGAATGCTACGTATTTTACTGAAAGAAATTGAATCCCTACAGTGACAATAAACTACTATTACTGAAGGAAACTTACGGATAAAGACTGTAGATATATATATATATATATATATATATATACAAGTGTTATACAGTAACAGAAATATAAACTGTGGGTGTTTTTATGGATAATAGACAACACTAGCGGCGAACGATCGGAAGTGGGATGGTCATACGCCCTCGTAATTTTCATTGCTTTCACTGTTTTTTTTGGGGGGAGTATGGATTCCAAACTATTTGAGAATCATAGATTAGTGTTTCTAGTGAAAATATCAGGCTGTGGTAATCATATTACGAGTTGTCGGGAAGTGTAAAGTGGAGACTTCGTTACTCAACTTCAGAGGTCTCCACAAGTCCTACGGTACTCGACGAAGGCTCAACAAACACCCAAGGAGAAAGCTGAAGGTATGAGCCATAAGTATATGTGATTTTAATATTCGATTTTAATATTCTAGAACTAAAAACTGATTTTTGGCAAATATTTTTAGAGAGTCTGTCGGAGCGCGAATGTGCCCGCGGGAGCCGCAAGTCAACGCAAAACAAGCCCGTGGTTTAAGGGTTAAGAAATTTATCTTCAGTATCCATCTGTTGGCACTTAGCTAGTAAATAAGCAGGAGGGGAGGGGGGATTGTCCTTGATAGCATCAAAGTTAAAATGATTTTATTATGTTTTGTTAGATTAGGGTAGTTTATTTTTGTGCTGATGCAACAGAAGATGGTGATAGGAACCGAAGAATCTCCCCCCCCACCACTACCACCTTGTCTACCAAGTGGGTTTTGTACAAAAGCACTTGTGACGGATGATTATAACAGAGTGTGTAGAACTGCTTCACTAAAGACCATGTTAATTTCAATGTCCGTTAGTTGGGTGTAATTCTGGAAAAAAATAAAAATAAAAATCCACTGAATGTGCATGTAAAATAGCATCTCTGCAGCACATGATGATGAAACTTTTGTAACAACTGTAAATGGCAGCTCTCATTGGTTTTCTGTCTTTGAACACTTAATTATCATTTTAATATTGTTACTGTTAAATAATTTTATTTTGCTTAGGGGCATTTCTCTTGCTGGGGTCCTCAGAAAACAAACTACCCAAAACTGGCTTACGACACAATAAGCTACAATGAACTCAAATCATAGTTAAATTGCAATAAAATATCCTCTGCCACTATTAAAACTTAAATTACAATGACAGTAAAATCAATCACACTAATATAGCGAGGAAATTTGTCCCTAAACTTTAAATACCACCCCACGTCTAATAACTACGTCTAAGGCTGCCATATTTAGTACTAACTTCACTACATTTAATATCTGCATGAATTTCTACTTACCTGAGAGACAGTTTCTTGCTCGGTGCTGCAACAGCATCCCATTAGGAAAATATGTTTAATCTAACTATTACACCAAGTCATATGACCAACAGGCGAAGAAAACGGCCAAACAACCCATCCACTGTGGTTGCTACACCAATGACAAGCTTTCTTTCTCTCGACCAATCACGGAACTCTGATTTCCATAACAAAGAAGATTGCATGTATAAATATTTACACATATAAAAAGACTCTGAAAAGTAGTGTTTAGTAAATTAAAGAATTGCATATTTTTAATGTTATTGAAGATACACAATTTATTACCAAAAACTTAAATATCAGTGCGCGTGTATAAACCAACGGCTGTTGGGTGTAGATAATCTCAAATTAAGTTCCATCAACTTCATGCCATTAAAATTTCCAAATTGATTCAAGTCCCTTCAAAAATTTCAAGAAGTTGTACTTACAATAAAATGTACATGACAGGCCTTTAGAATATTTTGTTTTAACCAAGCTTATGAATCCCTCAGTTGCTTGTCCTTAACCAGTACTCAAAGTTTACCTCTGGAGGGAGGGTAGGAAAAAATCAAAAATTCAACGAGAAAAGGCTCAAGAACAGAGGAAAACAAGCAAGATATTAAAAGAAGAGTAAATCACATCACACAAGAGCGGTAGAGGCTGTGTCTGGAAATGTTTGTGGCGAAAACTTTAAATGCGGAGCACAAAGATTTGGTCCATGATGTAGCCTTTGATTTCCATGGGCGGCGAATGGCAACGTGTTCCAGTGATCAGAGTGTTAAGGTAGGAGTAATTGTGAAAATAGATAAAAGCAAGTACAGGTACTATTTGGCAATAATTATAACTGATATTTTTTCACATTTTAGCCATTACGTTGTTGGAAGGACACGAAGTCAAGAGTGAGAGCAGTGGAAATGAGTTATTTAAGAGGAGCCTGTGGAGTCACATGGCGAGACAGGCTGACAAATGAGGATATAAAGGAGCGTTGTGGTGTGGATGTGGATGTGATAGGAAGCATTAGGAGGAACACACACACAGGTGGTTTGGTCATGTGGAGAGGATGGAGAGTAAGAGACTGACGAGGAGAGTGTATTTGAGTGAGGTGGAGGGGGGGAGGGGGGAGAAGGAGGGGGAGGCCCAGGATGAGATGGAGGGATAGGGTTGAGAGGTATATGAGAGAGGGGGGTGTGAGTTGGGAGCAGGGCAGTGAAATGGCGGGGGACAGGGTGACGTGGAGGCAATTTGTTTGTGGCCACCCCGTACGGGATTGAGGTGTCTGCCAATAGATAGATAGACTTTATTTGCTGTTAAATCTGCTTCTTCCTTGGTTTTTGCCATGATTCATGCAATTTTAATCTCTATTTCCATCAAAAATAACTTTTTTTTTCTTGTATTCCACCACTTCAACTCCTAACGGTAATGAAGGACTGGTGGGAATCTGGGGCTTTGGGTTGGGGAAACTGGTTATTTCTGATGCAAGTGCAGTCAGATTAAAGTCCCAAATTAAATTTAAAAAAAAAAAAAAAAATCCAACCAAGTCAGGCCGACCAACAGCCTGAGCCTGGGCCTGGCCCATCCATGACAGACAGAGATAGCCTGAGAACTCTTATCAGAGAGGAAGCTAAAGAAATGGAGGAGAGAAATAAAAGGAAGACATCAATAATAATTAGAGGCCTGAGGTACAATCCACTGACGCTGTAAATACTGCTTTTGATCCCATAACCAGACTCATCCTGGGATCCCAGGTGACTCTGTCAGACGTAACATGTATTAACAGAGACAAAAAGTAGTACCGTGCTAAGATACTGGATGACGAAGTGAGGAAAGACCTGCTAGATAATGCGAGGAAGTTACATAACACCCAGTTTAGCCACATCTATATCAATAGGGACCTGACATACAACCAAAGAATGGAACTGCGTGCCAGGCATGCACAGCATAGCACTGGCAGTGGAGGAGTGGCCAGGGGACCCACCGATACCTTCCCAGCTAGCCCCCATGCTGCTGCCACGGTTATACCCAGCTCGCCCCTTTGGACACTCAGGTTGCTGCAACCCACTCGCAAGATAATACACCCATGAGAAATTTAAACCATTAACTTCGCAGTCCTCCCAGGCAACAGTGAGTTTTCACAATTTGAAATTCGGGTTCTGCAATGTAAATAGTATCATTGGTAAATTACATATTATCATTGATTTTCTATCAGACAGTGGTATAGATATTTTTGGGGTCGCTGAAACCTGGCTGCTGCCTGAAATCCCCAATTCATTTGTTCAGATTAATAACTTTAACCTCTCACGTACCGACACCAAAGGCGATACCCGTAAGCACGGAGTATGTATATATATACGGAGTGGAATAAGTTATGTAGGTATCAACACCAACTGTGATAATGTCTGTGCCATCCATTTACTTCCATTTAACCTGTACATAATAGTAATATATCGCCCTCCTTCTAACAGTGATGCTGATAACCAAGCATTAATAAATTTCTTACTAGACTTCTGTCCATCCAAAGAGGTACTAATTGTTGGGGACTTTAACTTACCCCTTATCAACTGGAAATCAAGCACAGCACTTTGTGAAATATCCTTCCTTCCACCAGTCGTTCCTGGACTGTTTTACACGTCTGGGTCTGCACCAGTGGGTAACAGTGCCCACATATTTAAGCTCAGGCATCACTCTAGATCTTGTCTTCACATCCGAGAATGATAGAGTAGGAGAAATTGAGGTTGCTGGTTGTTTGAAAGCAGTGATAAGAAACAGGGAAGTGAGCATGGAAATGAAAAAGTTACTACATGACAGTATTGTGATACCAACTCTAACGTATGGAAGTGAAGCTTGGACGTTGTTGGAAGGACACAAGTCAAGAGTGAAAGCAGTGGAAATGAGTTATTTAAGAGGAGCCTGTGGAGTCACATGGAGAGACAGGCTGACAAATGAGGATATAAAGGAGCGTTGTGATGTGGATGTGATAGGAAGTGTTATGAGGAACATACTGAGGTGGTTTGGCCATGTGGAGAGGATGGAGGGTGAAAGACTGATGAAGAGAGAGTGTATGTGAGTGAGGTGGAGAGGGGAAGAGGGAGGGGGAGGCCGAGGATGAGACGAAGGGATTGGGTGGAGAGGTACCGGTATATGAGAGAGGGGGGTGTGAGTTGGGAGCAAGGGAGTGAAATGGCGGGGGACAGAGCGACTTGGAGGCAATTTGTTTGTGGCCATCCCAAACGGGATTGAGGTGTCTGGCAATAGATAGATAGATAGATACGGTAGAGTCCCCTGCCCAGCTGTGGACACTGTCTGGTGCTACTACAATATTATTTTCAGGCCGCTGTCATGACAGATAGCTATTTGCACACCAAACGCTCCTGGCATAAAGCCAAATACAACAAAATAAATAATCATCTGCATGAAATAGACTGGCATTTTGAATTCCAAAGCCTGTCAATTGATCCCATGTATGACAGATTGCAGTCCATCCTTAGCCCATTAGTTGACCAGTATGTGCCGAATATGCCTAGCACTCCTTCCCCACCTCCCAGATCACTTCCCAAGGCCTTGAAAAACCATCGCAGGAAAGCCTGGGAAACATACAATCACTCCAGGAGTGTTTATGGAAGACTATCTCCTGAGGCTTCCCGAGCGCTATCGCACTACGACTCTCTCAACGACAGCTTTCGTAACTACTTTACACACATGCAAATCAATCACGAAATGTCACTGATTAGAAAACTACAGGTCTCCTCAAAACCATTTCACCAGTACATCAGAAATAAGAAAGTAGGTGCAGCCTCAGTAGGCCCTATAAGATTGGACAATGGAGTGTTAACATCTGACTGTACTCAGATGGCAGAAACTTTTGCTACACACTTTTGTACAGTTTACTCAACTCATGGCCCTTATGCTCCCTTCCCTCACCAAACTTTTGAGGGTATCCTCGACACTGTGACCCTATCCTTGCAAGAAGTTTTTTTTTTTTTTTAATGCAAGGAAGAAGGAACCAAAGGCCATGAGCCCGCAGTAACAGTTCCCTCCAAGAGAAAAACAAAATACAATAGAGAGCCAAATTCAAGATCCGATCATTTTGAGATGCCTGGACACACTGCGTTTGAAAGACTGGAGAAATAGGCTCGCAGCACTGGACCCGAACACCAGTATGGAACCTGATGGCCTCCACCCCAATCTTCTGAAATTTTGCCCAGCCTTAGCCTTACCCTTGTTTTTGATATTTCAAAAGTCTGTCACCATTGGTAAATTGCCACATGATTGGAAAAAATCCATTATCATTCCTATATTCAAGAAAGGCTCTCGACACAAACCTCTTAACTGTAGGCCTATTAGCCTAACCTCTGTCTGCTGCAAAACCCTGGAAAGATTTATTACAGAGGCATTATACAACTACCTTGACACTAATGGAGTGCTGTCAAATGAGCAATATGGATTTGGACAGGGTAGAACTGTAGATGACCAACTGTTACTTGTGTATAATGATGTTACGGCGTGGGTGGATGCTGGGTATGTTGTGAATGTTGTCTTGTTTGACTTTAGCAACGCCTTTGACATCGTCAACCATTCGATACTCACTGACAAGCTGAGGCTACTTGGGGTCAGTGGTTCCTTGCTGACTTGGATCTCTGACTTCCTGTCCGGCCCCACCATGCAAGTGTCTGTGTCCGGCTGTGCCAGTTTCTCAAGGAATGTTCTCAGTGGTGTTCCCCAGGGATCTGTTCTAGGCCCCTTGCTCTATCTGGTACTGTATATTTAAACTTTCTACCCTCATACATACACTCCAAATATAAATTCTTTTCTGACGACATGAAGATTTACCTCAAATTGCGCCAAAACACCTGTTCCACATTAGCTGCAGATATTAGTACATGCCAGAAGGACATTGATATGGTCTACAGTGTCGCTGAGTCTTGGGGTTCATGTTTCAATCTTGACAAGTGTAATGTTCTGCGATGTCAGAGAGGCCCAGTAGACTGGAATTCTATTGGTGCACTTCAGTACTATCACATGAACAACACCAGCCTCTCCGTAGAAACTACACACAAAGACTTGGGTATCTTGGTTGACAGTTCACTGAAATTTCATTCGCACATAAGAAATACTGTAAAAAAGGCAACAGGCCTGGCAAATAATTTATTGAAGTCCACCCTCTGTCGAGACCGAGATTTTATGTTGACTTTATTCAAATCCCACATCAGACCCATCATGGAGTTAGGCTCCACTGTATGGAACACAGGCTACCATGGAGACCAGAGGCTCCTGGAGTCTTTACAGCGCAGTTGGACTAAGCAAATCAATGGCCTGTCTGAACTCAATTATGCTGACTGTCTGAAAAACCTGGGCCTGTATTCTGTAAAAGGGAGACTGATCAGAGCTGACCTCATTTAATGCTGGAAAATCTTCCATCGCCAGTCCCCAATTGCACCGCCTGAGCTTTTTTCTCTTCCTTCATTAAATCACACCAGGGGCCATATATTCAAGGTGGCCAAGCCCCACACTTCAGCCGAATGTAGACGCAGGTTCTTCAGCATCAGATGTATAGACCTCTGGAACTCTGTTTCAGATGATGTTGTTAGCGCTGACTCAGTTGCATCATTTAAAAAGTCCCTCCACTCACAACTAGGTCACATCCTGTTCGACTATATTGAATAACTACGACTCTTAATTCGAAGTCCTTCAAGTAGTGCAACTACCTTGCATATGGCACAAAACTCAGCTTCTAATCTATAGTCTATTCTGATGATGATGTATATAGGAAACAGGGCTGGTGTGCCAACAGGTATGGGCTGCCCTACTTCTTGAAAAGCAGATTCCTACTGAGCCATACTGTTAATTGTAATAGCGTAGCCAACCAGGTGAGTAAACCAGCTCTGGGCTTAGGAATTAACCTATCTTGACCTGCAGTAACTTTACCTAACCTTGAGGCAAGCAGTTCAAGCCAAAGATAGAACAGCTTCAAATGTTACCTTAATCCTCAACCATAGGGTCACAGTTATCATGCTGGCCTTATTATTTCCAAAACTTTCCTGTAAAATGATAGCTGGACTAGAAGAGCATCTAGGGATCCCAGACAGCAAGAGAGGTTTTTCTAATGTGTAATATGGGATGCAGGCTAATTACACCAAGTTATCATAGGCTTTCCATAAGTGGTTGAAACAAGTTGAGAGAAGAGGGAAGGGGAACTGGCAAAGGAGAGTCAGAAGCATGAATGTACAGTAGTGGGAAGAATGTCCAAAGGTAGACTGGCAAAGATGTGGGATGAGGTCCTGCATAATTATCTTAGGGTTAAGGGAATGAGAAGTGATATGGCTCTGCTAACACATGAAAGACTTCCATCAAATGAAGAGACCTACACATGCTATGGTAGTATGGTCTGTGGTCTGTAAAGGTAACACATGTTAGAATGGTCTGTGGTCTGTAAGCATAACACATATTAGTCTGGTCTGTGGTCTGTAAGCATAATGCATTTAGTATGGTCTGTGGTCTGTAAGCGAAATACGTGCTAGTACGGTCTGTGGTCTGTAAGCATAATACATGTTAGTATGGTCTGTGGTCTGTAAGCAAAATACATGCTAATATAGTCTGTGGTCTGTAAGCATAATACATGTTAGTATGGTCTGTGGTCTGTAAGCATAATACGTTAGTATGGTCTGTGGTCTGTACGCAAAATACATATTAGTATGGTCTGTGGTCTGTAAGCATAATACATGCTAGTACGGTCTATGGTCTAAGCATAAATACGAGTTTTCCCACAAGAATTTTGAGAAACTTCAGGAGGTTTTTCATGGGGTAATATTGAGTGAAAAATCTATATCAACATGGGTCCAGTTGTGTACTGTTATGGAGCTACAATTAGTGATGACTGTATGGACTAATTACCATATGAGGCAGACCATTCTGATGACCATATTGGGTAATTGCTGTATGGGCAGACCGTTCTGATGACCATATTGGCTAATTGCCAGTGGTACTGTATGAGGCAGACCATTCTGATGACCTTCTTGGGTAATTATTGTATGAGGCAGACCATTCTGATGACCATATTGGCTAATTACTGTATGAGACAGACCATTCTGATGACCATATTGGCTAATTACTGTATGAGGCAGACCATTCTGATGACCATATTGGCTAATTACTGTATGAGGCAGACCATTCTGATGACCATATTGGCTAATTACTGTATGAGACAGACCATTCTTGCCCATAAAATAAGCAGTAACTGTAGCTGCATAAAAGCTGAGAACTGCATCCATGTTGATACAGCATTTTTCATTCAGAATTACTCTTAAATCATCCTCCTTTCTCAAAGAGCACACAGGACACCCTGTACAAATGTAATGTCTTTTCCAGATCTGGGACCTGAATGATGATGGGGAGTGGGTGTGCAGTGCCTCATGGAAAGCTCATTGTGGTTCAGTTTGGAAGGTCACATGGGCGCACCCGGAGTTTGGCCAGATCATTGCAACGTGCTCCTTTGATCGCACTGCTGCCATCTGGGAGGAGAGTGGTAACTAATGTCATCATTCGTTAACCCCTTACCCGCAGGCCGTCACTACCGTGATGCTCGTTACATAAGTTCCGTACTGCAGGTTGTCAGTTCTGTGATCCTGGGATTTTTTAAATCACTCGGGCTTTCAAGTGTGGTCTTGTATCATCTATCAGTACTGCCAGTGTGTAGCTGTAGGCAGCGCTGCTAATACTGGTAGTACTCGCATCCAGTGTTACCAATTTTGCCATTTTTCTGTGTTTGCCTTGCCTCCCCACCTCCCCTCCCTTATCCCCTCCCCCGCCTAGCTACAGCCTGGCCACGCAACGCAACTCCCAGCCGGTTTTTTCCATTCACTTTTTCTATTGAAATGTGCCCTATGCCCTATTCTCATACTAAAAAATATCTAAAAAAAAAAAAAAAAGGGGAAAAGGCTAACTGATACTGCCATTGGCCTTGAAGTAGCTAATTTATCACCTGGCAACACCCCACGTGCGCTTCGTTGCTAATTTTCCCTGTTCATTACCCATTGAAATGTCCCCTATGACCTATTCTCATACTAAAAAATATATGAAAAAAAAGGGAAAAGGCTAAGTGATACTTCCATTAACCTGGAAGTAAAACCAATAACTCAGAGTCAAATGGCCACCCCTTATGGGATTATGGCGTCCGGCAATAGATAGATAACTAATTTATCGTGTATTGTCTAGATTTCCTGCCAGTCATTTGATAGCATATAAATTTGCAGTTGTCACCACATTGACATTGTCAGCACTTGCTGCCCATATACCCACACTAGTTCATTGTCTGCTATTGAGGTGACAGTATGTCTGACCCACGCCCGTCCACTTCTGCAGCTACTAAGCCCACTGCAAAGGGCCATGTGACCTTTATCCTTACTAAATCTCATTAGGAAGGGGTAAAAAGCTAAGTGACTCTGCCATGGCCCTGGAACCAGCTGAATTATCCATGATAATGATGGATAGTGACTATGATCTTTCGGGTGACTCATGTGATATAGTGATGGAAGAAATGGAGGCTCAAACCCCTGCTGTGAGTGCTTTTGTGCCTCCAGTTAGTGATGTTAGTGGTAGTTCCAAGGGAAAGGAGCCATTACTGCAGCAGGGGAAGGAATTTGGGAAGGGAGTGAAGAGGAAGCGTGTAGGCCCCAGTACAAAGCCCCCACACTACCCAGCCCGCCACAAGGCGGGAGTTGAATCACCTTCCCGCTCACCCAGCCCCACTTCACTTTTATCATCATCATCATCATCAGCTGATACTTCTCCTGAGTCTTCGTCTTCGGAGTCTCCACCAGCACCTACAGTGAAGGCAGGTCATAGGCAAAGAGGTAAAACCCTTATTCATCGTAAAAGTAGAGGTGTTAGTAGAGTAAGGGTTACTGGTGGTACGCAGCAACCTAGGGTCAGTCAGAGTGATGATGAAATGTGGCAGCCTGCCACACAACCACCTTCACCCACCCTCACCCCGCCTACATCTCATCCACGACAAGGAACCTTGGACGCCTTCGTGTGGACGGAAGGTTCCAGTTTCATCCCTGAACACCTCGACTTTGATGAGAGTTCATCAGGGATACAGCCTGCCTTCACTGTTGCAGAGGATGCTGAGTGTGTGGACTACCTGTTAGCCTTCCTGGATGATGAAGTCATGCAGCACATATGTGATGAGACCAACAGGTACAAGTCTCAACGTGCTGCAAGTGGTGCAGGTGCTTCCGCCACTTCCAAGAGGGCGCAGTGGACCATGCTTGGTGTCCAGGAACTGTATGTGTTCTTTGCCCTCATGCTCCTGATGCCTCATTCACGGAAGCATGAACTGGAGGATTACTGGTCCATGGACCCTCTCTTACCATCACCGACCTTCAACAAGTACATGGCCAGAGATCGCTTCAGGAGCATAATGGGAAACCTGCACTTCAGTGATAATGATGTACCTTCCCAGACTGACTCACTCTGGAAAATCCGGGAGATTCTGGACATATTCAAGGCTAAATTTATGACATTCTTCCACCCCTTTCAGAAGGTTGTCATAGACGAATCTTTAGTATTGTTCAGAGGACGCCTCAAGTTTGTGCAGTACATTCCGAGCAAACATCATCGCATTGGAGTCAAGTTATTTGTGCTGTGCGACTGCAAGACGGGGTACATCCTTGACTTCATCATCTATTCAGCCAGCACTGTCGATCTGGATAAGACAGACCCCCTTGGCTTCTCAGGCTGTGTAGTGAGAGTGCTCCTTGAAAAGTACTTTGGTGGGAATCATGTGCTGTATACAGACAACTGCTATACATCACCGAAACTCTCTAAATACCTTTCAGAGTACGGCATTGGCACTGTGAAGAACAACCCTGCCCATTTCCCCAAAGTCCCCGAGGCAACAAGGTCACAGCGGGGAGACGTGCACCTACACAAGTGTGAGAAGATGCTGGCAATACGGTGGCACGATAAGAGAGTCGCGAACATGCTAACCACCATACACAAGGGGGAACTGAAAAACACCGGGAAGGTCGACCGTAGGACAGGCGAACCTGTGATGAAACCTGATGCTGTCATCGACTATAACATCATGCGGCTAGTGGACAAGTCTGACATGATGATTGGAGAGATCGACTGTCTCAGGAAGAATACCAGGTGGTACAGGAAGGTGTTTCTGCATCTCATTGACATGGCAGTGCTGAACGCCTTCATCCTGTACAAGTTGAAGGTCAAGCCACCAAAGAAATTCTCCCTGAGGTTGTTCGCCAAGACTTGTGTTCAACAGTTGCTTGAACGATATGGTAGGGTGACAGCAACAGCTCCCAGGCGCCACAGTGATACACTTCCCGATCGCCTTGAGCAGAGGAGGTACATGAGTCGGCATAGGCTGAAGCTAATGCCAGCCACTGACAACAGGAAGGCTGCCATACGCAGGTGCCAGGTGTGTTGGCATACCTCCCGACACACACCTAAAAAAAAACGCACCTCTTGGCAGTGTACTGAGTGCCAGGTTCCCCTCTGCATACCCTGCTTCTTCGATTACCACTGCCTGAAGAACTACTAAAACAGTGAAATGTAAATAATGTGTAAATAGCAAGTGAAAGCAATGAATGTAAATATTTATAACCGTACAGTGGAAAATAGTACTGCACAGGGTGGTGCAAAAGTAAGTTGACATTATAAGAGGGGATGAGGTGAGCCAGATACACCAACCTGGACTTGTGCATTACCAGTACTGTGTGTCAAAGTGTGGCTGAAAGACTCCAGGAATATGTCAATGGTGAGAGCAGATGCTTTGAACACTTACGAGACTAAAATGTGTCTTTGGTGTTGGAATAAATGATAAATGTCAACCTACTTTTGCACCACCCTGTATTTTATAAGTTACTGAAAGTGACAGTGCCTAAAATAGTGTAACTAATAAAATAGAAATGTAAATAAATAATAATATTGAAATAGTATAAATAATGGTAGTAATAACAATGAAAGTGAAAGCCTCGCTCTCTATGCCAGTTTACTGAAAGTGACAGTGAATGCTTGGAGTGAAAATAAAATACTAGTACAGAAAAAAACTTATGTATATATATATACAGTATATATATATGTAAATTACATTGCTTTCACAATGTTTATTTTTTTTAATGGATTCCAAGCTATTTGAAATTCGTAGAATAGTGTTTGTATTGATAATATCAGGCAGTGGTATACTCATTACGGGGTTGTGGGAAGTGTAATTGGAGACTTCGTTACCCAACTTCTTAAGTCTCTACAAGTCCTACAATAGTCTACGAAGGCTCAACAAACATCCCAGGAGAAAGCTGAAAGTAAGTGCTATATTCATATTTAATTATAATAATCTAAGACTAATAACTGATTTTTGGCAGATTTAAAAAAAAAGTAAGTCAGAGCGCTGTTATCCCTGTGGGAGGGGCACGGCTTGATCCAGCCATCCCCACGGGTAAGGGGTTAATTGTATCTGTATAACAGTTGGGACTTGGAACCATGTTGATATAGTATGTATTGTTTGCTCAGAAGTACCCAAAAATAACCTCCTAAAGTTTCTCACACATTTCCTGGGACTCCCTGAAGACCATAGTAAGTATAAAGTGACAAAAACCTGTTGAGTTAAATGAGATTGTTACACTTACCTAATTTCATCTCATTTTCCAGTGACTGACTCCGGACATGGTCTACGCAGTACATGGATCAAGAGAGCCGGCCTGGTGGACTCCCGCACTTCAGTTATGGACATTAAATTTGCCCCAAAGATTCAGGGACTTCAGTTGGCAACATGTTCAGCAGGAGGCGTGGTGAGTTGGTTTGGATATACAATACATTATGGTCTTTTCATTCTAAAAGGCCTAAAATTGCCATCTCTCCATTGTTAATGGTGTGTTGTACCAAAAAGATTAGCAGAGCTGTACCATTGTCTTTCTTCTCCATTGAGCTGCATGTAAGAAACTACAGAGGGATGAAAATCTGGGTCAGGTTAAGGTGAAAGAACTATATCCCTTCAATCCAGTAACATTCTTTATAGCTAGAGATGATTTGGTTCAGCTTAGGAATGTGCACTGGTAGTGAAGGAGTTACTGAAGCAGCTACTAGTTTTCTGCCTCTTAAATTTACAGTATACAGTAAAAGTCCTCTAATCCGGCCACCAATAATCTGAAAATCCCAATAATCCAAATTTGTCAAGGCAAAAATTTTTGGATTTCTCTGGGCGTTTTTCGAATTTTGGGGGATTTTTCCAATTTCTGTGGGCTTTATCTAGGGATTTATCTGGTTTGGACTTGCCCTTGGCCTTGGATATACCTGCCTGCAACTATTCATCTACACTTCTATGCATTTCCGGTGAGTAAAACAATAATCAGTGTCATTTTAAGTGTTAATTTAATGATCATTTACATATTTCTAATGTTTTCAAAGGGCCCTCCCAGTAGTCCGAAAAAATCAATAGTCCGAAAGACCCTTGGTCCCCTGCGATTCGGATTACAGGACTTTTACTGTATGTATTGGTATTTAGAAGCTTAGGAAGTATGCTACTAACTACCGTATATACTTTTCTCCTAATTAGGTGAGGATCTATGAAGCTCCTGATGTAATGAATTTGAACCAGTGGTCACCACATTATGAGATCAACTGCAAGTTACAGTGTTCATGCATCTCATGGAACCCCTCACCCTCAAGGTTAGATTGTGTGAGAGTGTATGTGGGGGGGGGGGGAGCCTGATGTAATGAAATTGAATCAGTGGTTGCTACAGAGATTAACACAACGCTGAAGTGTTCTTGCATCTCCTTCAACAACTCTTCACCTTCAAAGTTAGGGACCATTGAGTTGTGTATAAAGTTGTTTTTATATGTATGCCTTCACACATATAGCTACTTCGCAGTCAAATTAGAGTGCATGTTATGCAGGTAAAATCCTATCTGTGTTTGTTTCTTTATAGCCAGATATCTTAATTCCCCAAGTGGGTGGCAATAAACAAATTGCCTCCGCACCACACTTTCTAGGCTGTCCTTCCTCCAACTCACACCACCCTAACAGTCTCCTCCTGACAGGTTACTATCATGTATCTATTGTCAGGTGCCTTAATTCCGTAAGGGGTGGCTACAAACAGTTCACCTCCTTGTCTCCCTGTCCTCTGTTATTTGAATGTTCTCCCTCCAACTTGCACCCCTCTTGCTCAAATCTCTCCACTCCATCCATCCATCTCATCCTTGGTCTCCTCCTCCACTTCACTTACGTACCTTTTCTGGTCAGTCTTCATTCTCCATTCTCTCCACCTGCCAAACTGTCTCAGGGCTTTTCTTAATACTTTCAGTGTCATCTAAATGATCACCACAATGCTTCTATATTTCCTCATTGGTCTGTCTGCCCCTCGATGTAACTTTATATACTTTTCTCAAATACCATAACTCATTATCACTGCTCTCACGCTTTACTTGTGTCCTTCCAGCAGGATCCAGACTTCACTACCTTATGCTAGAGTGGGGATCACAATACTGTACTGTTATGCAACAATTTTTTTTTGCTTCCATGCTCACTTCCCTACTCCCAATTATTGCTTTCAGTGGACTGACAACCATTCTGCTGTGCTGTACCATTTCAGGCACATCAGGTTACATCATCATCATCATCATCATCATCCGGACCTCCTTTCCAACCCTAGGATGGGATGAGGAGCTGCAATGTCCAGACAGCCTAAGTTTGTTCATTTCAGTGGGCCATGCTTCCATTCACTCATTATTCAAGCCCACGGAATCCTGGCTCCACCTGATAGGCCAAACCAACGGTTTCACCTCATACTATAGCTTTATATATACCGTCCTTATCTGATAAAGTCAGTCCGAATGCTTTCACATCAAAAAGGGGTGCCAAATCCCTGGTCACGTGCTTTTCAGCATAAAATTCATCCAGCCAGCGTGATCTCTTGTCAGTCCCTTAGTCTCACCAACTTCCATACCTCTCTTCATCACACACTTATCCACCATATCTCTCTACTTTCATCTTGGCCTACCTCACCTCCTCTGTCCTTCAGATTCGCTCAGATCTACCCTTTTCACCACTCTTTTGTCATCCATTCTCTCCACATGACCATACCATCTCAGTACACTTTCTTCGATTCTGGTGTCCACAGACTTCCTCACTCTGCATCTTTCGTGAATCGCATTATTTCATATCCTATCCACTCTCTGTACTCCACATACATTCCTCAGCAGTCCCATCTCCACTGCTCTTACTCTTGACTTTTCATTTTCATGCCACATTATAGTCTCACATCCATATGTTAAAGTTGGCACTAACACACCATCATGTAAGCCTCATGCAACTGCAACACTCAAGTCTCCGTTTCTTATCAAGCCCTTCATTGCACCAGCTACTTTCCTTCCTTGTGGTACTCTACTTTCCACTTCATTTGCACATTTTCCTCTCTTTTCTATCACTATCCAGGTATTTGAACTCTCTCACCAATTCCAGTCTCTCTCATTCACTGTAACATCACTCTGGGAGTCACCTTGTCTCTCATTAACCATCACTCTACTCTTTTCTACATTTACTCTCAAGGCACGATGCGCACAGACGTTTACAAAACTCAGCGCTAGTCTACCAAGTTCCTGTCCTTTGCAAGTAGTACTGCATCAATCACATACATCCAATTTGAGATATTCCATCCATCATCATTCATTACCATTGCCATCCCTCTCTCCATTACTCGTGTTTTTACTTCTCTTATAACTCCATCCATATATACAGTATATTGAACAACCATGGGAACATCACACAAACTTGTCTTATGCCCACATTGATCATGAACCATTCACTTAGATGCCCATTTATCCATACACATGGCTCACCTCCATCATGAAAACTCTTAATGGTTCCTTGGGGCTTACCTTCTGTGCCATACATATGCAAAGCCATCCACAGTCAATCTCTGTCTACCTTGTCTAATGCTTTTTTCAGCTCCATAAATGCCATAAACACCCTATAGTCCTTCTCACAAGCTTTCTCCACTATCTGTCTCGCTGCAAGTATTTGAATCACACATCCTCTGCCACTCTGTACGTCACTCACTAGGCCTTCTGATATCTCTCTTACTTTCTCTATAATAATACATCCTTATACCTTCCCAGCAGCACTCTATAGACTTAGGCCACGATAATTCTTGCACTCACTTCGCTCACCTTTATTTTTGTACAGGGGTAAAATCACAGCCTTTTTCCACTCTACTGGCACAGTTTCACTCATCCATGCCATCTTCCATATCTCCAACAAGCACTTCATTCCTCCCTCCACTACACTTAATCATCTCTACATACACCTCATCAACCCCAGCTGCATTCCCATTTTTCAACAGTTTCACAGCATTCTTTTCAGTGAATGTCACATTCCCTGGCACTGCATTCCTTCTCAGCACACCTCCAAAACCAGTCATGTTTACAGCCACTCTCTTCTCTCGATTCCCACTCATCTGACTTTCAAAATATTCTTTCCATCTGGTCCTTACTTCATCACCATGGGTTAATAATCTACCACCTACATCCTTCACAGTTTCACATTTCTTTCCACACCTCTTTCCAGAATAACTTTCTGTTTTTAGAGTAATACACATTCATATTTCTTCCTAAAGTTGTTCTGTTTTATGAAGGCAGTTTGGGTGGGGTGATCTGGGACCTCACACTGTTAGCTCTGTTGCCACATCGCCGCCGACACGTGTAATTATTTGTGCTCACCTCTCTCTATCTCTCTCACTCTCCTATTTTAAGCTAGTAACTACTTATAAATGAATTTTAAACACTCTGTATTGATGTAATTCAGTAAAAAAGCTATAGTATAGTATAAATCTCATAAGACTTGTCAGCGTTGCTTTTGCGACGTTGTCAGATGGTGACACGAGGGATAGCCCTGCGTGAGTGGATCATACTCAGTCAGTCTCCCACCATGGAAGCTATTTAAAAAAAAAAAAAGCACGCATCTATAGACTTTTACCTCAGGGGTGGTGTGTTAAAAAAGTCGAAAACAAGAGAAAAAATAAAGAAAATACAATTAGTAGTAGTTAATAAATATGAGAGAGAGAGAGAGAGCACGTGTGTGGCGACGATGTGGCAACAGAGCTAACAGAGTGAGGTCCCACAGCGTCCCACCCAAACTGCCTTCATAAAATAGAACGACTGTAGATCGTCATTTATCTCCTTTTTCCTCGTCACTAGTCTCTTTATTTGTTTCTTTCTCTCAGTATATTCAGTTCTTATTCCAATTGAACCCCTGTCCTGTATTCATTCTAGCCTCTTCTTCCTCTTTTCCTCCACTGCTTTCTTAATCTCCTCATCCCACCATGCTGTACCTTTCTTCTTCGACGTTACTCTTGCCACTCCACACACCACTTTAGCATTCCTAACTAAGCAATCCCTATATTCATTCTACAGGCTGTCCAGATCCATTTCATTCCAATTCACTTATTCCAACTCCTCCCCTACTTTGGTCCTGTATTCATCTGCCATTTCTTTAATCCACAGCTTCTCAACATTCAGGCTTTCTCCCTGACTGCTCCTCTCTCTTCTGGTCCACCCCACACCTCACAGCTTTATCTTGCCTACCACAATCATGCGATCTGACAGACCTCCACATCGTCCTGTCACTGTCCTCGTATCAGCAACACTTCCCAGCATCGATTTCTCTACTAGCACGTAATCGGTCAGGCTCCTTTCACCACAATCTCCATTCCCTCTGTACCATGTATGTATATTTATGTGCATCTTTATGTTTGAAGTAAGAAATACAGATGCAGAACCACCTTTACCAACGCATGTCCTTCAGTCGCATCCCATTATCATTCTCTCCTGGTACTCCATTACTACCTGTTATTTCATTTACAGTACCAGTGCCCATTTTTCCATTCATATCACCCATTATAAACACTTTATAACTCCTAGGCATTTCTCCTTCTACTTCATCCAGCTCATCCCCAAACCTGCTTTCTCAGTCTCACTCCTGTTATCACACAGTGCATATGCTACAATCACTACCACTTTCACTTTCTCAAGTTTGAGCTTGACATACGTACATCTCAAGCTGACTTATTTGTAATCTCTCATTCCACTATGCCACGCATCATATGTCAACAAAGTAACTACTTCCTTTCCATCATTCTTGCCCAGCCTTATTCATTTCACATCCTGCCACTCCTCCACTTCACACCCTTTCGTCTTTGTTTCACACAATGCCATCACAGCATATCTCACACTCTTAAGCACATTCATTACTTCCACCCTCTTGCTGTCCTCATTCACATCTCTCACATTCCACATGGCCATGCAAACCTGTGCATTTGGTTGGGGCCCTGGGTGGGTATTGGGCTCTCCAAGGCTCACTGAAATGTATGCCATGATTTTGTGATTAAAAATTGGGGAAACTGGAAGACATTTAACCTGACCAGAAACCCTGGTTATATGGTTACCACCCAACTTAGTAAATGGTTTCCTGAGCAGAGGAAACCATTTGGCTTATCATCCAGTGTAGAGACCGTAAGGCAACACTACATTGAGTGAGTGGATGATGGGCACCCCCACCTACCATATGCCACTAATTGCCCTGGGGAGATGATAATGATTTTGTATCTGTGAGGGTAGATGATGATGATTATGAACCTCATATTTTCTGTCGGGTTACCTGCACTACTGATCGTTGTAGGGAGTGATTGCCCTAGCCAGCTAATGGCAGACTATTTTATTCAGCTGAGAGTGCTTCACAGGAACCTGAGAATGTTAATACCGCCTTATTTTTGCAGGTTACACGCGCCATTAATTGCAGTAGGGAGTGACGACCCCAACCCAGCTTCAGGTGGCAAGGTGTTTATCTACGAGTTCTCAGCCAACACACACAAATGGGTGAAGATCGAAACTCTGATCACAGTGACGGATCCAGTTCACGACTTAGCCTTTGCACCAAACATGGGTCGATCATACCACCTCTTGGGTATTGCCTCTAAGGATGTCAGAATTATTGCCCTGACACCAATCAAGTGAGTTATTTTGTCTGTCTATCAATCTGTCATCTTCTGTCTACCTTTCTGTCTGCCTTTGTGTATGTATATACAGTATGTCTTCACATAGTACCTTTTAGGTATTACCTGAAAGGCGTCAGAATTAATACCTGTACACATGTCAAGTGAGTTGAGTCAGGATTCCAGGGGTTTGAAGGATAGGTGAATGAGTATGTGACCCATTTCACTGTGTGTTTTTGGTCACTTGTCCCACTCTTACATTTTCCCTTTCATTGCTTTCTGGACCCTGCCTCACCTCATCTTTATCAGAGGAAAAAGGAGGTCGGTATGATGATATCTCTGTCTGTCTGTTGCCAGACGCCTTAATTCCGTAATGGGTGGCCACAAACAAATCACCTCCTTGTCTCTCTGTCCCCTCACCATTTCACTGCCCTGCTCCCAGCTCACACATCTCTCCCTCATATACCTCTCCACTCCATCTCATCCTTGGTCTCCCCCTCCCTCTCCCCCCCTTCACCTCACTCACATACACTCTCCTCGTCAGTCTCATGCTCTCCACCCTCTCCACATGGCCAAACCACCTCAGTGTGTTTCTCCTAATGCTTCCTATCATATCCACATCCACACCACAATGCTCATTCACTTCCTCTGTCTCTCCATGTGACTCCACTTGTGCCTCTCAACTCATTTCCCTTGCCCTCACTCTTGACTTATGTCCCTCCAACAAGGTCCAAGCTTTGCTTCCATACATTAAAGTGGGTATCACAATACTGTCATGCAGTAACTTTTTCTTTTCCATGCTCACTTCCCCGTTTCTTATTACTGCTTTCAAAGAACCAGCAACCTTTCTTCCTTGTTGTACCTTTTCAAGCACTTCACCCTCTAAACTTCCATCCTTACTCATCACACTACCCAAGTACTTAAATGCACTAACGTTTTCCATTTCCCCTCATCCAGCTTCACTGTACATTCAGTGACTTTGTTTCTCTGGAAGACCATAACTGTACTCTTCGCTACATTCACCTTTAGATTCTGTTTCTTACACACTCTCCCAAACTCGTTCACCAAGCCTTGCAGCTCCCCTTCGTCTTCACTTAACAACACAGTATCATCTGCAGACAACAGTACAGGACGTATGATGAAGATTATTATTATTATTATATATTATTGAAGATTAATTACTACAGTGAACACTCAGTACAGTATAATGGACACTGTATATAATACACCCCTCCTTTAACAGACTCTTGGAATTTCAGAAATTTATATAATATTGTAGAACAAATGGTACTTGGCATCAGTAAGCCTTTGATTTACAGCTGCCTTCCTTCAAGGATGAATTAATGCATAAGTGGTGCTGTCTAACCTGCACCCTTCATCAACAATCATTCCTCAGCTTTAGCATAACCATTCTGTACATTAATTCTGACGTGTTATTTACCTTTTCTCATTATACAATAAACATGCAATGTGTGGATTCACACTAGTGTATTCCTGTGCTTTATCCCATAAAGGAATGGCCCTAATGTTTTGAAGCAGAAAAGTACAAATTATGGTTATATCAGATGTCTGGCTATAATAGATGATTTCTATCCAAATTATATATTGTAAAGGAAATTCATTGTACTTTTTGGTAAACACCTGGTTGGCTTTCCAGGTTAGAGTTATGATGGTGATTATACTCATACCCATTCCATATGTGAGTAGAAAATACAGTTAGGATGATGGTAATATAGATAAACTGCTATACCAAAGTCTCAGCTATTAGAGGCAAGGTGCATTCCAGAGGCAAGTAAACTTATGTCATTAGAAAATATACTTTATTGATGGTGGTGGTGGTGGGATATAGAGTTAAGATGGTGACAGTGAACTAAAGTACAATACAAAGGACGACATTGGACTAGGTGGTGTGTGCTGCCTTCAATCTATAGATGTTACTATGACTGATTTACTGTCACCTGACAGAAGTTGCTACTTTACCATATGGAATATTGAGCTGTTATAAAAGATATGTAGTTACATATGTTCTTAGCTATTAAGACGTTCAGAAAATGATGTATGGTTGGAGCATTATCTTTTTCAGCGATTAAATAATGGCTCTCTCTGTTTTGTTCAGTCAGACTAACTGCCTTATAGAAACTTGGTGCAGAACAGAGCAATTAAGGTGGAGTTCTGTCAGGTGAACATGAAAAACAGACACAAAACTGAAAATGATGATGATGATTGTGATGAAACTCTTACCTCCCCCAGGCAAGATGCATCTCAGAGCCAAAACAACCTAACATCATTTGAGGTGAGGCAGGCAGGGCAGTTTGATGATCACGGTTCAACAGTGTGGCGTGTGTGTTGGAACATCATGGGCACCATACTGACATCATCAGGGGATGATGGATGTGTTCGTCTGTGGAAAGGTATCTTTATATTACAGCAGCTGGCTTGCACATGCTTGACATGGGTAGGCAGGTTTACTGCAGCTTCTCCCCAAATGTACTTTTGGATATACCATATATGCCAGCATATAAGTTGACATTTTAAGCATTAAAAAATCTCTTAACTAGGGGTCGTCTGATACGCCGAGCATAAATTTATTGATACACGGCAGAGATGAAAATAAGGCCATGGCACATATCGAAGGAAGGGGGTGACACTAGCAGCAGGCCTACAGCCATATGGTAGCCTACTAATTCTGTCATGCTAGTCATGTACCACTTTTATGACTGATCCAAGATTTATATACAGTACTATATACTTCTTACCTGGTTAATTTTTGTAGCCAAGACAAAGTTTTAATAAAAACAAGTCATGGTTACCAGTAATTACTGATGATAACACCTAAAATGTGAGGATTATCCTGTGCCGTGCACACATCCACAAATGTAAACAAACGCCATCTGGGTAACGGCTATTCGAGACAGTGAATCTGACACGTTTACTGTAGGCTTTCCATGGATAGAAATGGTATGGGTTCTGAACAGTTTTGCTTCAGTGATCAGTTGCACACCACGTGTGTAAGAGTTATGTAATGAAATCTCCTACCAAATACGTAAACTGAAAATTTTATATTTTCGCTAACAAAGATACAGTAATATACAAAGAAAGACTGAGTTGTGGAACAAATTACCGTAACTAGCCACTTTCATCAGACTTTAACAAAGGTACAGTAATTAGCTACCATAACCAAAATTACCGGTATTCTTGCATATAAACCCTTCAAAATATTAAGATAGTAACACATAGGTGTTTTGTATTTGATGTTCACAATTCTTTATCCTACTAGGATGTTGCTAGCCAGGTACCACTAACCACTGTACCGGCTAACTATGACTGCCAACCTCTGCTGTCTTGGTTCTAATAACGTAAGTTGTCAGCTGATTAACACATGCAAATTCTTGACAGTCAGATGGAAGTGGTGCTGCCTCATTTGGGGGGCTGATTTGTCTGATGAATATAGGCCTAAACCTGAATTACACCACAGAATTTGATGGGTTGACTTGTATGCCAGATCATCTTAAATGCTGGCATATATGGTGCTAACAATTTAAAGAAGTGTATTTGAAGTTACTTTGTCAGTGACATGTACCCAAAAGGTTTGGGTACTAGAGAGGGATGCCTTCATGTGGTGGCATCAGTTTAATTGGGCAGCACCACTACCTGGCTATACAGATGTTCTTCAGCTCCCTCCCTGTCCCCAGGAATGAAGATGGTGGACTCCAGAAGAGCAGTATCACAAGGTTCACATTACAGATTAATCTATGGCCATAACAACAGTCATAAAAATTTACAGAAAGTGGTATTAATGATTAAATGTACCACAAGCAACTGGTACAAAAATAGGGGCCCTGGGCCCTGCTTGTGGTGGGTAACTGGATGATAGAATAAATGGATGATAACAGTGATTGAAATACAGGTAGAATGATGATGATGATGGAAGTATTCTTAAGATATTGACTGCAATAGGGTATTGATGATGATAGAAATAGGATAGGTGGGATGAAGTACCAGGTATGTAAGTGGGAATTTTTATGCGTATGGGATGAAGTCAGGATTCTAGGGACTTAAATGGTGAATGAATGAGAGTGTGGCCCATCCGGGTAGTTCCTCAGTCTGTCAGTTTTTCTGTTGCACTCTCAACCCTCCTCATTCCATCTTTAGGAGGGAAAAGAGGTCTGGATGATGATGATGATTATTATTATTATTACTATATTATTATTATTGTTATTATTATTATTACTACTGTTAGTAGTAGAAGAGGTGCTTGAAGGGGTTCAGTGGGGGGGGGGTTCCTTGAGGGCAGTGATGGGAAGCAGAGGGGTGTGCATGGAAGTGAAAAAGTTACTACATGACAGTATTGTGATACCAACTCTAATGTACGGAAGTGAAGCTTGGACGTTGTTGGAAGGACACAAGTCAAGAGTGAGAGCAGTGGAAATGAGTTATTTAAGAGGAGCCTGTGGAGTCATATGGAGAGACAGGCTGACAAATGAGGATATAAAGGAATGTTGTGGTGTGGATGTGGATGTGAAAGGAAGTGTTAGGAGGAACACACTGAGGTGGTTTGGCCATGTGGAGAGGATGGAGGGTGAGAGACTGATGAGGAGAGTGTATGTGAGTGCAGTGGAGGGGAGAGGGAGGGGGAGGCAGAGGATGAGATGGAGGGATGGAGTGGAGAGGTATTTGAGAGAGGGGGGGTGTGAGTTGGGAGCAGGGCAGTGAAATGGCGGGGGACAGGGTGACGTGGAGGTGATTTGCTTGTGGCCACCCCGTACAGGATTAAGGCGTCAGGAAATAGATAGATAGATAGATTATTATTATTATTACTATTATAATTATTTTGTTTGAAATAGAATTAAAACAGTGATGGTGATGACTGAACTAGGTTAAAGATTTTACAATCACTGTTTTTGTCTGATGGAACTGGACCACTCCCACATCCACTCACTCAATGTAGAGGTGCCATATGATCTCTACACTGAGTGACAAGCCAAATGGTTTCCTGTACCCAGGAAACCATTTACTACGCTGGATGGTAACCATATAACCGGGGTTTCTGGCAGGGTTAAGGGTCCCCAGATTCCCCTATCCAAAATCACTTAATCATGGCAGTCGTTTCAGAAAGCCTTGGAGGGCCCAGTACCTGCCCAGGGCCCCAACCAAATGGGCAGACTCACGTGGCCATGTGGAATGTGAGAGGTGTGAATGAGGAGAGCAAGAGGGTGGAAGTGATGAATGTGTTCAAGAGTGCGAGATATGCTGTGATAGCATTGTGTGAAAAGGTGTGAAGTGGAGGAGTGGGAGGGTGTGAAATGTGTAAGATCGGGAATGAATGTGCGAGGAAGATGCAAGGAAGGAGTTGCTTTGTTGATGAATGAGGTGTGGCAGAATGGAATGAGAGACTACAAATTAGTGATGTATCGGATACCGAATTTTAGGCAGAGCCGGATATCTATTTCTCATAAAATGCAGTTGCGGATAAAACTGCGGAGGTTAAGATATTAATTTCTGCGGACGCGGATTTTTTTTACACATTATGAAATAGTATTGGCTTTATTCCAGATATGCATGTATATATTAAGATAGCATGTGTAACTATTGTGACAGAGAGAGAGAGAAGAGGAACAATGAGAGACGGAGGGAGGAAGAGAGGTAACAGAGAAGAAAACAGAAAGAGGAAGAGAGACTGGTAGGTGAGAGGAACGGAGAAGAGAATTGTGGATGAAAAGGAGAGAGAAAAAGAATTATGACAAAAAGAGAAAGGAGAAATATTGGATGGGTGGAGATCAACAACCTCTGCAGTTCTTTGACGCGGAGGCTGATTATTATGCGGAGCTTTTATTATCTGAAAACGCGGTGGGGGATAATGATGCGGAGCTTTTGTTGTCTGAAGACGCTGACGCGGATAGTAATGCGAACATTATTTTCACTGCGGAGGCTCCGCAGAGGCAGATATCCAATACATCACTAGTATGTATGTCAAGTTCAAGTTTGAGAAGGTGAAAGTGGCAGTGATTGTAGCATATGCACTGTGTGAGGACAGGAGTGAGAGAGAGAAAGACAGGTTTTGGGATGAACTGGGCAAAGTAGTGGGAGAAATGCCCAGGAGCTCTAAAGTGATTGTGATGGGGGATATGAATGGAAGAGTAGGCACTGGTCCTGAGGATGACATAATGGGTTGTTATGGAGTACCAGGAGAAAATGATAATGGGAAGCGGCTAAAGGATATGTGTCAGGAGAGAGGTGGTGCATTTGTAACTCATATTTCAAACACAGAGATGCACATAAATATACATGGTATAGAGGGAATGGGGATCGCGTTGAAACAGGCCTGATTGACTACATGCTCGTAGAGAGGTCGATGATGGGAATGGTTGCTGATACGAGGGCTGTGAGAGGACGATGTAGAGGTCTGTCAGATCATATGATTGTGGTATGCAAGCTCAAGCTGAGAGGAGTGAGGTGGATCAGGAGAGAGAGGAGCAATCAGAGAGAAAGACTGAAAGTTGAGAAGCTGAGGATCAAAGAAATGGCAGATGAATACGGGACCAAAGTAGAGGACGAGTTAGAATTACTGAATTGGAATGAAATGGATCTGGACAGCCTGTGGAATGCATATAGGGATTGCTTAGTTAGGAATGCTAAAGCGGTGTGTGGTGTGGCAAGAGTAACAACAAAGAAGAAAGGTACGGCATGGTGGAATGAGGAGGTAAAGAGAGCGGTGGAGGAAAAGAGGAAGAAGTGGCTAAAGTTGTTATAGGATAAGGGTTCAGTTGAAATAAGAACTGAATATGTTGAGAGCAAGAAGCACGTAAAGAGACTTGTGAAGAGGAAAAAGAATGAGGTAAATGAGGATCTAGGAAGAAAAATTAATGCAAACTACTCTCAATGTAGAAAGTTATTCTGGAAAGCGGTGCGGAAATGTAGAAGTGAAAGTGGAAAGAAATGTGATGGTGTGAAGGATGCAGGTGGTAGATTATTAACCCATGGAGGTGAAGTAAGGACCAGATGGAAAGAATATTTTGAAAGCCTGATGAATGGAAATAGAAAGAGGAGAGCAGCTGTAAACATGATGATTGGATTTGGGGGTGTGCAGAGAAGGAATGCAGTGCCAGGAGACGTGACATTCACACAGGTGAAGAGCGCTGTGAAGCAGCTGAAAAATGGGAAAGCAGCTGGGGTTGATGAAGTGTATTAAGAGATGCTTAAGTGTAGTGGAGAGAATGGAATGAAGTGCTTGTTGGAGATATGTAAAAAGGCATGGATGTGTGAAACTGTGCCTACAGAGTACCCTACCTGGGGGTAGGGGGGTTTTTCAAGAATACTCCCCCAGTATCCCTGCTTGTTGTAAAAGGCAACTAAAAGGGTTGGCGGAGGGTTAGTGCCCCTCCCTGGAAAACAGCTAACTAAAAAAACAAACAAAAAGCCTCGGACAAGGACTGACCAAACGATGACGACCCAGGACCGGACAAAGGACTTGATAATGGCTACATGGAATGTAAGAGGAGTGAATGATGAGGTGAAAGAGAGAGAGATTGTCCAGGTGCTTGAGGGTGCAAAAGTGGATGTATGTGGAATGACTGAAACAAAATGGAGAGGAGAAAGTGTGAGAGAATGGGAGTATGGATGGGGTATATGTGCAGGAGTAGGTGAGAATGAGAGGGCAAAGGAAGGAGTATGTATAGTTGTGAGTAAAAGATGGAAGAAGAGCATAAGACAGTATGAATCAGTTGGGTCAAGGATTGTGTGGGTAAAGTTGAAAGTTGGAATACAGATGTGAGCGATTGTGTGTACTTACCTAATTACTTACCTAATTGTATCTTTCCAGGAATGAGTCAAGCTCGTACTGTCTCGTGTCTTAAGCCATATTTATCGTACATATCCTTAAATTTGTGAATTGTTTTGGCACACACTATTTCATTCAGTAGTGCATTCCATTGATCAATTGCTCTGTTTGGGAAACTGAATTTCCTTACGTCTTTATCACCTCTCTTCTTATGCAGTTTTTTGCAGTGTCCTCTTGCTGATGCTTCTCCATATGTTAAGTAATCATTTATGTCTATTTTCTCCTTTCCTGATATGCAATTATATAGCATTATCATGTCACCTCTTTTCCTTCTCTCCTGTAGTGTTGGTAGATTCAGTTTATTTAGTCTTTCTTCGTAGCTTAGGTCCCTTAAGCTTGGTATCCATCTTGTAGCGGCCCTTTGAACTTTTTCAATCTTGTCTATATGCTTTTTGAGATGAGGACTCCAGACTACTGATGCATATTCCAGGGTTGGTCTAATGAATGATGTTATTATCCTTCTTAGCATGTCTTCATTTATGTATGTGAATGCTATTCTCATATTTGCAAGCAGTGTATACATGTTCCGTACCTTCTCGCTGATGTGGTCAGCCGGAGATAGTCTGTTATTGATAATCACACCTAGGTCTTTCTCTCTTTCTGATGTGTATAGGGTTTTATTTCCTAACTTATAATCCCAGTCAGGTCTTTTTCCACTTTTACCAAACTTGATTACATGACACTTGTCCACATTGAATTCCATTTGCCATGTACTACTCCATTCATGAAGTTTATTTAATTCTTCTTGTAGCTCCCTACAAGAGTCTGTGCTAGTAATTCTCCTTTGTATTTTTGCATCATCTGCAAACATATTCAGATAGCTCTTCTTTCCAGTGTTACTGTTTATATCATTAATGTACACTAAAAACATGATTGGTGCCAGCACCGAACCCTGTGGTACTCCACTAGTCACTTCTTTCCATGATGAGTAGTTTCCTCTTAGTACTGTCCTCATTTCTCTTTTTATGAGAAAGTCTTGCATCCAACAAAACAGTTTGCCTCGAATTCCTCCTTGATGGTACAGTTTCCATAAAGGTCTTTGGTGTGGTACTGTGTCAAAAGCTTTCTTGAAATCTAAATAGATACTGTCCACCCATCCTTCCCTTTCCTGTATTGTGTTTGTTACTCTGTCATCTCAAAAGATTAGTAACACATGATTTTCCTTTTCTGAAACCAAACTGTCTTTCTGTTATCATACTGTGTTCTTCTAGATGATTTACCCAAGCTTTTCTTATAAGTTTTTCTAATACCTTGTTTACAACACTGGTCAGTGATACTGGTCGGTAGTTGAGAGGATTTTGTCTATTTCCTTTCTTGAATAATAGGACTATATTTGTTTTTTTCCAAATATCAGGTAGTTTCCCTTGACTCAAGGATTTCTTGAAAATTAAAAATAATGGTTTACTTAACTCCTTTGCACATTCTCGTAATACCCAACATGAAATTTCATCAGGACCACTTGCTTTTCCTCTGTCTAATCTACTTAACTCCTCTTGTATTACTTTTTCTGCTATTTGTATATCTGGTAGTATGTGTGGACATGCGTGTTCCACATAGTCCCTCTCAAAATTTTTTTCTTCTGTAAAAACTAATTGGAAATTCTTATTTAGTGCTTCACAAATATCTTTCTCTTGTGTATATGTGATTCCCTCGTCCGTAATGGATTGTATTATATCTTTTACTTTGGTTTTGCTTCTGATATAGCTGTAAAACAGCTTTGGTTGATCACTACTTTTATTTATTATATCCTCCTCAAACTGTTTTTGGGCTTCCCTCCTTATTCTTGTATAATCGTTTCTTGCCTGTTTGTAATTATTATACGCCCTTTCACTATTGTGTCTTCTGTATCTACTCCACAACAAATCTCTTCTTTCTTTTGATTTTTTACATTCTGTATTGAACCATTTCTGTATTTTCTTATCTGCTTCTTTGTGCTGTGGGATGTACTTCTGGACTCCTATTTCATAAAATTCACAAAATTTTTTATATACAGGATTTAAATCTTGTCCTCTAAGCTCATTTTCCCAATCAACTTCTAAGAAATACTTCTTCAGGTCTTGATAATTTCCCTTTTTATAGTTTAGGCTCTTTTTGTAACTGTCATTGCTGTTTACTGTCATATGCTATCCTGAAGTTATAATTTAGTACTGCACGATCGCTTTTGCCGAGTGGAGGGTGATATATTAGACTGTCAATGTCATTTTCTTGCCTAGTAAGTATTAAGTCTAGCACTGAAGGTACATCAAGTCCTCTTTTTCTAGTGGTTTCCCTCACATGTTGCGTTAAGAAAAACTCTTGTACGAGATCCAGGAGCTTTTGGTCCCAGCAGCTTTCTTGGCTATTTATATCTAGAGTATTCCAATTTATATTTGTATTGAAGTCCCCAGTTAGTATAATTCTTTCCGATTTCTCTTCCATTTTATGTAGTAATGATCTTAAACTCTGAATTGTACTCTCTGCCAGGTCCTCATATTGATCTCTTTCCCATGTGTTTGATCTGGGTGGCATGTACAAATTGGATACAATTACTTTACCTTCAGATGTGTCGATCTCTACTGCAATCAGTTCTACTTGTGATGGTATATCTAGGTTTATTTCTTTGACTTTTAGATTTTTCTTAGTTAATATTATAATTCCTCCTCCTTTTTTTAAATTTCTGTCTCATCTCCATATATTGTATTCCTCTAAGTTTAGTATGTCATTGGATATCCTTGGTATTAATTTTGTCTCAGTTAGGCATATTATTTGTTGTTCATTTTCTCTGACATAATCATTCATCTCTAGTAATTTAGATACCATTCCATCCACATTTGAGTACATCAACTTTATCATCTTGTTTATATATGCTTGTCATGACATGGTTCTACTAACTTCCTCCTTTTTCTTCCATCCTGTTTGTGTACCACTTTCGTACCTGCAATCCTATTACTTTGTAAAAAAATTTCTTCTCCTCTTCTGATCTTCCCTCATTTTTTGTTTTTGCTTCCTCCCTTTTCTCTTTCAGTAATTCCAGTTCCTCTTGTGTTAGACATCTTTTTATCCATACATTTTTGAACTCCTCTTTTTCCATAAGATTCTTTGCATTTTTTAGTATCTCTTCCACAGTGTTTACACTCTGGAAAGTCACCTTTAGAGGTCTTGTCTTGCTTTTCTCGTATTTCCCTAACCTTTTGTGTTCCTCTATGTCTTTACTACAGATTTCCTCTGATACTTCTTTCAGTAAGCTCATTACATTTGTCATCTCCTTTTTGTCTCTAGTGATCTTGTTTTTAATTTCTTCCTCTTCTATACCAGTGATTACTATTGATTTATTTATTTCTACTGAATCTCTGACTAACTTTGGATTGTTTTGGATTATTCTTTTCACTTCCTTTTTAATGCTTTTTTCCTCCACCCTGTTTCTAAGTCTTTCTTTACTTTCACCATTTCAGCATACGTGGTTTCCACATCATTTTTGTAGCTTTGCACAGCTTCATTCACCTGTGTTATCTTCTCCTCAATATCACTGCTCTGGTCCATAAGACTACTTGCTTGTCTAATTGTCTCTGTGTCATTTTTTAACTCTTCCATAACACTCTCTTGATTGACTACTGTACTTCCCATTTCACTCATTTTCTTCCTAAGCATATTCAATTCCACTGTTAGTTCACTGATGGCTGTGTCTTTCTTATTGGCCTCCCTTCCTAGTTTTTCTATCTCTTCCTTTTGCAAGTGCATTTGCTTCTTTATTTCATCAATTTCATTTTTGAAAGCCATTTCTAGTTCGTGTACACGTTCAACCAGTCTGTTGTGAGTCTCCACTTCAACCAGTTCTTGGTAGAAATCATCATTTTGCTTTTTAGTTTTATCCCTTTTCTTTTCCAAATTTGTTTTACTGAAGTATGTATCCATTTTGTAATACTAAATGAACAGAGTATGTACACTTTCCCCGTGTTGCTGTAGAATAAACAAACCCAGCTGACTCAACGCATCGTGGTTCTGTGTTCTGTTTGAACCAGTTTTATTTAAACTTATTATTTCTTTTCCTTTTAATAATGAAAAATCATTTAGTCTAACCTGGTACAGAGCTTGACTCATTCAAAGATACTTATTTAGGTAATGCCTCTGGCCGTGTTGAGCTGGTATGGTGCGCCGGTGACGGACGTCTACCTCCGACGATTCCCTGTGTGTGTGTGTATGCGCCAATGCAAGATTGTGCTAGCAGAATGAGAGAAGAGTTCTGGACAAATGTAGAAGTGTGCCTGGAAAAGTTTGGAAGGAATGAGAGAGTGTTTTTGATCGGTGATATGAATGGTAAAGTAGGGCATGTGAAGGTGGATGGAATAATTGGTGAGTGGGGTTTGCCTGCTGCGATAGATGAGAATGGCAGTGCGTTAGTGGACATTTGTGGTGGGAGGGGGTTGGTGATAACCAATACCCTCTTCAGGTAAAAAATGATCCACAGGTATACATGACGAGTGATGAGAAGGGTGGGTGGTGAACTGAATGAAAGGAAGGCAATGATTGATTATGTGTGTGTGGATGAGAGGATGCGAAGATATGTAATGGATGCAAGAGCTTATAGAGGTTGGGGGAGTGGACTTTCTGACCACTACTTGGTGGTGGCTAGAATTAGGATACAAGTAAGATGGAGGAATAGAAGAAGGGAAAGACGAGAGGAAGGAGTAGTTGCAAGGAAAGTGGAAAGGTTACAAGACGATGAGAAAAAGGCAGAGTATAAGAGAGAAGTGGAGGAATGATTGGGCAAATATGAATTGGAGCAGATGGGGGAAGGAAGGTGTGTGCAAGATATTTACAGAAGAAATATGTGCAGCATGTGATGTGGTGTGTGGGAGAAAGAGAAGACGGAGGGGGGGTGCAAGGAACAGCGTGGTGGACTGAAGAGGTGAGACAGGCTGTGGCACAAAAGAAGAAAGCATACAATGAATGGATGAGAAATAGGGGCGTGGAAGAAGTTGAGAGGCGGAAGAGAGAGTTATATGTAGAAAGAAAGAGAGAAGTGAAAAGATTAGTAAGAGAGAGTAAGAAGAGAGTGGATGAGGGATTTGGAAGGAATTTGAGTGTAAAGTGGAGGGACTGTAAGAAAATGTTCTGGAAAGAGGTGAAGAGAGTAAGACAGGGTGGAAGTGAGGTTAGCAGGGGAGTGAAAGATAAAAATGGTAGATTACTAGTGGAGAAGGGAGAAAAAGTGAGCAGATGGAAAGAACACTTTAAGGAATTGTTGAACATAGAGGATGGAAGTAATGCGAGTATAAGTGGCTGGGGGATGGCTGGGAGAAGGAGGGAGGTGAGAAGACAGGAAGAAATCAGTAGGATACAAGTTGTGGAAGCAATGAAGAAAGTTAAATTGGGGAAAGCCCCAGGAATTGATGGAGTGTGTGGTGAAATGCTGAAGCATGGGGGAGAGATAGTAGTAGAATGGATTTGGAAGATGTGCAGATTGGCCTGGGAGGAAGGTAGAGTCCCGGAGGATTGGAAGTCAGGTATAATTATTCCCTTGTACAAAGGAAAAAGGGAAAAAGAAGTGTGTGGTAGTCATAGGGGCATTTGTCTTCTTAGTATAATAGGAAAAGTGTATGGTAGGATACTTATTGACAGAGTTAGAGAAAGAACAGAGGAATTAGTTGGAGAAGAACAGGGAGGCTTTAGGAAGGGAAGAGGGTGTGTAGGTCAGATATTCATTTTTAGATCTTTAGTGGAAAAGTTTCTAGAGAAAGGAAAGAAGTTGTATGTGGCTTTCATGGATTTGGAGAAAGCATATGACAGGGTGGATAGACAAGGATTGTGGAAAGTATTAAGAATATATGGAGTAGATGGAAAGTTGTTGAATGCTGTGAAGAGTTTGTATGATGGTGCTAAGGCTGCAGTGCGTGTGGATGGCGAACTAAGTGAATTTTTCTCTTTGGAGGTTGGGTTGAAACAGGGATGTGTCATGTTTCCATGGTTGTTCAATCTGTACATGGATGGGGTAATAAAAGAGGTACAAGGTAGGGTAGTGGATGTTGGAGTGGCCCTGGTGAGAGAGGATAGTGTTTGGAAACTCCCTGTACTGTTGTTTGCAGATGATACTGTGTTGTTGAGTGAAGACGAAGGGGAGCTGCAAGGCTTGGTGGATGAGTTTGGGAGAGTGTGTAAGAAACGGAATTTAAAGGTGAATGTAGGGAAAAGGAAAGTGATGGTCTTTGAGAGAGGAAGTCAGTGAATGTACAGCGAGGTTGGATGGTGAAGAATTGGAAAATGTGCGTACGTTTAAGTACTTGAGTAGTGTGATGAGTAAGGATGTAGGTTTGGAGGGTGAAGTGCTTGAAAGGGTACAGCAAGGAAGAAAGGTTGCTGGTTCTTTGAAAGCAGTGTTAAGAAACAGGGAAGTGAGCATGGAAGTGAAAAAGTTACTACATGATAGTATTGTGATACCAACTCTAACGTATGGAAGTGAAGCTTGGACGTTGTTGGAAGGACACAAGTCAAGAGTGAGAGCAGTGGAAATGAGTTATTTAGGAGGAGCCTGTGGAATCACATGGAGAGACAGGCTGATGAATGAGGATATAAAGGAGGATTGTGGTGTGGATGTGGATGTGATAGGAAGTGTTATGAGGAACACACTGAGGTGGTTTGTCCATGTGGAGAGGATGGAGGGTGAAAGACTGACGAAGAGAGTGTATGTGAGTGAGGTGGAGGGAGGAAGAGGGAGGGGGAGTCCAAGGATGAGATGGAGGGATGGGGTGGAAAGGTACATGAGAGGGGGGTGTGATTTGGGAGCGGGGCAGTGAAATGACGGGGGACAGGACGACGTGGAGGCGATTTGTTTGTGGCCACCCCAAACAGGATTGAGGTGTCTGGCAATAGATAGATAGATACAGTGAGGTTGGATGGTGAGGAAATGGAAAATGTGAGTACATTTAAGAACTTGGGTAGTGTGATGAGTAAGAATGGAAGTTTGGAGGGTGAAGTGCTTGAAAGGGTACAACAAGGAAGAAAGGTTGCTGGTTCCTTGAAAGCAGTGATAAGAAACAGGGAGGTGAGCATGGAAGTGAAAAAGTTACTACATGACAGTATTGTGATACCAACGCTAACGTATGGAAGTGAAGCTTGGACGTTGTTGGAAGGGCACAAGTCAAGAATGAGAGCAGTGGAAATGAGTTATTTAAGAGGAGCCTGTGGAGTCACATGGAGAGACAGGCTGACAAATGAGGATATAAAGGACCATTGTGGTGTGGATGTGGATGTGATAGGAAGTGTTATGAGGAACACACTGAGGTGGTTTGGCCATGTGGAGAGGATGGAGGGTGAGAGACAGATGAGGAGAGTATATGTGAGTGAGGTGGAGGGGGGGAGAGGGAAGGGGAGGCCGAGGATGAGATGGAGGGATGGAGTAGAGAGGTATATGAGAGAGGGGGGTGTGAGTTGGGAGCAGGGCAGTGAAATGGCGGGGGACAGGGCTACGTAGAGGCGATTTGTTTGTGGCCACCCTGTACGGGATTGAGGCATCTGGCAATAGATAGATAGATTATAGAGAAAGTAAGAGAGATATCAGAAGTCCTAGTGAGTGAGGAACAGGGTGGCTTTAGGAGTGGCAGAGGATGTGTGGACCAAAAATTTGCTGTGAGACAGTAGAGAAGGCTTGTGAGAAGGACCATAAGGTGTTTATGGCATTCATGGATCTGGAAAAAGTATATGTCAAAGTGGACAGAGAAGGATTGTGGAAAGTTTTACACATGTACGGTGTAGAGGGTAAGCTGCTAGGTGCCGTCAAGAGTTTTTCTGATGATAGTGAAGCATGTGTAAGGGTTAATGGGCATCTAAGTGAATGATTCATGATCAGTTTGGGTGTGCGACAAGGTTGTGTGTTGTCCCCATGGTTGTTCAGTATATATATGCATGGGGTGATGAGAGAAGTAAAAACACGAGTAATGGAGAGAGGGATGGCATTGGTAATGAATGGTGATGGATGGAATATCTCAAATTTGTTGTATGCTGATGATGCAGTACCGCTTGCAAGTACCTGACAGTAGTTTTGTTGATGTCTGTAAATGACATTCCTTGAGAGTAAATGTAGAAAAGAGTAAAGTGATGGTTATTCAGAGAGAAGGTGACTCCCAGTGCAATGTAACAGTGAATGGAGAGAGACTGGAATTGGTGAGAGAGTTCAAATACCTGGGTACAGTGATAGAAGAGAGAGGAAAATGTGCAAAAGAAGTTGAAAGTAGAGTGACACAAGGAAGAAAAGTAGCTGGTGCAATGAAGGCCTTGATAAGAAACAGAGGCTGGAGTGTTGCAGCTGTGTGAGGTTTACATGAAGGAGTGTTAGTGCCAACTTTAACATATGGATGTGAGACTATGGTGTGGCATGAAAATGAAAAGTCAAGAGTGAGAACAGTGGAAATGGGACTGCTGAGGAATGTATGTGGAGTACAGAGGGTGGATAGGGTACGAAATAATGTGATTCATGAAAGATGCGGAGTGAGGAAGTCTGTGGACACCAGAATTGAAGAGAGTGTACTGAGATGGTATGGTCATGTGGAGAGAATGGATAACAGTAGAGTGGTGAAAAGGGTATATCTGAGCGAATTTGAAGGAAGGAGGAGGCGAGGTAGGCCAAGGAGAAGATGGAGAGATATGGTGGATGAATGTGTGAGGAAGAGAGGTTTGGAAGTCGGTGAGGGTAGGGAACTGACAGGAGAACGAGCTGGCTGGATGAATTTTGTGAAGAGAAGTGCGTAATCAGGGATTTTTGGTACCCCTTTTTAACGTGGCAGCATCTGGATTCACTCTGTCAGATACGATTATATGAAGCTACAGAACGTAGTGAATGTTTTTGGCATATCTGATAGAGCCAGGATTCCGGGGGCTTGAATGATGAGTGAATGGAAGCGTGGCCCATTGCATTGGGCAGATTTGGGCTGTCTGGACATTGCTACTCCTCACCCTGCCCTAGGGTGGGAAAGGAGGTCCGGATGATCATGATTTGTGGTTGCATGAAATTTTATGAGCCTTAGCTATGAGGTAGAAATGAGTCTTCGTGGTTACTGTTGGAATCAACCCTCCACACTGACTACTCTTGGCCATCATCTCACTGAAAGAGGTTATGGATCTTTTTTGAGAATAGAGTAAATGCACTAAGGTTGGTCTGTCATTCTCCATTTTCACCATTATAATTATGGTACGTGTAGAATGGAGACTAATGAAGATCTTATTGTATTGTATTGTTTATAAAGGCTCCAACATGCTTACATGCATAGGTCTTTGTCACCTAATGGCGGCTCTCCACGCTGCTGTATCTCTGGCAGCCTCCCTCATCCTTGAGGTCACACTTTATGACCTCATCCTAGGTCTTTTTTTATTTTTTATTTTTTTCTGCCTTTCACAACCCCATCCTTGATGATCACACTTCTCACCTTCTGCACCCAGTTGTCATCTTCCATCCTCTCAACGTGCCCAAACCATCTCAATCAACCCGTCATCACAACACTAGTACATTCCAGTATATTGTTTGAAATAGGTTAAACATACTGATTATATTGATAGAAACTTTTTAACTTACAGCCAACTACCTAGACATCTGGAAGTGCATTTCAATCTTACGAGGAGATGCGGTTGAGAGTCCTGGTGATGGGAACGAAACAGGAAATGCAACACAACAATCTGGTGCAACTGCAACAGGCCAACACACCGCCAGGTACTTCAAGCTGGCTCCTACAGCACATCCTGCTCATGTTCCATGGCATTGATCATCCCTGATACAGACATACAAATATACACACTTACCTTCCCCTTAAAATGCACTCTAATTCACGTATCTTTCATACACATATACACACTCTGTACTCATTTTGCTCAAAACTGACCTAGATTTTCATCATTTTGCTGTATTTTTCACGTCACTCAATGACAGAAAAAGGCAAAGATGTGGCTGTACATCCTATCCATAGCACATTTTCCTGACTGGCTCCACTTTTCAATATTGATCTCTTGTTCCAACTTTGTATTAATGATGGAGAGATGGCAGTACTAGTTAGAGTAAAATGAATATAACACTCACATAGTCTAACACACCTGCATATACTAATACTTTAGATTTTCTTTTTCAGTGGGATATCACATTCATTTTCCTTGATACTGACCTCCTTTTCCCTAATGCACACATACTGTATACACACACTCAGATACATACATTTATTCTGTACTTCAAACTTGCATCTAACAGATTGACATACAGTTTTTGCACTTACTGTACACTTAATAGAAACTCACACCCACTGCCCTTTCTCCCCCCCCCCACACCCCACACCCCAAAAAAATGAATACCAAGTGAGGCTTATATTATCATGTGTAATTACTGAATAAATAGAAGTGTGCTTTTCATGATGATGGAGTGTCACATGAATTGTATATCGGCATTATGTACAAAATATTATCATGACCATTCTTTTACAGTAGATGCCTTTTCCATTGCAGCGCAGTATATTAATGTATTATGTGCTATTTTCTTACTGTGTACAAAGTAAAGAACAAGATACTGAAAACCTACAGAAAAGTTGCTCCTTCTAGAAAAAGTTGAATAAAAAAGCCAAACTCAAGATCCTTTCATTTTGAGATCCCTGTACACATTGCCCTTATAAAACTAGTCATAGGCAGGAGGAAATACAAATTGAGGAAGACAATTTTGGGTTGACTTCTTGCATTCATTGACCTCTTCAGTGCAAGAGTCCTAATTGAATGAAATTTGGAAGCAGCAAGGATAAAATTGGAAGACATTGTGTTCAAGGTATTAAGGGAAGACGAGTTTTTTTGATCATGTAATACCACTAGGGGTTATAGGCTGGTTACCTTCCCTTAACCACTTCAATATCGCAGTGTGTTCTGTTAGTTTATTCTTGCTCGCTCACCAGTTTTATTCAACTTAGAAACTTTGAACTGGAGTAGTTGGATATAACCTTCATTGGCCTCCTTAGTACTAGAAGACTCTTGAATAAAAAAGTTTGAGAGTACCAAGAATAAAATTATAAAGAATTTTACTGTGTAGAACAGGTAATGAGGATTCTGGAGGTTTTTGATCTTATAATACCACTAGAGGGATAGGCTAGTCATCATCATTATCATCATCACCACCATGCCTCTTTCTCGCTGCATGTGCAGTGAGGTATGGTCCAGAAAGCAAGAAAAAGGAAAATCTATCTATCTATCTATTGCCAGACGCCTCAATCCCGTTTGGGGTGGCCACAAACAAATCGCCTCCAAGTCGCCCTGTCCCCCGCCATTTCACTACCCTGCTCCCAACTCACACCCCCCTCTCTCATATAAAAATCTAATCTAACAGCTTGCCCAGTAAAATGAATCAAACACCCATCCACACACCATTTAAGCCCTTGGAATCCTGGCTGCACCACTTAAGTACAACTGTCCACATGTAGCTTCATAATTACCATACCTATCACACAGCTTAAATCCATCTGTTGGAAAAGGATGCCAAACTCTTGTTGTGTACTTTTCCATCATAGAGGCAAGAATACTGTATGATAAATGGTGTCCCTGAGATAAAGGGGTTAGGTACACATCAGTATATATCCGTCTGTTTATCTATGTCAATATATCTCTGTGTTTGTCTCTCTCTAATCATTCATCTGTCTCTGTGTTTCCCCATCCATCTCTACTCTATGTACCCATATTGTACATGCAGTAATCCCTGTTATCCGGATGGCCATTACCCGGACGTTGTGATATGGTTGTTCAAAACCATTATTCGTACAGTTTTTCATAATATCTGGACAAAATGCCTGCATCCGGGCGGAAATTATGGCTGTATGAACATTTTTGCGCCCGGCCGGTAGGGAATATCCCAGTTGCACCGCCTTGCTGGCTGGGTAGTTCACCCACTGACCGTTAGAGACCCCCTCAGTCGTTTGTTTTTCCCACGTGGCGACAGTGTAGTAAACATCTCATGGACAGTTGTGATGGCAGCACACATTGTGGTTTTTGTGGTTGTTTCCTACCTGCTTCAGGCCTTGTTATTCCTTGCATGCCTCTTCCTAGGGTGTGTGATGATTGCCCCTTCAACAGGGAAAAGGGAAGAGGGTAGTGATGATTCTGGAGAAGCGAGAGATCCTGGATAAGATTGATGCGGTATGGTTGAATCATGAGTGTTGACTTTGATTATATTCTAGCCTACTGTACTGTACCATGATATTATTCTGTTTTGCCATGATTTTATTCCATTCTATCAATATGTTTTGTGTACCCACTGCATTTTTCTTGTGCAGCCACTTTTTTTTTTTTTTTTTTTAAGGGATCTTTATTTTGTTTTTGTTGATTTGGAAAAGGCCTTTGACAGAGTCCCTAGAGAGGTGGTGAAGTGGGCAATGAGAAAGCTTGGCTTGGAGGAGTGGCTGGTTAGGGTGGTTATGGCCATGTATGTGGGTGCTCACACCCAGGTGAGAGTGAATGGAGATTTGAGTGATGAGTTTTCCGTGAATGTTGGTGTGCATCAGGGGTCAGTCTTGAGTCCCATGTTGTTTATCATGGTACTTGAAGCCCTTTCACGTGACTTTAGAAACGGACTCCCGTGGGAGTTGTTGTATGCTGATGATTTGGTGTTGATTGCAGAGAATGAAAGGGAGGCGGAGGAAAGGTTTAGGAAGTGGAGAGATGGTATGGGGCAAAAGGGTTTAAGGGTAAATGCAGATAAAACAAAAGTGATGATATCTAGGGTTGGTGGCGGTACTGTCAAAGACGAGGGAGAGTGGCCATGTGCAGTTTGCCACAAGGGCGTGGGAAGTAATTCCATCTTGTGCGGTGTGTGTGATAAATGGGTGCATAAGAGATGTAGTGGTATCAGAGGTAGACTGCGAGATAATGCTGATTTTATGTGTACGGCGTGCCGGGGTGAGCAGGAGGAGATCGTCAGACGTGAAAGAATTGAACTTGCTGGTGAATCTCTTGAGTGTGTGGAAGAGTTTTGTTATTTAGGAGACATGTTGTGTGCTGGAGGTGGGGCTGGAGCTAGCTCTGTGGCTAGGGTGAGAAGTGGTTGGAAGAAGTTCAGGGAGCTCTTGCCTCTCCTGACATTGAGGGGGCTCTCCCTACGTGCTAAGGGGTCTTTGTATGCAGCGTGTGTTAGGAGTGTAATGCTGTATGGCAGTGAGACCTGGGCAGTGAAGGAGGAAGACATTCGCTGGCTCAGACGTACAGAAATGACAATGATTAGGTGGATGTGCAGTGCGTCCCTGCGTCCAAGGCCTGGAGGGGCTGGGTTTACAATGGAAGAGTTGAGAGGTAGGATGGGACTGGAGTGTATTGGTGTTGTGATGAGGAGAGGTAGATTGAGGTGGTTTGGACATGTGGAGAGGATGGGGGATGATAGTTGGGTGAGGAAGGTGAGAAGTGTTAATATTGGGGGTGGGGTTATGAGGGGTAGACCGAGAAAGACATGGGACGAGGTCATTAAGTGTGACCTTAGGGTTAAGGGACTGAACAGGGAGGCTGCAATGGATCGTGCAGCATGGAGAGCCGCCATTAGGTGACCAAGGCCGACACATGCAAGCATGTTGGAGCCTTTAAAAACGAAACGAAAACGAAACGTTTCATTTCACTGCAGGGTATGGCCCTGCAGTGGTGAATGCTTGTCTGTGGTTGATGGGGCTGCTTGACCATCGTAATTGCTTGGCTGTTGTTTATAGGTCTGCATGACTGGACAGAGTAGTGTAAAACATGTGGAGTAAGTGTTGTACAATGTACTGCTGTGGCCTTGTACACTGGCTTTCAAAGTTAGGTTATGTACGAATGGGGGCCTGGGGAGAAGTCCATTATCCAGATGGAACCATTACCCAGACATGCCTTTGGCTCTATTATGTTGGATACTTGAGGGTTTGCCATACTGTGCTTGTATATTCATTACCAATTTATCTATATTTACCTGTCTACTATACCCATCTATCTATCTGTCTGTTAAAACAATGCCATATGAATGTCTGTTGATCTATTAGTTCATCTCTCTCTCTCTCATGATCTCCATTTAACCCCTTCAACCCAATGACATATTCTGAAGTATTGTTGCTGCCTCCAGATGATTCTACTCATTTAGGAAAGATCTGTTGTAATGAATGGGTCACTGAAATCTAAAGTATGTCTAACCCCTCCAGCTAAAGAAATACCACAGTGAAATCGGTTAATAATGGATTTATTTAACCTCTGCACCTAAAACTAGCAAATAAATAAATAAATAAAAAAGAATCCAGTAAAAATCGGTTATTAACGGCTGTTTCTTAGCCCTCCATGCAAAATAAATACTGTGGATAAATAAATGAAATCAGTAAAAATCGGTTAATAACGGCTGTGTCTTAGCCCTCCATGCAAAATAAATACTGTAGATAAATAAATGAAATAAGTAAAAATCGGTTAATAACGGCTGTTTCTTAGCCCTCCATGCAAAATAAATACTGTGGATAAATAAATGAAATCAGTAAAAATCGGTTAATAACGGCTGTGTCTAACCCCTGTAGCTTTGATAAATAAATTGTATCCAACTCCTCCAGCTCCCACCCTCACCAAAAAAAAAACAAAAAAAAAAAAAAAAAGCAAAAATCGTCTAATGCAGCATGAATAAAATAGTATTTACGTTTTCGGCCATAATGTATATGTTTGGTCATGTGGAGAGAAAGGAGAACGAGAGATTGTGCATGGGTAATTGACTAACTTGGGAGGGAGATACCGAGGATGAGATGCAGCCATGTGATCAGGCTACACTCCATCCGCCTTAAGTTAGTAGAGAGGTATGCCAGTGATGGGGATGGGTTGGAAGAATGGAGACGACTCATTTGTGGCCACCCTTTACGGGTTTAAGGTATTGGCTATAGACATAGGCAAGTTAGGTAGATAGATGTAGGTAAACAGACAGATAGATCAGTGATCGAACGGAAGGGGTCAATGATATCTTGGCATTTTTGTTGCTCCTAGACGCTGAAGAAGGACCATTAAAGCCTGGCGGCTCCATTGCCAGGTTACACACACTTCCTTCAACTTCCTCCCTACCCTCCGAAAGGAAGATGGTGGACTGCTGGAGAAAGGCAACTTCACTCTGCAGTTCACCGGGTCCACGTTTTTTTTTTTTTTTTTTTTTTTTTTTTTTTTTTAATGAGCGGGCCACAATAACAATACCAACAAGCTTTATATAACAAGACATGCCCTCCCTCACGCACTCTTGCTTATCTCGCCACTTTATTCTCAGTCACACTATCCTTCTGCCAGTATGGAAAGAGAAAGAGGGACAGATTATTGAATCCTAACCAGAGATTCTAATAACAAAGCAATGAGCTGTGGTAAAAATGCAGAGCCGTAGTACTGCGTTAATCTGCCATTGGAGTTACAGCAACGGAGTAACACTCGAATGTGCTGCTAGTCACAAAGAAGTGCTACGGCAAGGATATTGGGCCGTAGTATTACCTTAATTATCCATAAAACTACGGTGGAAAACATGCAACAGGACGAAAATCTCCACCTTGTTAACATAAACCAACCATAGAAGAGGTACGGCGGTGAACAGAACCAAGGATGAGACGGAGGGATAGAGGTGGAGTGGTATCTGAATGAGAATGGTGTGAGCTGGAGGGAAGGCAGCCTAATGACGGACGACAAGGTGGAAGCGGTTTGATTGTGGCCACCCCCCTCCGAGGTAAAGTTGTCTGGTTGTAGAGACAGAGGTTGTTGATACAGACTACGTTGATATTAAAACAATGTAACATACTATACTGGAGAATATTAATGTGCAATGTCCTAAATAAACCGCCAAGATAAAAGTGCTACGATTCTCTAGTGCCACTAGGCTATATACGGGCGAGGAAATAAGCATTTATAAACGTTCGACAGGTACCAGAATGACGGAAGATTGTCCAGACTGTTTCAGGGCAAAGGTTCGGGTAGTCCTTTGTCACGATTTAAGTTACTATAATCTATCCACTTTAACCTGATGTAAAACGGTCATCCCTAAATCTAGAACGCTAAGCTGTAACTACAGTACAGATTAATGCTAGAGAAAGATGCATGGTAGGAAAAGGACGTAGAGCCGTGGTATTGTCTTATTCTGCCACAGAGCTGTAGCAAACATTAACTCTACAATATGTGGCAAATCACCAAGAAGTGCAATGGAAAGGATGTACGAGTAGAGTCGTAATATTGCATGTCCGTGACTTTGTCCGTGCCAATGAGCTACGAAAAATAATCTGCAAAAGGACAAAAACCACTGCCAAGTCAAGTGTCCCTATCCTCGTTGGTTAAGGAAGCTCCATAATACCTCTTCATTAACGATTTATATTTGGATACGGCTAGATAATATCGTTTTGTACGATGTTTATGCAGAGTATGGTGATGTTTGTATTAAAGTAACAAATAAGGACGGCAAAGTGTAATAAGCAAAATAAGTCGTTCAGGAAGAGGTGTTAGGGAGCTTCCTTAACCTATGAGAACACGGGCTAAAGTGAAGAAAATACAACTCACTCCTGCTGAGGGTGGGAGTAATTATGAGTATAGGCTACATATGTGTCATTGAGGAAGGTCGCACGTGACAGCCGTGTGATCAGGCTACACTCCATCCGCCTTAACTTAGTCCAGATTTTCACCTCTTATGCAGCAGTCTCACGTAGCCAATCGCTAATAAGAAAAAAGAAAAAAAAGAAAAGACAATTCTACGACTCTACGTCCTTTCCATATAATTTCTTCGTGACTAGCACCATATTCTATTGTTAGTCTGTTATTGCAGCTCAGCGTTCAATATGGAGGCATAGCAGTTTTGGGCCAAGTTAAAGTAAAATGTGCATCTTTTCATTTATAACATATGGAGGACGTGAATAGCAAGATAGTCTAACACAGCACTTCCCAACTTTTTTTTGGGTTGGACCTCCCGTAGTATTTGTCCACATATCCACCCCCCCCCCCACCCCATCCCCAGCATGGTCATAGTCATAAACACTAGCAGATGGTCACGAAGCATCACTACTTGGTCATAAACACCTCTTCACTGTCCTAAAGCAGCTCCACAAAGCCATAAAGATCCAATCAACTCATGGTCGCAAAACAGCATCTCACAGTCACAAATCAACACATGAATGTTCATAATCGCTTTTATTATTTATCAGATTTCCTTGTTAAGAAACGCAAACTATTGTGCATTCTTTCAGTTTACAGACGTACCTATAGTTATTACTGTTAGGTTCACATAAATAAACATGTCAGTGTTGTCATCCCCAATCTAACTTAAGGAAGTGAAAGGAAGGAAGGAATAATGAAGAATTAGCGCCAAGCCATAATATCGCTATATGGCACTGTAGGAGTAGGGGGAAAATAAAGGCTAGAAGAAACATTGAAATATCAAGACGAGAGGTAGGACAAAAGAGCAGAAGAGGACAGGACAGTAAGGAGAGAGACTGGAGACAAAAAAGCTCCTTTTAGTAGCCTCTTACGACAAGCAGGGATACTGGGGAAGTATTCTTTCCCCCCCCCCTCCCCATGGGGTATATGAAAGCG
>NC_136983.1:45180794-45193294 GCF_032717465.1 Coenobita brevimanus | reverse complement strand
GAGAGAGACAGACAGACAGACAGACAGACAGAGACAGAGACTGACAGACAGAGACTGAAGGGCTTAGTGAAGGCCACCTCTGACATTTTGATCTGTATTTTCCTCCCTAACACCTCCTCTATAGCGATTTATTTTTGGATATGGCTGGCTAATATCCTTTTGAACGTTATCTATGCAGAGTGTGGAGATATTGGAAGGATTTATGCAACACAGAATAAGACAGTATGGTGTACTAAACAAACTGAATCGCCAAGAAACACGTGTTAGGGAGCACCCTTGACCGACGACAATACTGGCCTTTAATTTCAAAGCTTCGTCAACTTGTCAGTGAAGGAGGCTCTGAGCAGCAATTACAATAACTATAACAAGAGCTTAACACTGGAATATGGTGCTAGTCATGAAGAAGTGCTATGGAAAGAAGTTCCCTCTCATCTCTTCCTTACCGATTTATTCCTTATTCTGCTCCGTTACTATACTTCTGTGAATTACTCATGCAATGTATATCGACCTAAAAATGATATCAGAAGCAAAAACGAGGATGTTAATGGAAAGTTTGGAAAATAAATCGGTAAGGAAGAGGTTCTAGGGACCATTAATTACTGGAGGTGTTGGTTACAGCCTTCATTACGCCTCTACTACAGCTTAAAGTGGGTCATAGGAGCCTGAGTGTTCATCCGCTCACTATAAGGGGTTGCTGTTATCCCCAGTAGAGCAGTCCAGCTGCAGCTGAATGAAAGGATAATAAACATCCTGACAGAAACGTTACCAGCGCTTATCTCACCAGCCTTCCTCCCCTGTCTCTCTCTCTCTCTCTCTCTCTCTCTCTCTCTCTCAAACACACACACACACACACACACACACACACTCCCCCTCCACCTCCCTTTCCCTCTCCCCCTTCTCTTATTTTTCTTTCTTCCCTTCCCCTCCCCATCCCCCTCCCTTTCTCTTTCTTCGTGTGTGTGTGTGTGTGTGTGTGTGTGTGTGTTCTTACCTAATTGTTCTTACCTAATTGTATCTTTACAGGAATGAGTCAAGCTCGTACTGTCCCGTGTCTTAAACCATATTTATCGTACATATCCTTAAATTTGTGAATTGTTTAGGCACACACTATTTCATTCGGTAGTTCATTCCATTGATCAATTATTCTGTTTGGGAAACTGAATTTCCTTACGTCTTTATCACCTCTCTTCTTATGCAGTTTTTTGCAGTGTCCTCTTGCTGATGCTTCTCCATATGTTAAGTAATCATTTATGTCTATTTTCTCCTTCCCTGATATGCACTTATAGCATTATCATGTCACCTCTTTTCCTTCGCTCCTGTAGTGTTGATAGATTCAGTTTATTTAGTCTTTCTTCGTAGCTTAGGTCCCTTAAGCTTGGTATCCATCTTGTAGCGGCCCTTTGAACTTTTTCAATCTTGTCTATGTGCTTTTTGAGATGAGGACTCCAGACTACTGATGCATATTCCAGGGTTGGTCTAATGAATGATGTTATTATCCTTCTTAGCATGTCTTCATTTATGTATGTGAATGCTATTCTCATATTTGCAAGCAGTGTATACATGTTCCGTACCTTCTCGCTGATGTGGTCAGCCGGAGATAGTCTGTTATTGATAATCACACCTAGGTCTTTCTCTCTTTCTGATGTGTATAGGGTTTATTTCCTAACTTATAATCCCAATCAGGTCTTTTTCCACTTTTACCAAACTTGATTACATGACACTTGTCCACATTGAATTCCATTTGCCATGTACTACTCCATTCATGAAGTTTATTTAATTCTTCTTGTAGCTCCCTACAAGAGTCTGTGTTAGTAATTCTCCTTTGTATTTTTGCATCATCTGCAAACATATTCAGATAGCTCTCATTTCCAGTGTTACTGTTTATATCATTTATATACACTAAAAACATGATTGATGCCAGCACTGAACCCTGTGGTACTCCACTAGTCACTTCTTTCCATGATGAGTAGTTTCCTCTTAGTACTGTCCTCATTTCTCTTTTTATGAGAAAGTCGCATCCAACAAAACAGTTTGCCTCGAATTCCTCCTTGATGGTACAGTTTCCATAAAAGTCTTTGGTGTGGTACTGTGTCAAAAGCTTTCTTGAAATCTAAATAGATACTGTCCACCCATCCTTCCCTTTCCTGTATTGTGTTTGTTACTCTGTCATAGTAGCTCAACAGATTAGTAACACATGATTTTCCTTTTCTGAAACCAAACTGTCTTTCTGTTATCATACTGTGTTCTTCTAGATGATTTACCCAAGCTTTTCTTATAAGTTTTTCTAATACCTTACTTACAACACTGGTCAGTGATACTGGTCGGTAGTTGAGAGGATTTTGTCTATTTCCTTTTTTGAATAAGGGGACTATATTTGCTTTTTTCCAAATATCAGGTAGTTTACCTTGACTCAAGGATTTCTTGAAAATTAAAAATAATGGTTTACTTAACTCCTTTGCACATTCTCGTAGTACCCAACATGAAATTTCATCAGGACCACTTGCTTTTCCTCTGTCTAGTCTACTTAACTCCTCCTGTATTACTTTTTCTGCTATTTGTATATCTGGTAGTATGTGTGGACATGCGTGTTCCACATAGTCCCTCTCAAAATTTTTTTCTTCTGTAAAAACTAATTGGAAATTCTTATTTAGTGCTTCACAAATATCTTTCTCTTGTGTATAAGTGATTCCCTCGTCCGTGATGGATTGTATTATATCTTTTACTTTGGTTTTGCTTCTGATATAGCTGTAAAACAGCTTTGGTTGATCACTACTTTTATTTATTATATCCTCCTCAAACTGTTTTTGGGCTTCCCTCCTTATTCTTGAATAATCGTTTCTTGCCTGTTTGTAATTATTATACGCCCTTTCACTATTATGTCTTCTGTATCTATTCCACAACAAGTCTCTTCTTTCTTTTGATTTTTTACATTCTGTATTGAACCATTTCTGTATTTTCTTATCTGCTTCTTTGTGCTGTGGGATGTACTTCTGGACTCCTATTTCATAAAATTCACAGAATTTTTTATATACAGGATTTAAATCTTGTCCTCTAATCTCATTTTCCCAATCAACTTCTAAGAAATACTTCTTTAGGTCTTGATAATTTCCCTTTTTATAGTTTAGGCTATTTTTGTAACTGTCATTGCTGTTTACTATGTCATATGCTATCCTGAAGTTATAATTTAGTACTGCATGATCGCTTTTGCCGAGTGGAGGGTGATATATTAAACTGTCAATATCATTTTCTTGCCTAGTAAATATTAGATCTAGCACTGAAGGTACATCAAGTCCTCTTTTTCTGGTGGTTTCCCTCACATGTTGCGTTAGGAAGAACTTTTGTACGAGATCCAGGAGCTTTTGGTCCCAACAGCTTTCTTGGCTAATTATATCTAGAGTCTTCCAATTTATATTTGTATTGAAATCCCCAGTTAGTATAATTCTTTCTGATTTCTCTTCCATTTTATGTAGTAATGATCTTAAACTCTGAATTGTACTCTCTGCCAGGTCCTCATATTCATCTCTTTCCCATGTGTTTGATCTGGGTGGCATGTATAAATTGGCTACAATTACTTTACCTTCAGATGTGTCGATCTCTACTGCAATCAGTTCTACTTGTGATGGTATCAATCAATCAATCAATCATTTCCTGTGGCACCCTCGGGGATGCATAGGGCCTCGATGAACTCACACCACCACATCCTATCTTGTGCTAACTCCTCAAGATCTCCCCAACACTCATCTCCAGCTTCCCGTCTCATTGTCCTCACCCACGTCTCTTTTGGCCTTCCTCTACCTCTCCTACCAAGTGCCACCCATCCTGGTGTACCTCGTACTATTCCCTGTCTCCTATACACATGTCCTAGCCACTTCCATCGTGAGAATCTAACATATTCATCAATCGGCTGCACTTCCGTTATTTCTCTAATTCTACTATTTGGTATCCTTTCCCACCACTTAACTCCTAATATTCTTCTAAGTGCTTTATTTTCAAACACCAAGAATTTATTTTCCATAGTCACTGTGCTGTACCAAGACTCGTGTCCATAAATTAAGATACTCCTAACCATTACCTTATAAAGTTTGATTTTTGTATGCACAGAGAAAATGTTATTCCAAATATTTTTAAGCATTCCCATTGCCTGATTAGCCTTCTTTAACCTTTCCTTGAATTCAAAGTTCAAAGAACCATCCTTGGCTAAATAAGTACCTAAATATTTAAACCTATCAACTTGCTTTACAACCATACCTCCAATTACACATTCCTGCGCATTTTCCATATTCATATTTGATTATTTCAGTTTTTCCACAATTAATAACCAAACCCACCTTGCGACCTTCACTCACCAAACAGTCCAACACTCTCTGCATCTCTTCTGGCCCATCACAAATCAAACTATATCATCTGCATAATCTAAATCCAAGTTTCCTGTTCTCTCCCCAAAGTATACCTGCACCGGTTTCTGTTCCAACGCGTTTCATAATGTAATCAATGACCAATATAAACAGTAAAGGCGATAGAACACCACCTTGAATTACTCCGGACTTGACTTCAAACGAATCACTCAGACAACCATCAACCGTCACTTTACAAAATGTGTCCTCATGCATGTTCATAATGACCCTCACAAACTCCTCTGGTATTCCATAATGTCTCATGATCTTCCCCATAGTCTCTCTCGAAACACTATCAAAAGCCTTTTCAAAATCAACAAAACAAAGACTTAACGGTACTCTCATTTCATTAACTTGCTGCATCAAATGCCTAACTATAAAGATCTGATCATTGCAACCACGTCCCTTTCTAAAACCAGCCTGTTCATCCCTCAGAATACCCTCAACCACTGGCTCCAACCTATTTAACAATACTCTATTGTAAACTTTCAAAGCTATCGGTGACAAAGAGATTCCCCTCCAATTACCACATTCACTCAGGTCTCCCTTCTTCGGAACTTTAACAATTACACCATTCTTCCAAACTGATGGTAGTAACCCCGTCACCCATATCTTATTGAATAGCTTGGTCAAGATCATTATTAATCTATCCCCTCCACTTTAAACATTTCCCGGAAATAAAACCATCACTCCCCTGGTGCCTTATTATTCTTTAACTGTTTTACTGCTTTCTCCACTTCTGCAAGCCTCAACTCTCCTGTTTCTATATTTAAATCTTCCTGAGCAGACGGTATATCCTCTTCTGGTGGTATTGGTCTATTAAGAACTGTCTCAAAATGCTCTTTCCATCTATTTTTAATATCTCCATCTTTGGTCAATAAATTTCCTTCCCTGTCTCTAACTGGTATTTCCTTGCGTTTACCTGCATTACCACTCAGTTCTCTAATCGATTCATATGCTATTCTTTGACTCTGTCCATCATTTTTGTTTATTAAGATTTCAGTCTCTGCAACCTTTTCATCCACACATCTTCTTTTATCTCTCCTAGCTAACCTTCTTACTTCTGAATTCAAACTCCAGTACGCAGCTCTTGCTAATTCAATCTCTTGTTCATCAACGCATTGCATCTCACTCCTCAATTTAGCCTCACCTCTCTTTTTTATCATATCCCACGTTTCCTCTGATATCCATTTCTTTCTCCTGAATCTATGTCTCCTTCCAATCGTACATTCAGCAGTCTCATGCAAAACTTTGTTCACATCCTCCCACATCTCATCTACACTTCTCTCCCCCTCTTCCAACGTTTCCAACACCAAAAACCTATTTCTGCATTCTAATCTGAATTCCTCCTTTTCTTCTCCTTCCCTTCTAAGCTTAACAATATCGTATCTACCAACACCAGATTTTTCCTTCTTCTGATTTTTAAGTTTAAACCTTATTTTTGCAATGCTAAGTTGATGGTCACTACCAATATCCGCTCCCCGTTTAACATGAACATCTAGCAGAAGGCTTCTATGCCTCCTACTGATAGCGATGTGATCAATCTGATTTTTATATTTTCCACACGGCGACACCCAAGTTGTCTTGTGTATATTGGTAAAAATGCTGAAAGAGTGTGCCCCCGATGACTAAGTCATTTGCTAGACAGAAGCTTCCAAACCTCACTCCGTTTTCACTCATCCTACTACCAACTCCCATCTTACCCATACATGCCTCAAATCCCTCATTTGAACAGCCCATTACTGCATTAAAGTCTCCAACGCAGATCAAAACATCATGTCTAGGTACCCTTCCTACTCCTTCTTGCAACTTTTCATAAACTGTGTCTTTCCTTTCATCGAGTGCATCATTAGTAGGTGCATAACACACAAACAGACTGATGTTGCCATGATTTGATTTAAACCGTGCGTATAACAATCGCTCATCTACAGGATCCCACTCACATAAAGCCTTATTTGCCTTACAACCCAGCAACAATCCTACTCCCTGATAATGCATTCCGTCCTGTCGGCCAGATATCAATAAACGTATACCATCCTCCAAATCCAACTTATCGACTCCAGTTAATCTAGTTTCTGTCAGAGCACAAATATCAAGTCCGTAATTTTGAAAAACCTTCACTAACTCATCGATTTTACCGTCATGAATTAGCGTTCTCACATTCCAGTTACCAATTTTAATTGTATTTTTTGCATTGACAAAGGAATTAGATTGTAACTGAGGCAACCGTGAGATTCTTAGCACCCCCTGCCCATTTAAGGGCTGCACGGGACTGGGGGCCATTATTGTTCTTTCAGAGTCCATCAAGGTTTCTTTGGCTAACTTCCTGAACACCTCGCCATTGTGTTGCAGTCGCAGTAGGCAGCTAACTTGCCTGATTGCCCACACCCGAAAGACCCAGCTATGCTGTAGCCAATCACGTGCCGGCATGCTTCCCAGCCATTTCACTCTCAAGGAGTTCCTCTGCCTGAGAAAGCAACCACCCCCCTGCTCCCGAGGGCTTTTGATCTGTGTAGGTAGAGGGCGATCACTCCCTCACTAGCCATATACAGTGTATATACAGTGTATAGGCTACACTCACCTCATATATATCTAGTTTTATTTCCTTGACTTTTAGATTTTTCTTAGTTAATATTATAATTCCTCCTCCTTTTTTTTTGTGTGTGTATGTGTGTGTGTGTGTGTGTGTGTGTGTGTGTGTGTGTGTGTGTGTGTGTGTGTGTGTGTGTGGTAAGAGAAGAGGAATATGTGGGTCTAACAAGAAATGTATGGGTTTAACAAGGAATGTATGGGTTTAACAAGGAATGTATGTGTTTAACGAGGAATGTATGAGTTTAACGAGGAATGTATGGGTTTAACGAGGAATGTATGGGTTTAACGAGGAATGTATGGGTTTAACAAAGAGGTAAGAATGTTAAGCCTCTGTAATTTAGCTGTAGGGATCTCCTTCGTGGGTTACAAAACTTATGAAGACAGGAACGACAAGGCAAAGAAAATTCACAGCCTTACCATGTCTCTCGTTCCTACTGCAATATATATATATATATATATATATATATATAAAAACAATATTTTTTTTTTAGGAAGAACAAGGATATTGCACACACACACACACACACACACACACACACACACCTTACTACTCTCTCTTTCTCTCTCTCTCTCTCTGTCAGTCTGTAAGTCTCTGTCTGTCTGTCTGTCTCTCTCTCTCTCTCTCTCTCTCTCTCTCTCTCTCTCGCGCGCGCGCGCGCGCGCCACAGATTATATGCTTAAGTTACGGGAGGAATATTTTTTTCATAGGAACGGCAAGGAAAAGAAAGTTCACAATCTTACCATGTCTTCCTCCTACTGCAAAAATATGTATATAAATAGGAAAAGAGATTATTTTTCCAGTTAAAGTCAAAATAGTGTACAGAATTTTTTCATTTCTCGTTCTTCGTGAAACCGTCAAAGAGGGTGTAAAGAAATGGGCGGGGAGGGCAAAGGAATGGGCGGGGTGATCAAAGAAATGGGTGGGGTGATCAAAGAAATGGGTGGGGTGATCAAAGAAATGGGTGGGGTGATCAAAGAAATGGGCGGGGTGGGCAAAGAAATGGGCGGGGTGATCAAAGAAATGGGCGTGATTAAAGAAGTGGTTGGGTGAGCAAAGAAAGGGGCTGGGTGGGCAAAGAAATGGGCTGGGTGGGCAAAGAAATGGGCGGGGTAATCAAAGAAATGGGCGGGGTAATCAAAGAAATGGGCGGGGTGATCAAAGAAATGGGCGGGGTAATCAAAGAAATGGGCGGGGTAATCAAAGAAATGGGCGGGGTAATCAAAGAAATGGGCGGGGTGATCAAAGCTATGGGTATAGTTAAAGAAATGGGCGGTGGGGCTGGGCCAGGAAGCTGTGTAGGTGAGAATGGGTGTTATGGAGCTGAGGCCTGACTTCTTCATAAATAAATCAATAAATAAATAACCGGACGTATCTAATGCCTGGATATACTAGCGTCTCTCGCCTTTCTTCCTCTCCCCCAAAAGGACGATGGGGGACTGCAGGGAACGTGTAATTTCAGCCTGCAGTCCACGGGGTTCAGGTGCTGTGGAATTAATGGTGTGAGTGTGGTAATGGTTTATATCAGAGTTTTCACTATAACGAGGCAGAGGTGTGTTTGTCTCCAAGTGTCTGGTTATGCAACGCAAGCAAGTGTTTGGATGAGGTCGAGATATGCACACACACACACACACACACACACACACACACACACACACGCGCCTTACGCGCCACATACACTCTCATCACGACTGGAGACAGCCATATTCTTGATGTTTTTTTTGTTTGTTTGTTTTTTTTGCCAGTGATGTGAATATTTGGATGGACATTATTTTTAGTTGACCCAAGGAGATAACCGCCCAGTGGTACGACACCGAATGCCGATGGTAGAGCCACAAGGGAGGGGGGAGGGGGAGAGTTAGCCCCCGGAAGGCTCCACATCCCCCGTTATTTGGTTATATGGTCACCACCCAGGGCTGTAAATGGTTTTCCGGGTTACAGGAAACCATTTGTCTTGTCACTCAGTGTAGAGCCACCTGCAGTGGAAAGAGTACTAAAAAGTGACAGGAAGAATGGGAGAAATAGGAAGACAGGAGGCCAGACACAGAAAAAGAATGATAAAAGTGGAGAAAGAAGTAAGTAGCACTACATCAAGTGAGTGGATGATGGGTCACCACCACTTACCACCCATGGATATATAGCACAGCATGTACAGTAAACAAGTAGATGCATGAAGAATATGTATGTAACATTGCGAGGAAGGAAGCAAAGGAAGGGCAATGTATAGAACAAGGAGGGATCAACTGGGGATGCATAGTATGTAAATCATTGCAATTTTAGGACAAGGTAGAGCAAAACGAGTAAACAAGCACACTTACTCCTGTCATTATGAATCACCGAATTTCATGTAACCGCCATTTTATACTTATTAAGCTTTTGGATTTGCCCAGTCCCGTCATATGAAAACAAAATTACTATGAAGCCTCAATGCCAAACCGTCCACTATCACTACTGAGTTATCTTGATTGTGGAACTTTCCTTTCATACGATGACCACAGCAATATGATAACACTATTGATAATCTCTCTCTCTCTCTCTCAGTCTCTCTCTCTCTCTCTCTCTTTATGGTATGCAAAATAAACCGCCTCCATGTCACCCTGTCGGCCGTCAGACTGCCCTTCCTCCAGCTCACCACTCTCCTTTAATGTACAGTACCTTCCCTCACTTACTAACCTGCAAAGATAACTAATCTGTGGCGGAAAATCACAGCATTTCAAGTTTATCCGCCTGCATGGCTCCATCTCATATCTTTCGTGGTAGCTAACACGAATTTCCGGTGATTAGTACTGAGACAGGGATATATAGAGTTCTCAAACGGAAAGATTACCATCATTTGTCAAGAAAAATCACCAATAACATAACGAGAAAATTATCTCATATGAAGTTCCCAAATCAGTTTCTTCTATGCATCTTACCCGAAACGATGCTATCACGTTGCACTGAGAAAACGTCGAAGAATATGGAACATTTCCGCTAAGGTTAGCTTGCTTGCTGATGACAAACTTTCCCATATTACGTTATTTGTACACATATTACCTAGTGTGTTGTGTAGACAGAACAACCGCACTCGTACTAAGAGATGCAAAACTGGCAGAAATACGGTATTTGATTTCCATAGCTTAAGTAGATTCTTCAACTTATGATCAGTGTACTGTCCTGACTAATGACTGTATCTGCAGGAAGGACAGGAACAGATTACATTAGTTTTGTATACCTCTTGTTAATGAAAAAACAAACTCACGATTACAACAGGAAGCTAACAGTAAATGTGCTATTTAGCGAATCTAGCACTATACAGTATATAGAAACAAAATCAATTCCCAGCCACAATTATGAATTGATCTTGCAGGAGGGACAATGAGAGGAGAATGCAAAACTTCCATATCATTGATGTGTACTTCCTGCAAGAACAAAGCAGGGAATTAGTCGTAAGGTAATATGTAATCCAGCGGTATCTAGCAACTCCAACCGGGCGAACAAATAAAATGCTCCCCAAGGCTCGCCTCTGTCTCACTTATCTATCTAACCTTGTGGGGTGAGGAACGCATGGACTGCAGCCATACCGTGTGACTGGGTGACATCAATCTTGGGAGGCCGCGTGTACGTGCGTTCGTGTTGACGACTGGACTCCACCCACACTCTGTGAGTATTGTTGCTTAGCAATCTGTTTGTCCTAAAAATTGTTTCATATTAAGTACACAAATGTCTTATGTTGAACTTTTAGTTCAAAATGCAGATGCGCAAAATTTCGGTTGTGCTGAACTGTCACGTGATATGTTAGTATTAAAGGTAAGGGAAGTCGCCGGGAGATGCTTATATCCGCCGTACTTATCTCCGTAACTTAGGCCCCTGAGCCTGTGGCAGGTTAATCACCCACTATACTTGGACAACCAGTGTATCATCCAGGTTACTACTGTAACATCCCCTGAGTGTTTCCCAGCCGGTATTCTTACGTAAAGTGTCCGTATGAATTATGCCAAAGTTCTTTTACGACGACCTGAAACACTGCCCATCCAAATGTGCAAAATATTGTTGTGGTGAACTGACCATGTATATATCGCAGATGTGCAAAAATTCCTTAATGCTGGAGTGAATGACGTCAGCAGACCTAGCTTAATTACAAGTCAATTGTTCAATCAGTTTAATGTACAGAAATTTTGTACTGTCATGAACGAAGAGCCATCATTAAGAATACTACTACAACCACTAGTAAATAATAATAATAATGATAATAATAATAATAAGCAATTACACAGTACACACACTTTGTCATTATAGAAATGTAATTTGAGTTAATACTCACTGTGTTACGTTTCCCTTATGACTAATATTGTCGTAAAGGTATAGCTAAAATGAACGGTGATACACATTTACTCAGAAACAGTTAGGAGCTGGAGTGGAGAGTGAAGTAGGAACGAATGGACAGTGTGGTAGGACCTGCAGTGGAGTGGTGGAGAGTGAGGTAGAGGAGCGAGGGAGGAACTAGTGACCAGAATAGACAGCAAGGCCTTGTAGACAGGCTGGAGGTGACACGCACGGGAATACACCAACGTTTCTCGGGTTAGGTCGCGTGTGTTTGCGAGGACAGTGCCAGACCCGTGTTTTCATAGGTAAGAGTGATAGTAGTAGTAACAGCCAAGGCCAATAAGTCTTATTGGCCTTGGTAACAGCAGCAACAAAAACAACAACAACTATAGTAGTAGTAGTAGTAGTAGTCTATCTATCTATTGCCAGACGCCATAATCCCGCAAGGGGTGGCCATTTGACTTTGAGTTATTTGTTTTACGGGGAGGGGCACTAACCCTCCATCAACCCACTTGTTGACACGTAGGGAGCACGTATGGTTTGGTTATATGGTTACCACCCAGCGTTGTCAGTTTCTTGGCTTACAGGAAACCATTTGGCTTGTCACTCAACGTTAAGCCATCTGTAAAGGAAAGAAAAGCAATAAGAAGTGACAGGAAAGATGGGAGAAATAGGAGGAGAGGAGGGTAGGCACAGAAAAAGGCTAAGGAAGAAGTAGGCAGCACTACATCAAGTGAGTGGTACTTGCCCGGGCAACCGACAGCGTCCTCCTAGCCAGGCTGAGATGTGGGCACCATCCAGCCCTCTTAAGCTACCAGAAGTGGCTGGATGACTCCGTCGCTGATGCCTGTCCAGGATGCAACACAGCACCCCATACTATTAAGCACATTGTGAAAGACTGCATTGCACACAATCACCTACGCCAACAACACAACATACACTCTTTGAGAGCTCTGTGGGAAAGCCCGGTCTCGGCCATGGCCTTCCTAAGGGACTCGGGGCTGTTCGGCCAGACTGCTTAGGGAACAACAACTACTACTACTACTACATCAAGTGAGTGGATGATGGTCGCCACCACCTACCACCATAATACTAATACTAATAATAATAATGATAATAATAATAATAACCTTTTGTTGTATAAATACTCTGTATACATTTGCAGCAATAAATATTTCAGTCAGTCAGTAATAATAATAATAACAATAATA
>NC_136983.1:45058294-45175794 GCF_032717465.1 Coenobita brevimanus | reverse complement strand
ATATGACTTTCCTCATTGAAACCATATATTAAGAGATACAAATCTACTCATTTCTAAAGAATTAACATAGAAAACATTAAATTATAAGGGATGAATGAGCTGACTAGTTGGTAGACTTGCCAGATTAGAATATTTTTACCTTTTTGTATGACTCATACAAATGAATAAGCTCTTGTTGTGTGTATTCATTGGAGAGTGTAAGTGGTTTTGTAAGTAGGAATGACATTAATCCTATCACAAGTGCACACAAACAAATGCAGCATATGATTCATGAGCATGCGTGTCCTACGACGTCTGTGGCAGGCTCGACCATGACGATTGTCAATTGTCTTCACCCCACAAAGCACCCCATTGAGTTACATGGAGAGAGACTGACAAGTGAGGAAGTGAAGGAGCGTTGTGGTGTGGGTGTGGATGTGATAGAAAGCGTTTTGAGAAATACACTGAGGTAGTTTGGCCATGTGGAGAAGATGGAGAGTAAAACGAAGAGAGTGTATGTCAGTGAATGTTAGTGAGGTGGAAGGGGTGGGAGGGAGGGGGAGACCAGGGATGAGATGGAGGGATGGAGTGGAGAGGCATTTGAGAGAGAGGGAGGATGATTTGAGGGGAGAGCAGCGTAATGGCAGGGGACAGGGTGACATGGAAGCGATTAGTTTGTGGCCACCCCTTCTGGAATGAAGGCGTGTGGCTATAAACAGATAGGTAGACAGATTGTTGTTTCTAAGGTATACAAAGTACACACACAACGAAAGGAGGTGGTGGGTCATAATACCATACACCCGCGTCAGTACACATACCTCGTACCGTACTTATACATGGTCAGTGGTCACAAATTTGGCAAGATCCGTCACCTCCTTTTGTTATATAATGCACTCTATACTCTTACAACAAATTATATATATATATATATATATATATATATATATATATATATATATATATATATATATATATATATATATATATATATATATATATATACCTTTGTGTTAGGTGGGGGCCTCGCCATCCACTCACTCGATGTATTGCTGCTTTGGATATCTGCCCTTTCCTCTCTTCATCCTTCCTCTTCTGTCTTTCTTCCCTTCATTCTTTCCTCCTTCTTCTGCCTAAGGGTGACTTTACACTCTCTCTTCTGTCTCTCTTTCCTTCATTCATTCCTCTTCCTTCTGGCTATGGGTGACTTTACAGAGTAAAAAACCAAATGGTTTCCTGTACACTAGGAAACCATTTACTACGCTGGGTGGTAACCATATAACTAAATTATGGCGCCTGGTGGTTTAGTGGTCGGATTGAGCTTGTGTAGGTTTATATCCAACGGGTGGTTGGGGTTTATTGCTCACGTAATGCCACTCAGGGATGAGTGAGGCTGGTCACTCATATTAAATGTCAGGACCAACTTGCCTAGCCCCGGGCTTCTACGCTCGTCTATATATATATATATATATATATATATATATATATATATATATATATATATATATATATATATATACACGGTAAGATTTATAAATTCACGCAGAAAACTGCGGAGCCTCCTCTGCTACCTAAGCTATAGTCTCTCTTACGACATGGTTACGATTGATTCCCTGCCATAACTTGCTTTTATTTTTTTATTCATTCATTGTAAAGGTATACAGCACATATATGTTTAGTAGGGATAAGGAAAGGAGATTTTCAGAGCTCTTCGTTGTCCACTGTTCTTCCTTCGATAAGGAAATGTTTCTCATGAGAGAATTTACAAGAAAATTTAAGCTCAAGAAATTTTATGAATACTTGTACTTCCGCCCAGTTGTCACTGTTTACTATATTTTCGGCGTCCGTTTGCGTCTTCCAAGTTACAAATAATTATCAATAAATGGAGAAATTTGAACAGCCTCAGGAATAATTTTGCAACGAAAATATTCATATTGAGTATAGATGTACGTGGGCTTATCATAAAAGAATTTTTTCCTTGGTTAGGGAAAGTAAATGGAATAAATACACTATTAAGGAATCGGACACAGGGCATCGTCTGCTCCTGTTGGTTTAAATGGTAAATATAGCCACATGGATTTTGTGCATGGTAGTGACGTCTCTCCGTAAATGTGAGTGGCTACATATATTATAAATTACCAGGGAACTGCAGTATGGTTCAAAATAAACTCTTTTCGTCAAAATAGCAGGCCCTAATGGTCAATATCCTTAAGCCTAACATGGTGAAAATTTTCTTTGTGTTGGAGGCGTTGTAGAAAGTTTTACCTTTATTTCTTCTAATGGAATTATGCTTTTATACGAAATATATATCCTGTCACAGTCTAGTGAGATTATGTATCTTCACGTTGGATGGAGACCAGTATGCATCAAATAGTACCTGTAGTTTATAGTTGTCATTTTTATTGCTGTTGTACTATTTTATTCAGATTAGTATACTACCCTAGTTGCAAAGAGGGTTAAGGAAAGATGTTGCTAATCTATTCCAGTAAGAAGTCTCCCCCAGGCTGAAAAAAATTGCCTGCCAGTGTTATTAATAAAAAAAAAAAAAAAAAAAAAAACTAACTTAGATGGGAATTATTATGATTTCCTTACTGCATTGCAAGGGGTCACCCCTAAGTTACATAAAATTATCTTGAGCAAGTTAGAAGAAAACTTTCAAAATAATCTGTAGAGAAGGGTCAATGTACTCTAAGTCACTTCCAACCCGTTCATTTCAAGAGGTGTCTCATTACCATCACTGCCATCATCATCATCATCATCCTAACCCTAATTTGTACCTTTAAAAATGAGCTAGTTAGCATCCAGGAAGGAGTGAGAAAGCACAGTTGTAGAATTACCAACAACATGTCCAGTGAAATGTTACAAAATCATTCTACAAAGATGACATTTGTCTTTCAGCTGAATGAAAAGATCTTTTGTTAGCAGTATACAGCTACCGCTGATTGACCTAGGACCTCCCCCCACAAGGTATTAAAAAACACAGAAATCATGGTATATCACAATGTTTGTTCATGAAATGCCATTCATTAATATGAAATCATGTTTCCCTTGTTTTTCAGGACCAGTTGGATGCAGTTTGGCATGGAATCACTTAGATCTCTAAAGTAATATGAGGACATTTCCTTGCACCAAACATTTGTCAGTTCAGTCTTGAGGTTGTCCAGATTGGGTGTCTTCTCTGCCATGGTTTTCTTCATCTCTGCCCAGCTCTTTTCTATCGGATTTAGATCCCGACTTTGCCAGGCCAGTCAAGGACATTAGTCCGATTATCCTGAAGCCATTTTGTCACCTTTCTTGACTTGCGACATGGAGCTGAATTGTGCATGAAAAAGTCACACCCATGAATAGCAAACAAGTTTAACAAATGATCTTTCAGAACTTGAATGTACCTGCTCCCATTCATTATCAAGTTTTTAGGAAGAGTATAAAGCCCTCCCCTTCCCATTTCACCTGAGAAATACCCCGATACCATTACTGATTGTGGGTGCTTAACAGTCTGCACCATGTATGCAGGGTCGTATCGACTACGTTACAGGAGGCAGGGCGACAAACCTTGGCAGAACGCACCTGGAACACTTGAAATGTGCTTTCATCGGAAAACATAACTTTTCTCCATTCATCCGATGTCGAGTGTGCATACTACTTAGCCAACTGAATGTGCTGCTTCTTCATGCAGTCAGTGAGAAGCGGTTTCTTGGCTGCCATGCAGCTTGGCAAACCCAGCTCCTTCTGTAAGCAGTGTTGGATAGTTCGAATTGTGACATCTTGTAACAGCTGAGGATGAATTCTCTTCAATTCTGCTGCTGTCAGTCAAGGATTCATAATTATTTCCCTCTTCAGAAGCATACCTGTACTGCTGGAAGTCGTCCTCTTCTTTCCACTGCCATGCTTGTGCTCTGGTGCGACATCAGGTAGCAGGCTGCTTGTTGCAGCAAGAATCTGCATGATGGTCGACTTTGCGCGTCCAGTATGTTCACAAATCATGTTGATAGGGACATTATCCTGCCTCTATGCAATGATATTGACCCTCTCATCCCTTGAGCAGTACTTTATAGGCATGACAACTCGACTCTTGGAAAATAATGGCAAACAGTAATGCATGTGAAAAAAAGAGGGAGGTGCAAGCTCAGAGCGACCGGAACATATACTCCCACTCTCAGTTCTGGGCAAGCATTGATGTGCTGAGTGTTTCACCACCTCCCGCCAGCACCAAAGGAGCTGCCAGTCACTTCTTGCCCCCAAAATTCACTTGGTAGAGGTGAAAACACAAAGCAAAGACAGACAACTCTCCCATAGCAATTCTGGGTGTAGGTTCTAAGTCAATTTTCAGTGGATATATATATATATATATATATATATATATATATATATATATATATATATACATATATATATATATATATATATATATATATATATATATATATATATATATATATACATATATATAAATGCCTCCAAGTTGCGCTGTCACCCACCATTTGACTGCCCTCCCCCCAACCCACTCTCCCCTCCCTCTCAACTCCATCTTTGTGTTTTCATCTCTACCAAGTGAATTTTGGGGACAAGAAGTAACTGGCAGCTCCTTTGGTGTTGGCAGGAGGTGGTGAAACACTCAACACGTCATATATATATATATATAAGGTGGGTTTGGTTATTAATTGTGGAAAAACTGAAATAATCAATATGAATATGGAAAATGCGCAGGAATGTGTAACTGGAGGTATGGTTGTAAAGCAAGTTGATAGGTTTAAATATTTAGGTACTTATTTAGCCAAGGATGGTTCTTTGAACTTTGAATTCGAGGAAAGGTTAAAGAAGGCTAATCAGGCAATGGGAATGCTTAAAAATATTTGGAATAATAACAATTTTTCTGTGCATACAAAAATCAAACTTTATAAGGTAATGGTTAGGAGTATCTTAATTTATGGACACGAGTCTTGGTACAGCACAGTGACTATGGAAAATAGATTCTTGGTGTTTGAAAATAAAGCACTTAGAAGAATATTAGGAGTTAAGTGGTGGGAAAGGATACCAAATAGTAGAATTAGAGAAATAACGGGAGTGCAGCCGGTCGATGAATATGTTAGGTTCTCACGATGGAAGTGGCTAGGACATGTGTATAGGAGACAGGGAATAGTACGAGGTACACCAGGGTGGGTGGCACTTGGTAGGAGAGGTAGAGGAAGGCCAAAAGAGACGTGGGTGAGGACAATGAGACGGGAAGCTGGAGATGAGTGTTGGGGAGATCTTGAGGAGTTAGCACAAGATACAGTAGGATGTGGTGGTGTGAGTTCATCGAGGCCCTATGCATCCCCGAGGGTGCCACATGAAATGATTGATTGATTGATTGATATATATATATATATATATATATATAATGTTAGCCAGATCCACAGGACAGGTTGAAATTTGCCCCATCACTTTAGAATTTTCTCTCAAGCTAAAAATCATGAGGAAGTATTGTGTATAAAATAGAGAAGTACCGTATTAGATCCAAGGGGTTAAGCATATTAACCAAATCTTGGGTTAATATTTGAGGGTTTTTAAAGTTTGGACATGTGAAGAGAATGGAAAATGAAAGACTGACTAAGAGGGTGTATGTAGGTGAAATGAAGAGAGGGAGAGGGACGAGAAGACTGAGGATGAAGTGGAGAGATGGAGTTGAGAGATATATGAGGAAGGGGAGAGTGAGTTGGGGGGAGGGCAGTCAAATGGTGGATGACAGAGCGACTTGGAGGCGTTTTGTCTGCGGCCACCCTTTGCGGGATTAAGACGTCGGGCTATAGGTAGATACCGGTAGATAGATTTTAAAGTGCTATTCCATGGGTTAATGATCTTGGTAAAATTGTTTCTTGCCTGTTTATCATCCAGTCATATTTTTTGCCATCAAGAGTGTAGAGATCTGGGTCTAGGCTAATTAGTTTTGACATTAAAGGCAAGAATGACCGGCATCACATGCCTTTGAGTGGTATTATTTGAGCAATAAACCCCAGCAACTCTTTAAATGCAACAAAACTCTTATGTGGCCCCATCTGGTTGGAATCCTTTCATCCACTAGACTACCATGTGTCACCTGGACCACATATACTTTTATTTTTTATTTATTTATTTTTACATCATTTCATCTTGGGGATCAGTGTACTGTACTGATGAAAATGAGAATTGTGAGGATTATTTTTTTCTTTGCAGGTGGTGGCAGAATAAATCATCATGGTGAAGGAGACTCCCAACGACCTTGCCACTTCCGGCCCTGACCCATCCCTCACAAACACTGACCCACCAACATCAACAGCGCTGCCCATTCTTAAGGAGTTTCTCTTACAGCGTGACAAATTTGGTAAATACTGTATGCTCTTCTCCTTTCTACTTTGCTCTGTGTGTTTAATCTTTTATTGTTAATCAGGATTGTAGGGGCCCAAGGCTAAGCTACTTAGTCCTGAATTGTAAGACTTGCCCAGGTGGTATTATATGAGCAGTAAACCCCAACCACTTCTCAGATTCAAATCGTTATGGGAAACATTGTGGTGAAGGAGGGAGCCAAAAAACTCTGCCTCCCTTGGCCCTGACCTGACCCTCACAGACACCAACCCACCACCACCAACACTGCTGTCCACTCTGAAGAGTTATTATCACACTGGGACAAGCTTGGTATTTAACCCTGTCAGTAGCTGTCATCCAGTCCATTATTGCCCCATAGCTAGCATAGCAACCCAAGAGACTAGCACATTTACTCTTAACTCAGCTCAACCCACATATGCTCCTAGTCAGTCTCATTTTATATTCCCTCAGTCTCATTTTACATTCCCTCCACGTGACTAAACCATCTCAGGCTACTTTTCCCAACACTTTATAGAGAATACTCAGTAGCAGTATACACATCTAAAAAAATATGTGCAGATGGTTAGGTCTCTTAGGGTAAGTCAGGATTCCAGGGGCTTCCATGGTGAGTGAACAAGTGTGTGGTCCATTTTACCAGGCATGATGTTAATGGCTATCCCTTTATTGTGTTTTCTCTTTCCTTGCTTTCTGGACCCTGCCGCACCTTGTACTTGGATGGGAAAAAGAGATGATGGTGATGATGATGATGTTGATGATGATGATGATGATGATGATGAAGAGGAGGAGGAGGAGGAGGAGAAGGAGGAGGAGGGGGAGGTGGAGAAGGATGATGATGATGATGATGCTTACAGAATATAGGCATGCAGAGGAAGAGGGCAACCCAAGAAATGAATTGCAATACCTTAGGAGGTCTCACTGCCCAAGGAAAGAGGGAGAGAGAGAGAGAGAGAGAGAATATTACATCTCTCAGTAACAGAGAATATACAGCAACAGCATACACTCTCAATCCTAAGCTAACCTAACCTAACCCAGTTCCATCTGGTGAAACAGTCCCACTAATAACCCCTCCACTTACAGAACAAGGACATGTAGAGGAAGAAAGCAGCCTAAGCAATGAGCCAGAATACCTTAGCAGATACCTCAGCTTGCGAGAAAAGATACAGGGCCGCATAGAGTCCAGTGACAAGTTTTTCTCCCTTGAATTCTTCCCTCCCAGGACCAAGGGTGGAGCAGTTAACCTCTTGGCCAGGTGAGCTGAAAGCAGGAAGGTATAGTGTTAAAGTATAAAGAGTGACTTGGTGAATATGTAAGAAACTTGAGGAGGTTATTCTTGGGCTGAGTTTGAATAAGAAGTGTTGTATGAACATGGGTCCATTAATCATTTATTGAAGAGCTACAGTTGCTGATGTCCTTATGGGTGAAAATGATCTCCCACATAATTCACCCATGAAGTCATCAGTAACTTTCATAACTTAAGAAGGTAGTGATGCAGTCTACAGTAAGTCTGTGCTTGTGTCAGTACAGTAATATCCTATTTTATCATACATGTAAGATTGCTTGAAGGGGTTGTTGTAAGGAAATAAAATGTGATACAAGCCAGTAGAGTGAATCGTGATAAACTTTAAGTAAGGTACCGTAATTAACAAAATATTAGTCCATGTCTGCTCTGGTGGGTAGTCCAACTTTACCCTGGAATGTTATATAATGCATGAACCAGACCACATACATACCCGTTACTGACATTTATAACATGGTAAGAACAGATGTTATTCACTGTAACATATAAATACTGTAGTCCATTATGTAGACATGATATCACCAACTTAGACATATTGTAGTCCATTTTGTAGGCATGTTATCACTAAAGCATGACTAATTCTTAACTACAGATCTAGATATTATTATAGTTTGACATTTTATGGTCTGGTTCAGTCCGGCAGGCACTGCAGTTAGTTGATGATGATGACGACATGGTTAGGTTTATAATGTCTTATGGCTAGATGCTGGTAATGATGATGTTATTTATGATATGTAAGAGGATGCTGATGATGATGTTTATAATAGTAGTATTGGAATAATAATGATAATAATGAAGATAATAATGATTTTTCAGGTTTGACCGTATGCGTGAGGGTGACCCACTGTTCTGTGACGTAACATGGCATCCAGCAGGCAACCCAGGTGGAGACACAGAGACATCATCACTCACTATTGCAGGTAAATTACTGAGGGACAAATTTGGCTTACTGTTCTTCTGTGTTTACTTCACACTTAGGACATGTCCATCACCTTTCCCCCTTTTGTTGTTGTGGCCCAAGGCACATAATTATAGCTTGAATTGTGGACTGCAGGCTGAAGTTGACCTTTTCCTGCAATCCACCATCTTTCTTTTAGAGGACAGGGATGGAGTTGAGGGATGTATGTGTAACTGGGCATTGGAGCTGTTTGGTTGTATTGGCGCCACTGCATGACAAGCATGATCTTAGTTATGATGATAACTTAATGAACATTTTAATGGTGATGGGAATTGTAATGTAGATTATTTAATGATCATTTACCTCCCCAGGTGCAGCCTTGAACTACTGTGGTCTGGAGACAATGCTTCACATGACGTGTTGCAACATGACCAAGAGTGAGATCACCCGCCACCTCCAACGTGCAAAACACATTGGTCTTCGAAACATCTTGGCACTTAGAGGAGGTTAGTTACTTTTTTGTGGCATTTTTGTTTTTCTCCCTCCTGTTCATGTTTTTAATCCCTTTACCATAATGATGTCATGTATACTGTATATGATGGTATTCTTAAAAATGAAAGCATGAGTGTGTAGACAAGTACATAACCCAGTTTTTGACAGTCATTTATGGATTCACCATTGGTGCTGAGTAGGAGCCTGTGTGTGTTGGTTCTGTGCACCCTGGATGTAGCAGCTGCAGTGATCACCTGGGAGCCAAACCTCATATTTCCCTGCACCTTGTCATGAGAAGAACCCCTGTCCAACCCTGGTGAGGCATTGTCTACCACAAGGGAGAATTCCTACGTACTGTTGTATAGGGTGACCCCACAGAAGCAATTGCTTGACTGTGGTTGACAGGTTTGCCTAGCCAGATAGATAGGCATTAAGCAACAACAACCAGTGGTTAGAATGCACTAGCTGGAGTGATGGTCTTGTATGGGTTCAGTTCCCATGAGGTGATAGGCTTTTTTAGCCACGTAATACCAACAAGGGAAGTAGGCTGGTCATGTAACCCATAATGTACTGGACTGCAATAGCCTTGCTGTGGGTCCTTGTGCCTCATAAGAGGTAGAATCGAATTGGCTGTCACCACACTGTCATCATTGCAATACTCTCCACGTGTATGGCCCTACAGGCATCCTTAAGCCTTCAGTTATGTTTCAGTTTGCATCATTTGATTTAATGTTTCTAATTATATTGTTACCTTTTCCAGTCAGTGATATCCAATTTTAGCAATGCTTCAGAGTGGCAAAATATGGTAATTAATTTTTCTGAGCAGCAAATGTAAAGGTAAATGAATATGAGTATAAAACTGTGGTGTTGCTGGGAGTAATGAGTGCAGCTTGATCTGTAAATCTTTGCCATCATGTTACCTGAAGTGTCTTTGTTATTATTGCCACAGGCTCATCTGGATATGAACTTGTTGGACTACAGGTTGAAGTTGCCCTTCTCCTGCAGTCCGCCATCCTTGTTTGGGGGATAGGAAGGGAGTTGAAGGACATTTATATAACAAAGCAGTGGAGCAGTTGGGTAATATCAGTGACACATGGAGCTGTTTAGTAATATCAGTGACACATGGAGCTGTTTGGTATTATCAGTGACACCACATGAAATCCTCTCTATCATACACTGCACTCATTCCCACTAAAGGTGTGGTATAACATGTTTACTCAATTATATTGTTTTGGGCAACACAGCCCTATCATCAAGTGTAGTACAGTATTCCTATTTTCTTTACATCACAGTTACTACACCATAAATCCTCTCTTCCAGACCCACCAAATGATAGGGAAGACTAGAGTGACCCTGAGGACAGATTCACATTTACTACAGATCTGGTTAAGCATGTAAGGATAAAATTGGATATTTTTTCACCTCTTTCAGTTTTAACTCTGCTGGCCAGTAACCCCAAACTGAGAGAGGTCTGGTATGTTTTTCTGACCATGAATTGTTCTCTAAGCTGAGAGGGGTTTGGCAAGTTTTTCAACCCACAGATGATTCTTTCTGGTATGAAGTGTCAGGGAAGTGACAGACATACAGGACTCTTAAGTGTGAAGTGTTAGATGACCTTTGGTCCCTGATTTTACCTGTTCACTGCACCACAGATTTTCTCCCCCAGACCCACCAAATGACAGAGAGGACTGGACAGCACCTGTGGATGGCTTCAACTATGCAGTAGATCTGGTTAAACACATAAGGAAGGAGTTTGGCAATTATTTTGTGATTTGTGTAGCTGGATATCCCACTGGGCATCCTGAAGCTACATCATATGAGGATGATCTGCGTCACTTAAAAGAGAAGGTGAACACCATTTTTGTTTTGCTGTTGCTGACTCATGACAATTTTTTTCAGCTTAGGAGATTAGGTACTGAAAAGACAAGGCTCACATAGCTTACTCTTCAATTTGGATAGTATATGATAGCATGTATACATACATTGATACATCCATATTATCATACAGTACTTCTGTCTGTCTATAGATCATCCAGTCATCTGGTCCTTTATGTTTCTGTGTATCTGTGTGTGTTTGAAGATCTTAACACGCTAGCATGTGTAGGTCTTGTCAGGTGCTGGCGACTTTCCATGTGTTGTGATATTAATCTAGTTCCTTACTCAGTCTCCTCTTCCAAGTTCTCCAAACTGAATGATATTAACTGAGTTCTTATTTCAATAGGTTGATGCAGGAGCAGACTTAATCATCACTCAGTTGTTCTTCAAGGCACAAACATTTATCAAATTTGTGAATGACTGCCGAGAATTGGGAATCACCTGCCCCATAATTCCTGGAATTATGCCCATCCAGAGCTATGACTCCCTACGCCACATTGTAAAGCTCTCAAAATTGGATGTTCCCCAAGATATAATAGATGTGGTGACGCCCTTAAAGGATAATGATGAAGCAATAAGGAACTATGGGATTCATCAGTCCTGTACTCTCATCAAGGAGCTATTTGAAGCTGATATGGCACCAGGAATACATATATATACACTTAATAGGTAAGGTTCATTTACCATAATGATTCCAATAAGCCTTTGAGTTGTCACAGTATGTTTTTCTTCTCATGTTTCCCAATCCTCCAGCCTCATATACTAGTGTGGGAACAGGATTAGGATCATTATCAGTAATGATGGTGATGATAGATTATTGTGATGATGATGAGGATGATAAAGTAGGGAGAAAATGATGATGTCAAGCATGCTAGTGTTCATGATGATGGTGTTATTGATGAGGGTAATTATCATGATATTGATGTAATAATACCTACAGGTATCCTTATTTCTGAGAGAAGAGAGAGAGAGAGAAGCATAACAAGAATGATAATTAAATGCTGGAGCTGTAATACCTCCTTCATTATAGAGAGGTATCATCAGCAGGAATCTTTAATAAAAGTGGGTTTGTGAGGATGATGGTAGTGATAAGAGTACTGATGATGATGATGTACCAATAATTGTCTTCATTTCAGAGAGGTGGCAACTACAGGGATCTTAAAACAAGTGGGTCTGTGGTCAGCTGCTCCTCGCCGCCCATTACCTTGGAGGATGGCCGCCAACCACAAGAGAAGTGGTGAAGACGTCAGACCCATATTCTGGGCATCACGACCCAAGGCTTATGTTTACAGGTTGGTTGTACTCTTGTATAATAGGCTGGAGATTATGCTCTTGATGAAAAGGTTAAGTTCTGAAGCACTGTGAACCCTTGGTTGACATTAATAATTGTATCGGGTTGTAAATTTGTACATGAACCCAAATTCTGTTAACAGGGTTAATACATTACTCCCTCAAATAGGTGGTGCATGGCACAAAACTGCATCAGTGATATATATAATAATAGTTCATGAAACCACGTAAGTCATGCACAGTCCCTTTGGTTCACGTAAAGATTATGTTTGCTGATAGTCATCCTGTGAGACTTGGGTTCGAGTTTTGCTTGGGTTGTAATTTAATGAGTTTATCAAGTTTCTTTCTTATCATCAGAAACAGAGATTTTGTTATTTTGTGTACTAGGCTGCTAGATCCAATTTTTTTTTCCTGGATATTAGTCCTTGGATGCTAGTTGTTTTCCCTAGCTGTACAGTACCATATATACATTAACCAGTGAAATATATACGTGGGGTCCTAGTAGTGAAAGGATTACAGATTGGTGAGTTTTTGTCCTGTATTAAAAGGCTTATGAAAAGCTTGTACAGTGCAGTATAAAAAATACATGGAGGTGGTTTGGCCACATGGAGAGGATGGAGAGCAAGAGACTGATGAGGAGAGTGTATGTGAGTGAGGTGTAAGGGGGGAGAGGGAGGGAGAGGCCAAGGAGGAGAATGGAGGGATGGAGTGGAGAGGTACTGTATATAAGAGAGGGGGGTGTGGGCTGGGAGCAGGATAGTGAAATGGCACTGGACAGGGCGACATGGAGGCGATTTATTTGTGGCCACCCCTTCTGGGATTAAGGCATCTGGCAATAGATAGATAGGTAGATTACATACTGTTTTTATTCTGCTGTGCAGAGTGAATGGAAGTCTGGCCCATTTTGCAAAGCACTGTTGATATAGGTTATTTGTTCTAACCTTACAAAGATTTTTGTAACCATTTTCTGCTCAGATGATGGCCAAGTGTAATCAGATTGGAAGGTACTAGTAACCAAGGACACTCATTCTTGCCAAAGGTCTTCGAATTTCATGCAACTAAAGTTTAGTATTCAAGTTCTGAGAGTGGCTGAGATCTGTCAGGTGAAAAATCATATTTGGCATATCCAATTTCATGCATACAAGACTTACAGGTAGTATTCAAGTTGTGGAATAAAATTGTCCAGTGATTGGGAAGTTCATTTATTAGTGAGTAATAGAGTTATGATGATGATGATGATGTCAAAATAATAATAATAGTAATAATAATAACAGTAATAATAATAATAATAATGATGATGATGATGATGATGATGATAATAATAATAATAATAACAGTAATAATAATAATAATAATAATGATGATGATAACAGTAACACCAGTAATAATAATAATTCTCTGGCCTTATTGCAGAACCCAACACTGGGATGAATTCCCTAATGGACGTTGGGGCACATCAGAATCTCCTGCGTTTGGTGAACTTAAGGACTACTATTTATTTTATCTGACAGTAAGTTTGGATCAGTGTTGTTAATTTGTATAGGGCCTACTAACAGTAGTGTAAGGAGCTGAACGTAGTGTGAGGGACACAAAACGTATTAGTAATGCTTAGATCAATGTGAAAATGATTGTGAAATATTTAGTTTTTCATTATCATCATCGTTATCCAGACCTCTTTTCCCACCTTAGTATGATGTGAGGTAGGAGCCAGAGAGCAAAGAAATTATCTTCTACAAGAATTTGCTGAAATCTGTCCAGTGAAATGTGCCACACTCTCATTCACTCACCGTTCAGGCCTCAGGAATCCCGACTCAACTTTACGGGCTTAAATATTCATACTTGTACACTTCATACCACTAATGACTATCACATTTGATTCATCCAGAATCATGTTTAATTTTATCAATGCTTTACTGATATATTCCATGTCCCATACACTAAATTGAAATTCCTACACTTCTTTTGGGAGGCCCTGAAAAAAAAAAAAAAAAAAAAGTGATTCATGATACTGACTTGTGAAACTAATTTGATTTTTTTTTTTTTTTCCAGTTTATTGTGAGTTAGTATAACAGAAAAGTCAGAAAATTACTTATTAATGAAGGATATAGAGGGAAGATTCAAAGTCCCATTATTCTAAGTTTTGTGGCATGTGTCCAGGCTGCCAGAAAAAATGATGATGATGATGATGATGACAACTGATACTTGCATCTCCTAGTTACATGTTTCCTTTTTTATATTGATGCTTTTGATGATGATGATTGACGACTTGGTACCAGTGGCTTTTCATTCATGTAAGCTTTGCTTATTTCATTTCCAGATTGCGTTAACTTTTAATAATTATTATACTAGCAATTATGATAATGATAACGTTTATGATGATGATGGTGCATGCTGCTCTTGGGTGACTGCCCTTTCCTTTCTTCCTTCCTTTCCTTCCTTCCTTCCTCTTTAGTCTCTTTCCTTCATTCTTTCCTCTTCCTTCTGCCTACAGGTGACTCTGCACTCCCTTTTCTTTCTTTCTTTCCTTCACTCTTTCTTCCTCCTTTTGCCTATGGGTTGCTCTACACTGAGTGACAAGCCAAATAGTTTCTTGTACACCAGGAAACCATTTACTGTACTGGGTGGTTACCATATAACCAGATTATGGCACCTGGTGGTGTAATGGGTAATTGAGGCACTCCAGTCAGATTGAGCTGGTGCAGGTTTATATCCAAGGGGTGGTTGGGGTTTATTGCTCACATAATGCCAATCAGGGTTGAGTGAGGCTGGTCACTCTCATCTTAAAAGTCAGGACCAACTTGCCTAGCCCTGGGCTCCAAAACATCTCATAGCTTAGCTCAGGATTAGATGATGATGGTGGATATGTATCCATCCATCCAACATCCAATCCTACATTGCCCCATGAGGAGCATAGGAGCCCGGGGCTAGGCAGTTGGTCCCGACATTTAAGATGAGAGTGATGTGGATATATATATATATATATATATACACCGGTATATATATATTTTTAATTTCTGGCAGTGGCTTAACCAAGTCTCTGTGGTTAAGGGGGCCAAGATGAGGCCAAGCACGATTTTGGGAGGCCCAGTGCTACACGTTGTCCACACATTATATAATTAAATTTTTTAAATGGGGGGACCAGTGAGAGGGCCAAGGGTCTGACTGGGGGGACCCTGGGCCACCTGGGGCTCCCTGTGCTCTCTTGTAACCATACCATTGATTTCTCTATTCCAAAGAGTTACAGTAATGGTGGGATCAATAATGATAATAATGTATCTATATATCTATTGTCAAACACCTTGATCTCACAAGGGGTGGCCACAAACATATCACCTCCATGTTGCCCTGTCCCCTGCCATTTCACTGCCCTCCCCTAGCTCACACCCCCTTCTCTCAAATACCTCTCTATTCCGTACCTCCATCTCATCCTCGGCCTCCCCCTCCCTCTCCCCCTCCTCCATGTCACTCACATACACTCTCCTTGTTAGTGTCTCGCTCTCCACTCTCTGTACGGGGTAAAACCACCTCAGTGTATTTCTCTTAATGCTTTCTGTCACGTCTACATTCACACCGCAACACTCCTTCACTTCCTCATTTGTCAGTCTGTCTCTCCATGTAACTCCACATGCCCCACTCAAATAACTCATTTCCATTGCTCTCACTCTTGACTTGTGTCCTTCCAACAAGGTCCAAGCTTCACTTTCTTACATTAGAGTTGGTATCACAGTACTGTCGTACAATTACTTTTTTACTCCCATGCTCACTTCCCTATTCCTTATCACTGCTTTCAAAGAACCAGCAACCTTTCTTCCTTGTTATACCCTCTCATGCACTTCATCCTCCAAACTTCCATCCATACTCAACACGCTACTCAAGTACTTAAATGCACTCACATTTTCCATTTGCTCATCATCCAGCCTCACTGTACATTCAGTGACTTTATTTCTCTTGAAGACCATAACTTTACTCTTCCCTACATAATGATAATAATAGTAATAATTGTTACAGAGTAAGGGTACAAAGGAGCAGTTACTGGCCATGTGGGGTGAGAACCTTGAGAGTGAACAAGATGTGTGGGATGTCTTCCATGCATATATTACTGGAACACAAAATAAGTCTGGAAAGAAAGTTACACAGGTTAGTAAAAAAATACGCAAGCACACATACACTCATACATACATATACAAAACAAGAAAATATACCATAGGCATGTTCTCTGTTGGTGCTGGAGAGAGATACCTTCATGTGGTGGCACTGATATAGCTGAGCAGCTTTACTGCCAGTCATACAAACTTACATCAGCTTCCTCCCTGTCCCCCCAAAGAAGGATTCTGGTATGTTTTAGAAGGGCAGCTTCAGCCTGCACTTTGCTTGGTTTACCTTTCAGATGAATCTGGGGCTAGAACTGCCACTGCCACTGCTACTATACTGTATATGTTCTCTTTACTGAGAAGGATGAATGGAGTTTATATTTGAGAATTTTATTAGTACAGTATTTTGGGTTGGAGTGAAGGCTGATAGGAGTGAGATATAAAGTTAATGAAGAGGAAAAAAGTGAAAGAAAGGGAGATAGAGAGGAGGAAAACCACAGATTAGGTGAAGGAATGGAAGGTCTCCTCTGCATGCAGGCTGCCAGGACAGGGAATTAAGTAAGGAAATGGCTCAAATTTGCTGCCATCTGGTGGTAGAGCCTATGTTTAAAAATATGCTAAGCAATATCAGCTGGTATGAGCAAGACTAGTATAATAAAGTGTCAGATTAATGAAGGTTTTGATACCATGTTTTTTTGTATGCAGTAATATTAAATCTTTGAAATATTACTTCAGGTACCATGGAATGATGATGCATTGAGTGCAGAGACAGGACTGCTGACTGAGAAGCTGGCAGACTTCAACAAGCGTGGTGTTCTTACTATCAACTCACAGGTATGGTTCAGTAAGGTTAAGATGGTGTTAATACAGTAAAACAGGACATAATACAGTACAAGAAGCGATGCCGGGCACAGCAGACCTGTTCCCAGCAATCATTTTAGTGCTGACTTATAAACACAACAGGATATCTTCTCAAAGATGTCGCATATCAAATTTGGAGTAAATCGGGTGAAAATTGGCAATTTTATGCCCATCCATTCGTCCATCATCCAATCTTACATTGCCCCATGAGGAGTGTAGAAGCCCGGGGCTAGGCAGTTGGTCCTGACATTTAAGATGAGAGTGACCAGCCTCACTCATCCCTGAGTGGCATTACATGAGCAGTAAACCCCAATCACCCCTTGAATATAAACCTTCACCGGTTCAATCCGACTGGAGCACAATAATTACCCACTAAACCACCAGGCGCCAAAATTTGGTTATATGGTTACCACCCAGCATAGTTTCCTGGGGTACAGGAAACCATTTGGCTTGTCACTCAGTGTAGAGTCACCCACAGGCAGAAGGGAGAGGAAAGAATGAAGGAATGAAAGGCAGAAGAGGGAGTGTAAAGTCACCCGTAGGCAGAAGGAAGAGAAAAGAATGAAGGAAAAATAGACAGAAGATGGAAGGAAAGAAGGACGGAGGAGAGGACAGGGCAGACACCCGAGAGCAGCACTACATTGAGTGAGTGGATGGTGGGCGCCCCCATCTGAAATTTTAGGCACAAACCACATGACGCTGACCTCCCTACCACTAACTGGGGGGGTTACCCCCCCTGATATAATGAGGCATGTTAGAGGATGCAGATTTGAAAGATGTACCTCCAAGTTTTGGTTTCATGTCAGTATGAGGAATTTGAAAGGAGTTCTATCTATCTATCTATTGCCAGACGCCTCAGTCCCATTTGGGGTGGCCACAAACAAATCGCCTCCAAGACGCCCTGTCCCCCGCCATTTCACTGCCCTGCTTCCAACTCACACCCCCCTCTGTCATATACTTCTCCACCCCATCCCTCCATCTCATCCTCGGCCTCCCCCTCCCTCTTCCCCCCTCCACCTCACTCACATACACTCTCTTCGTCAGTCTTTCACCCTCCATCCTCTCCACATGGCCAAACCACCTCAGTGTGTTTCTCATAACGCTTCCTATCACATCCACATCAACACCACAACGCTCCTTTATATCCTCATTCATCAGCCTGTCTCTCCACGTGACTCCACAGGCACCTCTTAAATAACTCATTTCCACTGCTCTCACTCTTGACTTGTGTCCTTCCAACAATGTCCAAGCTTCACTTCCGTACGTTAGAGTTGGTATCACAATACTGTCATGTAGTAACTTTTTCACTTCCATGCTCACTTCCCTGTTTCTTATCACTGCTTTCAAAGAACCAGCAACCTTTCTTCCCTGCTGTACCCTTTCAAGCACTTCACCCTCCAAACCTCCATCCTTACTCATCACATTACCCAAGTACTTAAACGTACTCACATTTTCCAATTCCTCACCATCCAACCTCGCTGTACATTCACTAACTTCACCTCTCTCAAAGACCATCACTTTACTCTTCCCTACATTCACCTTTAGGTTCCGTTTCTTACACACACTCTCAAACTCATCCACCAAGCCTTGCAGCTCTACAGCACTACATTTTGCATTTGGGGGCCTACAGCCTGGGTCTTGGCCCAGTTTGGCCCAAAATTTAATCAGGTGATCAGAAGGTCATATCCCATCATGCCTGTAATTTTGGTCAAAACCACACTGGTAGGTTTCATGTAAAGCTGTTGACAGACAAACAAACAAACAAAGAAACAAACAGACAGACAAACCAAATGAAAACAATACCCGAGGGGCGGGGACGGTTAACAGAGTTCAATGTTGTTGTTAATGATGATGATGATGATGATTTCGAGCCCAGCGTGGACAGTGCCAGCAGTGAGAACCCAGTGGTGGGGTTGGGCATGCCAGGGTGGTATGTGTACAAGAAGTCATATCTTGAATTTTTTAACCAGTCATAGGAATCTGAGTGTTGACAACAGTGGTTACCACCAATCTAATTATGGTTACATCTTTTCATTCAGTATTCTGTTCCAGTCAATACAAGGTGATATTATTAAGCTAAGTAAGTGTTGCAGGAGCCTGAGAATGTTAAGAAGATTACCAGTATGATGTTGAAATAGTGCCAAGGTGATAATGATGATGATGCTATAGCTGTACCTCCTCTTACACAGAGCTAAAGTGTTAACCTGGTGGACTGCACATGCAGAATCCACATAAGCAGGCTCTTTCAACCCATTGTAATAAAGCTAATGTATTAATCAGATCCCTACCCAGGCCCAACTTGCCTACTAAAAACCATCTGACCCCAACTAGAGTACAGATATGTTTCCTAAGGGTTTAACTTATTATATGGCAGTAAAACAGACATGAGATATTGATATTAAAAAGGCTTAAAGGAAAAAATAAGAGAAAAATCTCAACATGATGGACTCCAACTTGCCAGCTAAAAACCCTCTGTGACCCAAAGTCCTTTATAAGGTTCTAGGTACTTGCCTCAGACCCCCCACAATCTTGACAGAGTCTCTCTCATTCATGACAAAACCCACAAATTCTTAACAAAAGTCAAAATGACAGCCAAGATACCAGCCTACTGCAGACAACATTGATTTTTTTTTTTTTTTTTTTTTTTTTTTTTTTTAAACCTTGCTGGATTTTGGTAACACTTATGGGTACTGCTTAAGCAGAATCTCTGCAGATATGAGCTGTGGAAGTGTAGGGGCTACTGTATGTATATTTACTGTATATCTTATCTGTGGCCAGTTTCCTTTGGGTGGCTACAAACTAACTGCCTCCCCAATAAGCTTCCCTCCAACTCACCACTTTCATTCATATACCTCTCCACTTCATCCGTCCAACTCATCTTCAGTCTCCCCCTCTACCACAGTCACATACACTCTCCAAGTCAATCTGTCACTTGCCATTCTCTCCACATGGCCAGACCATGTCACCCTATCCTGTACCATCAGGTTTCCTCCCTCCAACTCACACCACCCTCATTTTCCAGCCCAATGTGAATGGTGCCAGCAGTGAGGACCCAGTGGTGGGGTGGGGCATGCCAGGAGGATATGTGTACCAGAAGGCGTACCTTGAGTTCTTCACCTGTAAGGAAAACGTTGATGCGCTACTCAACATCCTCCCTCTCTTCCCTCGCATCAACTATCACATCATTAATCGCACAGTGAGTTCAGAGTACAACACTGTATGGTAAATCACTCTGTTTTAATGTTCTTTTTTGCTACTAAGCCCATGGTAAGTTTCACAAAAATAAGTTACAGTATTAAAGTTATAAATTTTCATTTATATATAAAAACTGTGATGCACTACTTAGCATGCAACGTCTCTTACCTCACATCAACCCTCATATCATTAATCATATGTTGAGTTCAGAGCATACGATTACAGGATTCTTTTGATGATCTTGGCATAGACTTTGCAGTTCAGTCCATGAGGACCAGCTGTCCTCTTATTTGCACTAATGTCATCTTCAGTGTACTGTTTGTAGTTTCACCCCAAAAGATTACCTCATTATTGGCCTACAGGTCTTTTATCTGCATTTCCTGTGCACCACATTGGTGGTAATACCCATTGTCTATACTCAGTATACGTTTGGACTGTCTCATTCAGGACTGGTGTAATGGTAATAGCTGGGGTGTTTTTATGATGTCAGTGAGTCCTTAAAAAAGGGGTGGAAGTTCTTAAAAAAATAAAAAATAAAAAAATAAAAAAAAAAATAAAAAGTTGCCTGGTGATTTAGCAATGAAAATGCCTCATTTGGAGGGATGGTGTTACATAGGCTTGACCCTCAAAAGTTGACTAGAGGTTTTTTAGTCAAGTAAAATCACCAGGGGAAGTGGCTGGTCATCTATCCTCACATGAAGTGGAGTGTGGGCCAGCACTGAATTGGTATGCATATATTACAATATCTTACATTCACATGCTTGCACAAGTTTTGCTCTAGAAATACTGGACTGAAATCCTGTTTATACAATACCAAACTTTCAGTCATCCGACTTGGTTATTTGAAAATGAATCCAGTTTAATGAGAGTTTAATGATGTGTTACTGTAGTGGGAAATTTGGTTAGGATTATTATTGTGATGATAATTGTGGTGGTGGTGTAGAGTTAGGAGGCTGATGACTGATGATGATGATGTTTATTTTACAGGGTTCAGCAGATTTCAGTAACTGCCACAAACACCGTCCAAATGCAGTAACGTGGGGTGCATTCCCTGGCACTGAGATAATCCAGCCCACTATTGTTGATCCACTCAGCTTCAAGGCTTGGAAGGTATGGCAAAAGTTTATTGAATTTAAACCTGAGGGGATATCACTTTATTGTCTATCACTCTCATGTTAAATGTCGGGACCAACTGCCTAGCCCCACGCTCCTACGCTCCTCATGGGGCAATGTAGGATTGGATGATGGATGGATGTATATCTGTCTATTGATCTGTAGCAAGATGCTTTAATCCCATAAGGGGTGGCTGCAGTTTAATCACCATCATGTCACCTGCCATCAGGCTGCCCTCTTTCCAACTCACACACCACCTGTCCACCCCATCCATTTGTTTCATCCTTGATTTCTCCCTCCCCCCCTCCACCTCACTTACTTCTGCTGTCTTAGTCAATCTCTTATTCTCTGTTCTCCCCACAAGGCCAAACCATCCCAAGGTATTTCTCCTAATCCTTTGCAGCACTAAGGGAATGCATGTGAACTGAGGATGGTGTGAATTGAAGGGAGGGCAACCTGATGGTGGAGGACAGAGTATTAGGGAGGCAATTTGTTTGTAGTTACTCGCTCCATGATTAAAGCATCTGGCTATAGAGAAATAGACAGATGTGAGAGAAGTTTAATGCTTTATGGTAGTGAAACTTAGGCACTAAAGGGAGATGATGATGATGGGGAGGATGAGGGTAGGTTTGAGAGTAGGAAGGTTAGGGTAGGAAGTACAGAGATTAGGATGATTAGATGAATGAGTAGTGTTTCTCTGAATGACAGATCTGCAAGTGACAGAACTGTGGATGAGAAGTTGAGAAATGGGCTCTGAGCTGAGGGCACTGGTGATGTGATGCATAACTGGAGATTATGGTGATTTTTACATGTAAAGAGAATGAGGGATAAAAATTGGATTAAAATATACTAATTGAATATGGAGGGTAGAGCACCAAAACCAAAACCTAAGAAGACCTGGAACGATGTCCTATATAATGACCACAGGGTTGTAGGATTAACTAAGCTGTTGCCAGAGTTTGTGCATCATGGAGTGCTGCCACCATGTGAACAAGGATGACACATGCAAGCATGTACAAAGCCATGTTTGGTTATAAGAGAATTGGAGTTGCACCAAAACTGTTTGTGCCCTCCCAGTAAATGATTTTGCCAAAATTGGGGTATAAATACTTCCATCAAACAATTCTCAGCATTTTTATTCAAGATGCATTGGTTGTTATTGTTATTATTATTTTTTATATGTCTGAACATGTAGTACAGTACTGTATTTTGTTAGTATTTGCTCTAATGTTCCTTTAATTTCCAGGATGAAGCCTTTGGCCTGTGGATGGCTCAGTGGGGCAAATTGTACACTGAGAACAGTCGTTCCCGAGAGATCATCCAGCACATCACAAATAACTACTACCTTGTTAACTTAGTGGACAATGACTACCCTAAGGAATCATGTCTGTGGGATGTCCTTGAGGCAATGTTTACTTGGAGGAAACTAAAGGAAGAGAAAATGGAAAGTCAGGATTCATCAAACAATGTATATTAGTCTGTTTAGCTTGAGGGTGTGATTTTTATTCCATTCTTCCTGCTACCAGACAATTTTATTACACATCAGAAGGACCTCTAGTAGTAATTGGGTAAATAAAGGATCTAACCCCTCCACTTCAAACTGTCTCTCTGATTAAAATCATCTGAAAAAAAAAAATAATATATATATATATATATATATATATATATATATATACAAAATGTCACTCAGTACTGCTGTTTTGTTAACCTGGCAGATAATGACTATCCTGAGAAGTCAAGTTGTGGCACTTGAGGCAGTATTTATGTGGAGAAAGATGAAAGTCGAGAATATGAAGAGTCTAGATTCAGCTGCTATACTCTTTTCACTTTCACTTGACCTGAAATTGACATCTCTTCATCTTGAAAGCTGAATTATAACAATGGATTAACACAAGAACATAATGCTAGTCATGAGGAAGTGCTGTGTAAAGGATGTAGAGCTGTATTATCTTATGCTGTGACTGAACTACGTGAAAGATGCTGCAGAAGGATGAACATCTGGGCCAGGTTAAGGTGAATTTACAGTAATTTTTATTGTTACTACCACATAAGAAATTGTTTAGCCCTGGGAACATGATTTTTATTGTACTTTGCTATTTTTAGAGACCCATATTTAGCTCAGGACAGACTTTCAAACTGAAGAGGGTAAGATATAGTCTTCATTAACACTTTCACTTCTTATCTCTTGAATGTGAGTGAACTTACTGCTTTATTCCTGCTATTTTTTATTCTCTTTAGGACAGACCTCTAGTAGTGAAGGGGTACATGAAGGCTGTGTCTGACCCCCTCCAGCTTGACAGGTCAGTCCTAAGCTGAGTAAAGTCATCCAGAAGTAACAAGAAAAAAACAAGGGACATCATACTAAAGAGGTTAAGGCATGGGATGATGATGATGATGATGGATTCTTGTAGCCCCTGCACTGCCAATGGCCTCTCCTAGGGCTGGATGAATGGCCTAGCAGTAACAGTAATATAAAATGATGATGGTACTTAAGGGCTTCCAACACTTTTGCTTTAACCTCCTTGAGTTGGATGTCTTTTGCAGCTTCTTGCTACCATTAGACAGTTTTTACTCATTTAAGGTAGATCTAGTAGTGAAGGGGTTAATGAAGACCTTAAAATCCCCCCCAGCTCAAAAAAGTCTCTCCAGGCCCAAATAAAATTATCTGGAGACAGTAAAAATAAAATGAAAAATAGTTACTGGATTGAAAACCAAAAAAGACTTGGGGAACAAGTTTAACACAGATTTCTTTCTATTGAAATAAAATTCTCTGTTGGTAGTAAGAATATGATATAAAAAATGTCTTAGCAGTAAAAACATTAAGGAATAAGGTACTTACTATGTTCTTAACTATGGTTGGAGGTAAAATAATGTTTTTAGATATGGCTGCAGATTAAATATTGAAAATATTTTCTAACAGTTTGTATGCTTAATAGCGACTGAAAGTGTCATTCCGTCTTAATATCACATTCTATTTATGCTCTGCGGACAGTGGCGGAGTTTCTTACCCAACAGTGACATCATGTCTTAGCAAGCTCTGACATCACTGGCAATCAGCACATGGGACCTTGTAAACATTTTTAATCTGAGCACCTGTCATGCCATTTTTATTTTTTGTTTTATAGCTACCTGAACATAGAAGAAAATGGGCCTTTGACCATGACATCATGGTGGATCTGAAACATGTGCCCTGTTGTTTTTGACCAATATGATATTGACTTTATCGGATACGATTATGTGAAGCTACAGAATGTGATGAATGTTTTTGGCGTATCTGATAGAGCCAGGATTCCGGGGGCGTGTCCCATTGGATTGGGCAAATTTGGGTTGTCTGGACATTGCTACTTCTCACCCTGCCCAAGGGTGGGAAAGGAGGTCCAGATGATGATGATGATGATGAATATATATCTATATCTATACCTATCTATCTATCTATCAATCTATCTATCTATCTATATATATATATATATATATATATATGTATATATATATATATAAAATCATTTTTCTTAAAGGATAGGGCCACCCCACCCTTCAGCGAGGAAATAAGGTGGGATGATGAATCTTTTTGTAAAGATGAGAATAACTGACAACCTCTCCTTTTGTTTTTGTCTAAGGGTATTTCCCTCCTTGTAGTTTGCAGTGAGTAGCCATTTTGTTATGAGATGTGTGTGAGACTTAATGATCTGCTCTTTGTTGTAATGTAATTGAGGTTCTTGGTGTCAGAAGGACAGATTTATCAACAAGTAGATTTTTTGTGTTTTGTCTTGGAGTTGAGTGCTCAAGTAATATAGTGTTCTGTACCTGACAAGTTCATCAAGCAGCCAGACTACAGTGCAGCCATCACTCTTCTCTGCTTCAGTACCAACATAAAATATAACTTACAAACAATCCACTATACCTTCATTGTAATGCAGCCCCCCTACACCACAACACACTTACCTTATGCACCACATAAGATGGACAGTTCATCACTGTATCGTAACATTTGATCTCTAGCGGTACCAAGTTGGTGTTTTTGTATTGTCATCAAAATAAGCCTGGGATGACAACAACAGCAACAGCAGTAATCTCACTTCGGACTCTGAATGTCTTAGATGAAACAGCCATACTTTAGATTACATTAAAATGCACTTTTTGTCCATTGGATTGGACAGACTTGGGCTGTGTAGACACTGCTACTTTTCACCCTGCCCTAGGATGGGAAAGGAGGTCCAGATGATGATGATGATGCACTTTTTGTTTAGAGATTCAATGTGCATATTACATCTTAGCATTTTCATGTACAGTATGTTATTTATAGCATTGTACTATTGTTGGCAGGATATTTAGCATTGGTAGATACAAAGTTACCAGCTTGATAGCACCAGGGTTTGAATTTGGGTTCAAGCAGCTGGTGCCACTCAACTTAGGTGTTCATCCACCCATTGTGGGTTGCTAGGTAAAAGGGTACCAATACAGAGGATATCATTTAGGGGAGTTAACAGTGCGCTCCAGTCGGATTGACCCGGTGCAAGTTTATGTCCAAGGGATGGTTGGGGTTTATTGCTCACGTAATGCCACTTGGGGATGAGTAAGGCTGGTCACTCTCATCTTAAATGTCAGGACCAACTTGTCTAATCTCAGGCTCCTACACCCCTCATGGGGCAACATAGGATAGGATGATGGATGGATGTTAACTAATGGTTACGTGGATGATGCAGTGGCCTTATATCCTAGGATAGTATCTGCATAACCTATCATGGCTGCAAAGGCCTGTGTTACCAGTGGTAATGTCTAGGGAAGGTAACTGGTAGCCTGGATTTTGCAGTGGTGTTATGTTCCAGAACTGTGGCAGAATAACCTACCACAAGCTCAATGGCCTAACCTATGGGGATGAGTACTATGGCTATGCACATAATGGCTCATGGCACACCATTACCTTACCTTTGATTTGTATCAGCAACACATAGGAGAATACTAAAGTGTAATATGCAGAATAAATCACCATGGAGAAGGTGTTATGAAATCTCCAGAGCCACTTAGCATATGATCCTGAGTTGCGTGACAATTTCTGGTTGATACAGATATACAGACATTTATTATAGTCAGGACTTTAAATGTAAGAATTTTGACTGGCATTTTAATTTAACTAATTACTTTGTAAAACCTCATGTAAGTATTTATTGATAAAACATAAGTTTTTTTATGTTGTGTGATTATTTAATTGTCCTGTCGTGTTTTTCCCTCTCCTTGTTTTGTAGGTCCTACTTCACCCCATCCTTTGATCGTTGAGATGATGGTGATAATAATGTATTTGCTTAAGTACATGTTGAGAGATATATGAGGGAGGGGGGAGTGAGTTGGAGGGAGGGCAGTCAAATGGTGGGTGATAGAGCGACTTGGAGGTGTTTTGTCTGTGGCCACCCTTTGTGGGATTTGGGTGTCAGGCTACAGATAGATAGATAGACATGTACTTTACTGTATTTCTTTTGATACCTGGTTGTTTGTTGGTTAGAATACATAGGATCAATGCCCAAGAGGTGACCGAAAGTTTCTCGATCATAAATGTGCTGGACTGTTGTAGCAAAACCTCGGGCCCTTTTTCCTCAAAGCTGGTAATGTGGGATCAGCAATTACCATTCTTCAACTGTGTGTTGAAGCCTTTAAACAAAATGAACAAATGGGACAATAGCAAAGAAACTTTGAACACTTGGTCTCCTATGACTCATTCAGCTGAATAAAATCTAGCACCAGCTGGAATTGCTTAGTTGGGTTATTTTTGGTAATTAAGGTGTTCCAGTCAGATTGAGCCTGTGTAGGTTTATATCCAAGGGGTGGTTGGGGTTTATTGCTTATGTAATGCCACTCAGGGATGAGTAAGGCTGGTCACTCTCAACTTAAATATCAGGACCAAATTGCCTAGGGCCGAGTTCCTACGCTCCTTATGGGGCAATGTAGGATTGGATGATGGATACATGGATGGATATTTTATTCCAATTCCGAAGCTGAATAAAATCACCTGTTGGTCACAATTGTACAATCAGAAAACACATCACTGGCTTGAAGGAGATAATGTCAAGATTAAGATGATGACTATATTAATTTTGCTCCATATTGTTGTTGTTGTTCCTGTTGTTGCTCTACCCTGATTAGTTTGGCTGAGCAGACCCATAGACCACGAACAAGCAACAGGTCAGCTCTGGAACTGTCTTCCTCTGTCTGTATTCCTACTGCCTATGACCTCCAGCCTCTAAAACGCAGTGTGTCCAGGAATCTCAAAATGAACAGTTCTCGAATTTGGCTCTCTGTTATTTTTTATTTTTTCTTGTAGGGAACAATATGTGGACTTCTAGCATTTGGTTTCTTCTGTGCATTAAAAAAAAAAAAAAAAAAAAAAAAACAGCTGCCCTCCTGTAGCAGACAGTACCTTGTAAACTGCTTCAGCAGCAGGATCTATTTTTCTCTAATATATTCATTGATATTAAATTATTTTATTCTGGTGAAAAACACCCAGATAGGAATAAAGTTAATGAAGGATATACTATGTACCATAACCCCCTTCACTTTAAAGTTATTTCCCTGAAGGTGAATGAATGTGTCAGAAGGTAAGAAGAATTAAGTACAGAGTATCCTTGAAGACAGGATTCCTGGGGCTTGAATGATGAATGAATGGGAGTGTGGTTCATTCAGTTGGGCAAAGTTGGGTTAGTATTTTAATTATCAGTTTTTTCTGGCCTGCTGGACGTGAGGTGGGAAAGGAGTTCTGAATGATGATTGTGATGTTAATATCCTTGGATTGAAGGAGTGAATGTACCAGAATATTTCTTTGATCTTTAATTATTTGAATATTTACCCATTAGCAAAATTATGTATTTTATGTTTGTCTATCTGTTGCCAGATAACTAAATGCGGTAAGGGATGGCCACAAACAAATCACTTCCACGTCATGCAGTCCTCTGCCGTTTGGCTGCCTTCCCTTCAACTCACACCCTGCTTTCTCATATCTCTCCACTCCATCCCTCCATCTCATTCTTGGTCTCTCCCTCCACCTCACTTGTACTTTTCTAGCTAGTCTATCATTCTCCATCCTCTCCACATGTATTTTCTACTACAGTATATATTGCTTTTGCTCCAGTGAGACTACATTATTCATGTGAGAATGACGTCCAAGCTGTTAAGGGATCAATGAAGGTTGTGTCTAACCCTTCCTTGTTGAATTGCCTCCTGTAAAATATATGTAAAATAATCTGGTGGTAGCAAAATTAAAATACAATTCATTCTCAGGTTGAAGGCATTAATATAAAGATTATGATGATGATGATGATGATGCCCTTCTTTTTTATTAACTGGTTTAGGCTAGAGAAATATTTTCTGTCTTTGCTGCTACAATACGATTTTATTCAAGTGAATACAATGTCCAAGTAGTGAAAGAGTTAATGGAGGCTGTATCTGATCCCCATAACAGTAGGTCATTGTGTTGAAAAGGTACAAGCTGTATTTTTTAAGATTGTAAGCAGAATCACAGTAAGTTCTCATTGCCTCTTCTTTTTGGATAAAGCCTTCTTCCAAGCATTGTAAACCATTGTTGGGTTATCAGAGTTTAGAACATTCAAAAGTAGGATGTCAACCTACGCCCCTGGTAGCATTTTATATGACAGAAAAACCTCCAGTTACCACTGGGACTCAAAACCATGACTCACAAAAGTTGGCTGTTAAAGTTCTGTTGGTACCTATAAAGGTGAACTACAGTACCTGTTTTCCCCAACATACTGTACCAGTGTTAAGGAAAAAATATTGTGGAACATCCATGGCATGATTTGGGTCAACAAAAAATATCATATTATTATACTAAATTTTTTTTTTACTGAGGCGAGGATGCACTTGACAGGTTAGTGATGATTGGCTGAATGCAACATGTTCAAATAACATTCACTAACCCAAATTTCCCCCTTAGATATATATTGTCAATTAATAATGCTAATGAGTAAAGAGATTATGAAGTAATGTTGCATTCAGCCAATCATCACCAACCTGTCAAATGCACCTTTGCCTAAAAAAAAAAAAGTGAGCATACAGTAGTATAAAGTGAGTTGCACAAATTAGTACTTAATAGCTCACCTCTAAAGATGGGCTGAAAACTTAGCAACAGTCAAAGCCTTTGTTATTTTGTGTTTTTTGTATCATCATGACTTTCCTTCAGTTGACTTATTGCAGTGAAGGTCACAACTTTCTGGAGCATATTATTCCTTTGGCTATTGTTTTGGCAATGCTTTTTTAATATCTGATAGTTAATGCCATGCTTTGTTCTCTTTTTTACCTGAAAAAGTTTGTTTTTATCCATAGTCTCAGAACCTCATACTGTAGCTTCATGCAAATATTTATAAAGTACAGTAAACTCTCTATAATTCAGATTAATTGGGGGGAACCCTATGTTGAATTATCCAAAAAATCCAAATTATTGGAGCTCATGCTTGACCCTATCCCCAGATCACACTGACGCTCACTAAAACATGGCTTATCACAAAAACATTGAACAGTACAGTATATTATTACTTTATACTCAAAGAGTGCACAATACAATAAATAAACTAGTGTCAAGCCTTGATAATGAAGTCTTGCAACACAGTACTAGAGAACAGTACACTTGACTGTACCAAAGGTACTGTACAGTTCTTAAAATTACATTTATTACTACACTTATCACTATAAAAACTGCTCACATCCACTTATCACTGGAACCCTTTTCAGACTTGTCTTGCTTAATCCAAATTTCTATCTGAATTAAGATTATTTGTCTGGTGGTCAAAAAAGATCCGAATTAACCGATTTTTTAATTATTTGGGTTCGAATTAGAAAGGGTTTACTGTATTCTGTTAATCAGAGATGTATTAAAATGTATCTTATCTTTGTAATGTATAATAGTGTACTTACTGCATATTTATGTTAATGTGATTAATTTTTTACCCTTTACTTTTATTCTATCATATAATTTTACATTATACTGATTGTGGTAACTGGTGGTAACCATTATCCACTCACTTGATGTAATGGTGCCTGCTTCTTCCTAAGGTGACTGTACATTGAATGACAAGCCTATTGATTTCCCATAATGCAGGAAACCATTTAGAATACTGGATGGTAACCACATAGCCAAATAACAGAGTGATGTGTAGCCTACTGTGGTGCCCCTTTTAATTAGATGGAGAGATACAAATGCAGCATCTGTGTGGAACTAAACTTCCAGACTCTTCCCCACACCTCGCAGTGGGTAGGTGCTGTCCACCACAAGGGAACATCAGTTCATTGCATGGGATGGCCCTGCAGGGGCAATTCCATGCCTGTGGTTGATGAGTCTTCTTGGTCAGACAGACCAGAATTACTCAACTTTTGGCTCCTGTGTTCTCTTCTTCTGTGTTTTGATTTCTCGTATACTGTACTTCATATCTTTCATATTCTCTGAATCTCCATGTTCTGTTTCTTCTTGTTGTGTCTCTTTTTTTTATGTTTTCATCATGTTTGTTTGTGTTTTCCATTCATGTCTCGTTTTCTGCATTCTTTTAATTAGCATTCATTTATTCCTTTCCTCTGTATACTTAACAGTAAGTGGTGGTGACCATCATCCACTCAGTTGATATAGTGCTGCCTATGTCTTCCTTCTTTCTCCTTCAGTCTGTGTTAGCCCGCCTGTCCTCCTAGTTCTCTCTTTCCTTCCTGCCACTTTATTACTCTTCTTTCCATTTCAGTTGGCTCTACATTGACTGACTAGCTTAATGATTTTCTGTAGCTCAGGAAACCATGAATAACACTAGGTGGTAAGCACATACCCAAATTACAATATTGGGCAAAGTGGAGCCTGCTATGGTGCTCCTTGTTAACTGAATGGAGAGACACAAATGTGGCATCCATCTGGGAGCCTAACTTTGACACTTTTCCCCATGTCTTGCCAGAGCAAGGTACTGTCAGCCACAAAAGTATACTGATTCACTGCATGGGATGGCCCTGCAGGGGTGGTTGCATCCCTGTAGTTGATGGGTCTGCTCAGCTAGACCGACTAGGGTTGATCATCCATTCTTCTATCATCCAGTCCTACGTTGCCCCATGAGGAGAGCAGGAGCCCGGGGCTAGGCAAGTTGGTCCTGACATTTAAGATGAGAGTGACCAGCCTCACTCATCCCTGAGTGGCATTACATGAGCAGTAAACCCCAGCCACCCCTTGGATATAAACCTTCACCGGCTGAATCTGATTGGAGCACCGTAATTACCCACTAAACCACCAGGCACCATCATTTGGTTATATAGTTACCACCCAGCATAGTAAATGGTTTCCTTGTGCACAGGAAACCATTTGGCTTGTTATTCAGTGTAGAGTCACCTGTAGACAGAAGAAAGATGAAAGAATGAAGGATAGAAAGACATAAAAGGAAGGAAGGAAGGAAGAAAGAGGAAAGGGCAGCCATTTGAGACCAGCACTACATTGAGCAAGTGGATGGTGTCCGCACCACCTACTATTAGGCTATATCATACAAATATAAAAGGTGCTCAATATTACGTGGGAATAAAACATAATTATAATACATTACAGTAAGTGAAAAATGTTTATGTGAATATTAATCTTCACTGAAGAATAATCTGAAGTAAAGGTTAAAAATAGATGGAAGGTAAGGTATGGAATAAAAATCAGCATTTGCAAAAGTTATATGTTTGCATAGTGTTGGTGTTCCGTCCACTACCATGACACTTATGGTTGTGGTTGTGGTGGTGTGGTGGAGGGGGTAGAGTGGTGGGTATAATACAGGCTGCCCTATTAAAATGCTCCACTTACACTCTGCCAGGGGACTTCTCGTGTGTTGTGGGGGCGGCTCAGTCAGCGCTATCATTACCTTGCGTCATTTACTCATTTCGTACTCCCACTGCCACAACCATGGTCACATCAGCCGACCAAGCTGTCCCCACAGCACAAGATACTGTCAGGTGTGTTTCTAGCGAAGCACTGTTTGCAGATCAGTCTGTATATATGTAGCCACAACACTCCCACCACCACCATACTACTGTACCATCACCCAAGTGTTAAATCCCTGTTCATTATATTATACTGTATGTATGGTGGAGGGGGAGGGGAGGGAAGTATAGTGGCTATGATATATCTACAGCCATCACACACTACCAGCACCAGAAGTGTTGATTCACAACACATTTAAAATCAAGTTCCTGAATGTTTTAACACTAATATGTTAAGTCGTGAGTAAATAGAGGGCACTTACAAGTCTTGCTGTCATGTTGCATAACCCCAGTCTGTCAGGCCAAGGAGACCTGTCGACCACAGGTAAGCAACTGCAGCTGTGGGATCATCCAGCAGGTACAGTACAGTACATACTCCTTGTCCAGATGTAGTGCCTCACCACGGTTGGACGAGGAGCTTTCCCAGGGTGAAGTATATCTTGATCTCTCCCTTTCCCTCTCTTACTCCACCTCACTCACATACACTCATCCAGTCACTCTGTAGTTTCCATCCTCTGCACTCTTTATCTCACCGTTTCATCCTTGGTCCCCCACTCCTTCTTTCCCCCTCCATCTCACCTATATACACTCTCCTACACAGTCTTTCACTCTCCATTCTCTCCACATGGCCAGATCATCCCAAAATATTCCTCTTGCACTTTCAGTCACATTCATATCAACATCTACTCTTTCATATACTGAACTACTCTTGCTTAGCCTCGGCACCCTACACCTTAATAGGAGTAACATATGCCTGGCTGTTGTTACTGTGGCTCATCTTGCTGTAAACCCGGTGGACTGAAGGCTGAATTTGCCCTCCCTGTAGTCCACCATCCTCCCTTCAGGGCACAGGGTGGAAATTGAGGGTTGCTTATATAGCCAGGCACTTATAACAGTGCCACCACGTGATGGCATCCCAGTCATGCACCGTGGGGAATATAGTAGTCTTGTTTCAAAGGCAGTTGTAACCCAGTGGACGGAATTTGCCCCCTCCCTGTAATAAACTTTCCTATCATGGGACAGGAAGTGGCAGCTGCAGCAGTGCCACCACATAGAGCCATCTCTGTCCTCCACCATCTTCCTCTTTGGTTATTAGTTGAAGTGAGGTGAGAATAAGTCTCCCTGGTTATTAGTTAAACAGGTAGGAATGTCTCCTTGATTACTAGTCCAACTGATGGGAATGAGTCTTCTTGGTTCTGGTAAGACAGGTGGGAATGAGCTTGTCCTAGAGTGAGGGAGAGGTTGGAAGAGGAAATAAGAGTAAAGAAGGAAAGAAAGAATGACAAGGCAAGAAGGAAGGAAGGATGATGGGATAGGAGGAGGTAGAAAGGAAGGAAAGAAAGGAGGAGGAGGAAAAGACAAGGAAAATGAAGGAAGGGAGGAAAGAAAGGAATGGAAGGTGGAAAGATGAGATAAGGAAGGAATCAAGAAAGGAGAGGAGGAAAGAGGGTGAAGAAAATAAAAATGAAATAAGGCACGCAGGAAGGAAAGAAGAATGGAAGGAAACAGGATGGAGAAACAAAAAAGGAATGTGGGGGGAGGGAGGAAGGAGAGAATGAATGAAAGAAGGTAAGGTGGAAAGAAGAAATGAAAGCAGGCAAGGAGGAAAGAAAGCTAGATGGAAGAGGAAAGAAAGAAGGAAATTAGGGAGAGAATAAGGAAAGAATGATGAAGGAGAGACGAGAGAAAGAGCCCTTTCCCCTTCAGTTTTACCATTAATTTAACCCAGTCAGTATGAAAATAACATAGAAAAATTAATTTAAACTCTATGAAACCATTGGGTTGTTAAGTTAACGCTACATACGAAATTACACGAAATAATTGCTATGCATTTACGGCTTACGTAACTACAGTTTTCTTTTAAATCCGTATTACGAAATATAGAATTAGGTAATCTGGACTGAGGGTAAATATATCAAGACATAACCCTGCTAAACTTTGGTATAATAAAAAAAAAAAACATCAATTTGAATAAATTACTGTCCGTCAAAAGCTACTCGAAAATACTTTTGAATACATAAAGACGCTTAGCAACGGGCCATGGTATCTTGGCAACGTATTGTACGCCAATGAAATTCCTGTTTCCTGAACACTGAGGAATCAAATTTTTGAAGTGAGTATTGTTATTTTATTCTTAGATTTCAAAGATTAAGTAGAGATAGTAAGAATACATATAAGAACTGTGATGGGTGGAATAATGATTGATGGTGTATAGGGAGGCAGGACCAGAGAATCAAAATTTCTTGTTTTACGCGAAATCTATGGTACTGGTAAGGGACGCCTGCACTTGGTGGCACCGATATTACCAGGTGGTGAAGCTACTTGGGTATTTCAAATGTCTGTCAACCTCCTGCCTCCTGAAGGGAGGATGGTGGTGCGAAGGTGGAGGGCAGTTGCCAGAGGTGGCAGGGTATGTAATGGAGGGTTGTGGCCCCAGGTCCATCTTAATGTGAACCCGGTGGACTTCAGGCTGATTTAAGCTGCCTTCTCCTGCAGCCAACCATCCATCCTGCAGAGGATAGGGAAGGAGCTGAGGGACATTTACATAACCAGGCAGTGGATCCGCTGGCAGTGTTGGTGTCACCACATGAAGGCAGATATCATCGCCATCACCAGAGTATGTAGGAAAACATTAAAAAGAAGTCCACACACTTGTGTATATGTTGTTATTTGTTTTTCATGATAGCTTTTTGTGCTCATTTTGTTTTGTTTTTGTTTATAAAGGCTCCAGCGTGATGCATGCATCAGCCTTGGGTGCCTAATGGCAGCTTTCCATGCTCCTTGATCTCTAGCAGCCTTTCTTTTTACATACAATAGATGTTCTGGAAGAGGGTTGTTATGCCTAAGACTCCAGCTCATTAGCCTTATCTATTTTAATATTCTTTTCTATCAAAGTGACACCTGACTGACCTCACAAATTTATAATCTCGGATCAGTTTATGAAGGAAATGCCAAAAAAGAAAAGTCATTTATGTTGATGAATGCTGTTTGGTGGAAGCAAAATTTTATCAGTGTCTTTTAAACAATAACTTAATAAATTAAACCCACATTTGTTTGACTGGCCATTTGTTTTTACGTATGGGCAAACACGGTTGGCATTCCCCCCCCCCCTCAAGGCTCCTCTCACCATTAGCAACATTTTCCCGTACCACATTCTCCTAAATTTAGTAATAAAGATAATGTGTTAGGCTGCATGAGATTTGGTAAGGTTAGGTTGGATCTGGTTTGCATGGATAAGGTTAGATTAATGTTTGAAATCACCAGGTTTGCTGTGTTTTTTTATGCTCAGTTTGGTTTGGTTAGATTAATGCCTGGGGGGTCTGGGGGAATAAAGCCCTCAGTTAGGATAGTTGTGGACAGCCATGGGGTCTGTTATAGAATTCAGCTTCTGTTACTGCCAAATTTGATTCGTGTTTTACTTCACTATCATCTTAAATGTCTGGACCAACTTGCCTAGCCCCGGGTTCCTACATTTCTCACGGGGCAACATGAGATTGGATGGATGGATGGATAGATTTTACCCTTTATATATCTGTTACCATAACTTCCTTCTATTACTCTTACTCTCACAGTAATTTCCACATATCTGACACAGCATTAACTGAAAAACATCATCATCTGACAAGCAGAAATTTGGCAGAATGGAAGCAATAATAATTTTTTACAATAACCCACAGCACGTCATTAAACAAACAGGAATAATCAAGAAAAATCTTTTACAATACCATAGTTTGGTGGGTTCAGTACACAATAGCTGGTACTTTACTCCAAGATACTGTATTGTTTATCAGGAAAAACTATTTGGGATTGTTTTTCGGTGTTGAAATGATAATAACAGTGCAATACAGTATAGGTTTTTTGTAGAGGTTATTTCCCCTGTACAGGGGCTGGGGGGGCCAGTATGAAATTTATAAAAAATGCATTATTCAGTATGGCTTTGACTGTATTATTACAGAGAATGATGGCATTACTGTACTGTTACATGGTCACTTATCACTATTACTTTTCATGTGGAGTTCCATGGGTGGTGGTGATGGGTGTGGAGGGGAAACATGGAAATGAGTACTGGGTATTTGAAAGAAATGGAGGTCAGAATTAAATGAATCATAAAAAGCTGCAGGAAAAAAATCTTGCTTCATCCACAAAACTCATGTTTGAAATTTTTTTTTTTTTTTTTACCGCGGGTATTGTTTTGGTCTGACTGTCCTCTCCCGCGGGGGTTTCAGCCAAATGTAAACAAACCTTTAAACCTTAATAACTCTGCACAGAATAAAGCTAGAGAAAAAAATAAGGTACCATTAGAAAGTACTAACCTTCAGCTTTCCATTGATGTAGGTTTCATGACTTTGTTGACTTTCACAGGACGGGCAGTGCCATTAGAAGTGAGGGGTGTAAAATCACTATTTTTCGCTCACACACCATTACCTTCGCTCATACACCATTACCAAATGCCAACCTCATTCTGATAATAATACTGTAAACATATATGAACACTGCACATACGATAAACACCCACTCTGTGTTCACTGAGGCAGGTAAAAGGCACTGTAATTACCCGCACTTCACTGCCACATCAGCGGTGTTGTAATCACTATTTTTTGCTCACACACCATTACCAAATGCCAACCTCATTCTGATAATAATACTATAAACATATATGAACACTGCACATACGATAAACGCCCACTCTGTGTTCACTGAGGCAGGTAAAAGGCACTGTAATTGCCCGCACTTCACTGCCATATCAGCAGTGTTGTAATCACTATTTTTCGCTCACACACCATTACCAAATGCCAACCTCATTCTGATAATAATACTATAAACATATATGAACACTGCACATACGATAAACACCCACTCTGTGTTCACTAAGGCAGGTAAAAGGCACTGTAATTGCCTGCACTTCACTATCACATCAGCAGTGTTGTCACTCACACAGCTGGACAGATACTGATGCGTGTTTGGTCCGGGGTGGGGTGGGGGGCCCAGGGGGTGGGAGGTGGGGCCCCAGGGGGGGGAAGAGGGAGGGGGGGGTCAGCTGTAGTGAAAGAACTTAATAGCTACTCTCTTTTGAAACAATTGGCGCACGGAAAAAACGCGGGGTATTCAAAATATTCACAAACATTCGAGAATGACACCCGCGGTTTGGTCCAGTTTTTGCAACGTCATTCTGGAATGACACCCGCGGTTAAAGGGTTAAATCACATGTGACCCCTAACAGACCCCGAAGTTTATAAGGCAACTCCAGCCAGTTTGCAAAGTAAATGCAATAAAGGGGAACAAGTCAAGAGTGAGAGCAGTGGAAATGAGTTACTTGAGAGGAGCATGTGGAGTGACATGGAGGGACAGGTTGACGAATGAAGAAGTGAAGGAACGTTGTGGGGTAGATGTGGAAGTGGTTGAAAAGATTAGGAGAAATACACTGAGGTGGTTTGGACATGTGGAGAGAATGGAGAATGAAAGACTGACCAAGAGGGTGTATGTAGGTGAGGTGGAGGGAGGGAGAGGGAGGGGTAGACCGAGGATGAGGTGAAGGGATGGAGTTGAGAGGTATATGAGGGAGGGGGGGGTGAGTTGGGGGGAGGGGAGTCAAATGGTGGGTGACAGATTGACTTGGAGGCGTTTTGTCTGCGGCCACCCTTTGCGGGATTAGGGCGTCGGGCTATAGATAGATAGATAGATAGACAGAATTGAATGAATCACACACAAAACCATCAGGAAAAACAAATTTGACCGTAAAAACAAATGAGGGTTGACCTGTAAAGATTTATCATTATTTGATGGTCATTATGATGCCACTTTTATGGAAGTTGGTGGTGAAGAGTTTGTTGTTCATATCAATGCTACCACATGAAGGCAACCTCACCAGCAATGAGGGTGCTGTGGGTTGGGCAGAGAGGTGGCCTGCACTTCTAATGGACCCTGGTTCATATCCCCACTGTGGCAAGGAACAGTTTACGGATTTGAATTTCTTCTGATCTACCAGAAATCCACAGACATCTCATAAAAACACCCCTGCTAATACCAGTACACCAGTCCTGTATGAGACAGCCCTAGCATGCATTCAATATGGACGGTGGGTGTTAGTGCCAAACTGGTGACATGGAGATGTAGGAGGACTACTGGGCCATGGGGATAGGCCCTAAAGCCTTTGCCCAGAGTTGGACACAATAAAAAAAGAAAACTAATTTTAAAAAATTAAAAATAAATAATGAAGGCCCCCCTCACTGTACTATGCAGTGGAGGGTGTTATGGTATGGTGTGGGATGGTCAGAGGTTGTTACTGAAATACTGAACCACAAATCACAATATTAGTGCTCAGAGATGGCTTGGCTCACGGAGAGGATGGAGATTGAGAGACTGACTAGGAAAGTGTACGTGAAATGAGGAAGAGAGGGGAAGGACAAGGGGAAGACTAAAGATGAGATGGTGGAATGGGGTAAGGGGGTATATGAGAGAGCTCTTTGTGAGTTGGATAGAGGGCAGCGTGATAGCAGAGGACAGGGTTACATGGAGGTGCTTTGTTTATGGCCATAGATAGGTTGTTACCGTAGTTGTATTATGTGGTCTGATGTTTGTATTTTTTTTTTCGGGTTGGTGTTGGTGTGTTGGAAGGGTGTGTGAAAGGAGGAAATTGAAAGTAAATGAGAATAAGAGTAAAGTGATGAAATGTACGAGGTTGATAGATGGTAGGGGGATGAATATAGTTTTGAATGGTGAGTTGCTTGAGGAGGTAGATTGTTTTAAATGTCTAGGGTCACATGTTGCTGTGGATGGAAGAATAGATGCAGTAGTGAAGTTTAGAATAAATGAAGTAGGAAAGGTGCTGGGAGGAATGAAAAAAGTGTTTAAATGTCGTTCGCTTAGAGTGGATGTAAAGAGAAGGCTGTATGAGGGTGTTGTGGTACCGACTGCGTTATATGGGGCTGAAACATGGAATATGGGTGTAGCAGAGAGGAAAAGTTTGAATGTAATGGAGATGAGGTGTCTGAGGAGTATGTGTGGAGTGACGCGTTTGGATCGGGTGCGAAATGATGAAGTGCGAAGGAGAACTGGAGTTGTTCGGGAGATGGCTGGTAGAGTTGAGCAGAGGGTGTTGCGATGGTTTGGGCATAGGGAGAGAATGGATAATGAGCGATTGGTGAAAAAGATAACTAGATCTGATGTGAGAGGTGTAAGGCTGAGAGGAAGACCACGAATAGGATGGATGGACAGTGTGAAGAGAGCGCTGGATGCGAGAGGGATGTCTGTTGAGCAAGGAAGAGTGGCTGTGCGTGACAGAAATAAATGGAGAGAAATTGTGAATGAATAAGTGATGACGCAGCCCTGAGGGGATATTCTCCCGCATTTGGTCTGATCAGCTAGTCAGGTCAGGTGCGGGTAAGGGGATGGGTCTGTTATGATGTGGCAGGGGTAAACCAGTTCTGCTGTCGGGCCCTGCTGCAGATGTCACTGATTGCATTGCGCAATTGGCCCTTGTGCGGTGTGGTGCGGTGAGGATCTGTCCGTTCTTCCCTTTGGGACTAAGATGCAAATGAATGTGTTTGAATGGATGAGTAAATGGGGAGTGTGTCGTCCTGTCTCGGCTACCTCCCTTTCCTTGGGGGAAGCAGCCTAGGTATATAGATAGATAGATAGTATTGGTGGCTGAAATTGTTGCAGTCCAGAAATTGAATTTGAAGACCGCCTGGTGGTGGACAGGACCCAAGTTATCTGGAAGGTGAGTGTTGTAGTGATAACAGTTTAGGACGGTACATTCATGGAGCTGGAGAGAGAGGGCTTCCTGATGGCGGAGGACAGGGTGTCATGGAGGCAGTTCATTTGTGACTGTCCCTTCTAAAATAAAAGCATCTGGCTATTTATGGATACCGTACAGTATATATATAAATAAATAGATAGGTAGATAGATAGATAGACATTCATAGACTTCATCATTTTCAATAACTTAGCTTTTACCTTACAAATTTCTCTTGTTGATAATAAGTAAAATTGATTTGTTTTCACGTGAGAGAAGTTGGCCACTCCATAACATGAATACTGTACTTAGTTGTGGATGTATGATACCGTACATTATTTGGTGATCCTTTGTTATATGGTAGGAATTAGTCTCCTTGGTTATTGGTCAAATCAACCTTTTAGTCTGACTACAATTGGCCATAGACTATGCTGAAAAAGGTTAAGCATCTTTTACCTCATGTGTTGAGACTCATTCCTACATCATAGCTGGCTGGAGGATGCATTTAACTAGTATTCAGGGAGACTCTTCCTACTTCACAACTCACTGAACCATGGATACATTTGACTGACAACCAAGGAGACTCATTCCTTCCTCATAACTGACTGACTGGAGGATACATTTGACTGGCAACTAAGGAGACTCATTCCTACCTCATAACTCACTGACTGATGATGATGATAATGAATGGAATTTCATAGCATTATATTAAAGCTGCTTTCTGCTTTGCAGGATGGTGTGGAGTGATGACAAAGATAATGATGATGATGACAACAGTGATGAAGAGACACAATGATATCCAAGAGATATTTACCGACCATAATGATAGTGGAGCTGCTAGTGTAAGCAAGATCAACAGCAACAACAAGTGTATGATAGACCTACAGGAAGAATGTATAGGTATGAGTGCCATTGGTTAGCATACAGGTAGAGATGGTGCCTTCATGTGGTGGCACCAACATGGCCAGGTTGTATCACTACCAACACATGAAGGCATCCATCTCCACCACCAACCTACCTCTTAGCACAATATCTGAGGTGGAGTAAAATGTCTCCTGTACTCCTTCCACCATAACTTGGCACAGATTTCATCCTTTTGTAACTTATTTCACGTAAATCAGTGCCAGGAAAAGACAATGCTGTGGCTTTATATCTTTTCTGTGGCACTTCTTTGTGACGAGCATTTTATTTCAGTGTTAATCCATAGTCACAGCTTAGAATTCAAGGAGAGATGGAAGTTTTAGGCCAAGTTGGAGTAAAAGGAGTTTAGGTGATAGAAGGGCAGTTTAAGCCTGTAGTCCACGTTTTGTTTTTAAAGGCTCCAACATGCTTGCATGTGTCGGCCTTGGTCACCTAATGGTGGCTCTCCATGCTGCACGATCCATTGCAGCCTCCCTGTTCAGTCCCTTAACCCTAAGATCACACTTAATGACCTCGTCCCATGTCTTTCTCAGTCTACCCCTCATAACCCCACCCCCAATATTAACACTTCTCACCTTCCTCACCCAATTATCATCCCCCATCCTCTCCACATGTCCAAACCATCTCAGTCTACTTCTCCTCATCACAACACCAATACACTCCAATGATCACAGGGATCACTTTCAGTTGAACCTGGGGCAACAGCTGTTACTGCTACAGTATACCCTTGTTACTCTAACTTGGCCAGAAAGCATCATCTCTCCATCTTGAATGCTGAGTTGTTACAGTAGATTAATACTTGAATGTGGTACTAGTCATGAAGATGTGCTGTTGAAAAGATGGAGAGCCACAGTATGTTCTTCTGGCATTCAGCTGTGTGAAGTAAACTGCAAAAGGACAAAAATGTGGGTCAGGTTAAAGTAAAAGAAATATATACTTTCACCAGATTGAAAGCTGCCACTCTTTTCACCGAATGCTGGGTTGTTTTAGATGGTTTTATGAAGACATGTGAAGAAAATGATGTGTGGATGTCGTACGGTGTATATAGTATTTTACTCTGCCATTAAATAAGAAGTAATCAGCTAAAAGGAAATGCAGATCTCTTGCCAGATATGATTTGACACACTATAGGGCCTGTAGGTAGTTAAATACAGTACAGTATGTTGTTATCTATAAAGAAATGTTAAGGTGGTGATGTATAGATGTAGCAATATCCTATTCTCTCATTAAATAACTGGTAATTGGCTAAAAGGGAACACAGATCGATAAATTATGATTTAGCTGACAATCAGGCCTGTTATATGAGATGAGAAGGGAAATACAGTATATTGTTATCTCTGGGGAAATGTTATGGAAGTGATATATAGATGTAGCAGTTTCATATTCTGCCATTAAATAACTGATGTTGGCTAAATGGGAACACAGATCTGTCAGGTACAATTAAACAGACTATAGATAGGTTAGATATTGCCTTCATTAACGCCTTCACTTTTATGACATTCTTTAAGGCTTAGTAAAATATCTCTTGTAGTATATATGTTTAACTTGGCAAAGATCCCTAACTTCTTTTGGTTTAGTTGATGGCCAGGTGTAGTCATATTAGAGGGTAGATTTAACTAGTAACCAAGGAGACTCATTCCTGCCTCATAACTAAGGCTCATTGAATTTCATGCCACTGCAACTTAGTATTCAAGCTGTGACAGTATCCCAGTTATATCAAATGAAAACAAATTATTAGCAGTATTAGCAAGACATAAGTATGTGTAATGGCTCTGAAGGGATGAGTAGGCACTTTGTTGTGTGGGTAACTGTGGATTATAAGAAAGTTGTTGGTATTGTGGCTGTAGGTGTATCTGAGCATGACCCCTGTGGACTGCAGGCTGAGGCTATGTGTAATGGCATTGAAGGGATGAGTAGGCACTTTGTTGTGTAGGTTGCTGTGGATTGCTAAGAAGGTTGTTGGTATTGTGGCTGTAGGTGTATCTGAGCATGACCCCTGTGGACTGCAGGCTGAGGCTATGTGTAATGGCATTGAAGGGATGAGTATAGGCACTTTGTTGTGTGGGTAACTGTGGATTGATAAGAAGGTTGTTGGTATTGTGGCTGTAGGTGTATCTGAGCATGACCCCTGTGGACTGCAGGCTGAGGCTATGTGTAATGGCTCTGAAGGGATGAGTAGGCACTTTGTTGTGTAGGTTGCTGTGGATTGATAAGAAAGTTGTTGGTATTGCGGCTGTAGGTGTATCTGAGCATGACCCCTGTGGACTGCAGGCTGAGGCTATGTGTAATGGCTCTGAAGGGATGAGTAGGCACTTTGTTGTGTAGGTTACTGTGGATTGATGAGAAGGTTGGTGTTGTGGCTGTAGATGTATCTGAACGTGACCCTTGTGGACTGCAGGCTGAGTACTAGCAAGACTAAAGTATGTGTAATGGCATTGAAGGGATGAGTAGGCACTTTGTTGTGTAGGTTGCTGTGGATTGATAAGAACGTTGTCAGTGTTGTGGCCATGGGTGTACTGAACATGACCCCTGTGGACTGCAGGCTGAGGCTATGTGTAATGGCATTGAAGGGATGAGTATATGCACTTTGTTGTGTAGGTAACTGTGGATTGATAAGAAGGTTGTTGGTGTTGTGGCCATAGATGTATATGAACATGAACCCTGTGGACTGCAGGCTGAGGCTACCTTTCTCCTGGAGTCCACCATCTTCCTTTTGTGGGATAGGGAGGAAGCTGAGTGCCATTTATATAACTGTTGCCTTGTTGTACCATCACGTGAAGGCATCCACCTCCACCACCACCAACAGAAAATATATATAACAAATAAGAACACAACCCCATAGCTTCCCAGCCACAGCCTGACTCCAGTATATGTAAAGGTTTATATGTTTACTGTTTACTGCCACCTTATTTATGTTTATATATATAACAAATAACAAGAACATAACCCCATAGCTTCCCAGCCACAGCCTGACTCCAGTATATGTAAAGGTTTATATGTTTACTGTTTACTGCCACCTTATTTATGTTTATATATATAACAAATAACAAGAACACAACCCCATGACTCCAGTATATGTAAAGGTTTATATGTTTACTGTTTACTGCCACCTTATTTATGTTTATATATATAACAAATAACAAGAACACAACCCCATGACTCCAGTATATGTAAAGGTTTATATGTTTACTGCCACCTTATTTATGTTTATATATATAACAAATAACAAGAACACAACCCCATGACTCCAGTATATGTAAAGGTTTATATGTTTACTGTTTACTGCCACCTTATTTATGTCTGTAGGTCATTTTCTTAGTTGTTTTGGGGTAAATGTCATCTTTACTGCTACACTTCACCCTTCCAGTTAGTGTCATTATCCATCCTTTCCATCCCATTCTTTCATCTCATCCTGTCCTCACCTCAGCTCACTTATGCCCTTCTAGTCGGTCTCTACTTCCCCATCCTCTCCACCCCATCCCTCCATTTCAACCTCAGTCTCCCTCTTATGCTCTTCTAGTCAGTCTCTGCCCTCTTCACATGGTACCTTTGTTATCTCTGTGTAACATTTATTCTCTTTTCAGGAAATTAAGGAGTGTGGGGGAATATCAAGATCAACAACACACCTTCAAGCAAACCTTCAGACCTTCACACATCGCCTACACACCATCTTAGCAAGTTAACAAGACACCATCCATTCTTCTATTATTATTATTATTATTGTTGTTATTATCATCATAGTTTTTAATGCTGCAGGTTTAAGTTAATGTGTTTTATCAGGATGTTGTTGTTGTGGACCCAGAGTCATTTGAAGTTGATCCCAGTGGACTGCAGGCTGGACTTGCCCTTCCCTTGCAGTCTACATTCTTTTGTGGTGGGACAGGGAAAGGATTGAGGGACATCTGTATAACCTGGCAGTGGAGACACCTGGCTGTATCAGTGCCACCACATGAAGGCACTCCTTTTCATCCCCTTGTACAAACATGGACATGGTCTGTGTTAGTACTTTACTGCCTTTTAATTCATCATTATTATCTTTACATTGTTTTTCTCCACTTGCAGACTTCTTTTTCCCATTAAGGATGGGGTGAGGTAGTGTCCAGGGAGCAGGGAATAAACTGATGGAAAGAGAAACTAACGTAAAGTCTGCCCAGTTGAATGAACCACACTCTCATTGACTAACCATTCAAGCCCTTGGAATCCTGACTCCAGCTCCTAACATTGTGTACTAGTAATTAATTTGACATAACCTGCAGCATTAACTTAAGTCCTTATTATAAAGCACATTTGTAGCAATATTTTGGGCAGTAAGTCCATACTAAGTTATTGAAGCATTGCCTCCTAACAATCCCATTGGTACCTGTAACACATTGCTGGCTTTCATATATTATTTTGTTAGTAAGCCCACATTGCTTTATAAAAATATTGTCTTTTCAAAATCCATTGGCCACTTTTACCCTAAATTTACCTTACCAGTTCTGTGGATTTAAGCTTGTCGTATTTTAGAACCTTCCTAACTTTTTATTATATAGTTTTTACCACTGACATAGAAATATTGTCATTTCAGTTTTCAGGGTAGCTATAAAGCTCATTGGCCAGTTCCCACAAACACACAGTGACCTTTTAGGAGAAAGTTGCTACATATTGAAGCACATCAGTGACTATACTATTGACAGTAGCAGTTGTGTAGAAAGAACTGCAGTGATTTGGCCAGGTTTTCCTAACCTACCTTTCTGTTTGTGTGGAAAATCTTATTTGTTTAACATCATGAAATCCTTGTCTTATAATGAGGACTTAATGCTTGTAAAATGTGACCGTATTATGTATGTATGGTTTGTTATAACCCCATAACAATTACCCTCATAGATCAGTACTACAATTCAATAACCATTCATTATTTTGGTTAATTCAGTAGCATTATATTTATGGTGTTGTTATGGGGTATAAGGTAACGTGCTCACATTTCAGCTGCTGTTTATTTCAGCTGCTGTTTAAGCCGTTAAGGTGGCATACAGGTAAGCCCTTGTTTTTGTATTAGCCAGTAAGGTTTAACCCAGTGAGTCTGTTTACGTCTCTGTCATTTTGTTGCTGCCATCTCTGGCTTTTCTTTATTCAGATTTTCATAGGCCTTTTAATCTAAAGGGGTTAGACACAGCCTTGATAACATCCCTTCACCAGTGAGTCTGTTTACGTCTCTGTCATTTTGTTCCTGCCATCTCTGGCGTTTCTTTATTCAGCTTTTCATAGGCCTTTTAATCTAAAGGGGTTAGACACAGCCTTGATAACATCCCTTCAGTACCACAGGCCTTTCCTAATGTGAATAGAGTTGTTTCTCAGCAGCAGGAATACACAAAGAAGAGCATCATCCAGATTCATTGGGTTGAGAGTTGCTTCCACAGTCTGTTTGTTTGTTGCCCAGTGAAGGAAGAAGGAAAGTTAACCCCAAATGATAAGCTCCAGTGGTGAGCAAAAAATAACCCTGGAATATCATGGTTACCTTTTTAATAATTCTCATGCTAATGGTTCTCCTGGTTACTAACATGGTAGGCTTCATTGGAGAGTATGCAACTGGTAAAAGATTCCATGGTGATTGTTTTAATAATTCTCATGCTAATGGTTCTCCTGGTTACTAACATGGTAGGCTTCATTGGAGAGTATGCAACTGGTAAAAGATTCCATGGTGATTGTTTTAATAATTCTCATGCTAATGGTTCTCCTGGTTACTAACATGGTAGGCTTCATTGGAGAGTTTGCAGCTGGTAAAAGATTCCATGGTGATTGTTTTAATAATTCTCATGCTAATGGTTCTCCTGGTTACTAACATGGTAGGCTTCATTGGAGAGTTTGCAGCTGGTAAAAGATTCCATGGTGATTGTTTTAATAATTCTCATGCTAATGGTTCTCCTGGTTACTAACATGGTAGGCTTCATTGGAGAGTTTGCAGCTGGTAAAAGATTCCATGGTGATTGTTTTAATAATTCTCATGCTAATGGTTCTCCTGGTTACTAACATGGTAGGCTTCATTGGAGAGTTTGCAGCTGGTAAAAGATTCCATGGTGATTGTTTTAATAATTCTCATGCTAATGGTTCTCCTGGTTACTAACATGGTAGGCTTCATTGGAGAGTTTGCAGCTGGTAAAAGATTCCATGGTGATTGTTTTAATAATTCTCATGCTAATGGTTCTCCTGGTTACTAACATGGTAGGCTTCATTGGAGAGTTTGCAGCTGGTAAAAGATTCCATGGTGATTGTTTTAATAATTCTCATGCTAATGGTTCTCCTGGTTACTAACATGGTAGGCTTCATTGGAGAGTTTGCAGCTGGTAAAAGATTCCATGGTGATTGTTTTAATAATTCTCATGCTAATGGTTCTCCTGGTTACTAACATGGTAGGCTTCATTGGAGAGTTTGCAGCTGGTAAAAGATTCCATGGTGATTGTTTTAATAATTCTCATGCTAATGGTTCTCCTGGTTACTAACATGGTAGGCTTCATTGGAGAGTTTGCAGCTGGTAAAAGATTCCATGGTGATTGTTTTAATAATTCTCATGCTGATGGCTCTAATGCTCACCAGTATAGTAAACTGCATTGGAGAGTATCCAGCTTATGGTAATTAATGGTTCTAGTGTTCATCCCATATACAAAACTTCATTGGATGGATATGAATTATCACTGAGGATTCATGGTAACTTGTGATAGTGCTTATGTTCATGGTTTGTACATCATCAACAGCACCACCAGTGATAACTAGAAGCATAAACATAGGAGTGAAGGTTTTCTGGGATAGCATATTAACAAAGAGCGGGGACTGTGAGAGCAGCAGAATGTTTTGTATTGTTTATTCCTTTACTGAATACAGTTAAAGTTAAGTACAGTCAAATTGTAATTATTAATACAAAAAAGCTATTTTATGCAGAACAGGATTACCTACAGTTATAGGGGTGCTCAGCCAGTCACACTACACCCATTGGCAGAATATGTCAGGACCTTCTACATGTGAAAAGTCTGCATTAATTTTTGGTTTTGAGACACTACTGATATTAACTTTTAATCATCTATATCATTATTGTTGATGGTTGTGTGGCCTCAGACTTACCTGAAAATGAACTCAGTGAACTTAATTCAGTCCACCACCCCTCGTTAAGTGGAATGAGAGGAAATAGAGGGACATTTGACCAGACATCAGAACTGCCTGAATTTTGTTTATGCCACCATGAGCAGGCATCCCTCTCCAGTGCCTGTAAAACACAGTTTACATATATATTTACAGATAAAATTGATAAAAGCAGAATTCGACCTGCCAAGTCTGTTTGAATAGGTTTGCACCAAGTCTGTTTGAATCAAAGTTCCCAACAAGTCTGTACAAATACAGTTAGGCCGTTTTGCCAACAAGGTTGAGCACCCATTTTAGGTGTCATTTGATTCTTCTCTTCATATATAAGATACTATAAAGGTTGATGATGGTTTAAGGTTTATGTTGGTTTATTTATCAGTTTATGACAGTAGAAAAGGATAGCCATGCATTAATCCCTTTGGCCTGAGGGTGTTTTTACTGTATTCATTCAACCATCCATCCATTACCCAATCCATCAGGAGTGTTGGATCTCTAGGCAGAGTCATCAGTCCATCATCTAACTCTGTATTTTCCTATCAGTAGTGTACGATCCATAGGCTAGGCTTTTCAATCAGGATATCAGTTTTATTTTATTCTTGTTACCACTTACCCATCATCCAGTCTGTTTTTGTCCCATCATGAGTGTAGGAGCCTTAGGCTAGGTTGTGAAAGGTGGGCTATACCAGGGGAATGTGTGTTGTGGAGATGTGCATTATGGGTAGGTGCAGGATCATAGGTGAGGAAGGAAAGTAATGTGTGGGATGGGCAGAAGAGTCAGTTGGATAGGTAGTCAAGAGTTACATTTCTCTTACCTCATCTTAGCCCAGATTTTCGTCCTTCTGCAGCCTATTTCACATAAACTCAGTGCCAGAAAAACGTAATGCTGTGGCTTTACATTTTTCCACAGTACTCCTTCATGATCAGACTCTTGTGTTAATCTCATGTTACAACTCAGCACTCAAGATGCAGTGATGGCAGTGCAATGCCTAGTTAATGGTGTATAGCTAGGCTGGTAAGGTGTACATGAGAAGTATAAGAACTGTCAGTCCCAAGTTGTCCCATTCAGAGCATAGGAGTATAAAGCTAGGCCATTGTAGTCCAAAACATTTAAGGGTAGCAGACTGACTTATGCCTCTGGTAGCATTTTATGTGGTAGAAAAGGATTCAGTTGCCTATAGGCTTTGAACTGTATCACATAAACCACAGTTCATCCTGACCCGAGCTCCATTAGACCACCAGGCATCTTCTCCTTGTCCACCCAACAGGTTTACTTTCTTATACTGTCTTCCCTTTTCTTTCCATATCTTTCTCAGGTGTCCTATTAGTCACATCAATAGTCTAATCAAAGGACTTGTAGGTCGTATTCTAAGTGCCTTTGTGGGTTACTTAACACTTCTTCCTTACCAGAGTATTAAGTTTATTGCACCTCAGCATCCTCTTGTATGTTCATGATGCAAAGTTGGTTGGTAAAGTATATAGCATAAAGGGATTAATCCCCAAGCTAGACCTCATCAGATCATATAGCCCTGCTAGGGTTACAGGAGAGCACTACCCTTCCCACCATGGCAGCCACCGGGAGGGGCGTGAACTCGCAACCTCATGATTATGAGCCCGACACCCTACCACCGAGCTACCGTGCTCCCCTAAAGTATATAGCATAGAAACAAGTGTTATGGTATAATAGGCACAGATTTGAAGGTGTCTTAACACATCTTCTTTAGCAATATATTCTGCATATTACACGTCATTATCACTTTGTATGATAATGATGCAAAGTATATTTGTATTAAAATTGCATAAATAGCATACAAGAGAATATTAAGGTGTTTCAGGGATAGTAAATTGCGCTGGAAGATGTGTTATGATGCTTTCTATGCTACCAAGAATACTGTGTTCATCAGGGTGTAACAGATAATGAAAATGATACACTCAGGCTGAAGGGTTACTATATAGGACTTTATTTTTGCAGATGAGAATGATTCACACATTTTTCAGCTTTGGTGCTAATAGTTTCTCTTTTCTTTTCAGGTGGCTGCAGACTTCATTCCTTTCCTCCTTGCCTCCATGCCCATTCTTTATCCTTGCCTCCATCCCCATCCTTTATCTTTACTTCCTTCCTTTGTCTCCGCGTCTCCTCCCCCTCTTCGATGTGAGACGATGCAGCGTCCCAGGAATCACCAACCTTTCCTCTATCTTCTCTCTTTCTCTCCTGTGTGTGTGTGTGTGTGTCTGAGTGACTTGTATTCTCATTGGTTTAGGGGCTCACTAGCACCTCTACCCAAATGATTTATTTTGCATATTATACCTAGACATACTTAGGTGTCAATATGTACAAATAATCTAGCACGGCTGAGGTGGTAGGGAGTTTCCTTAACCAGTGGGAATGAGTAATGATGTGCAGGGGTGGTGGGGGAAGGGAAAGGGCTGGGAGGGGGTGAGGGGAGGGGTGGGCAGGGGTTTAGATAGGGCCAGATTACCCAATCCCTAACGGGATTATACGGGGTTGGCTTGCCGCTGGGCAATCTGTTTCCCCATCTCGGCCCCGACTCACCGCTCCTCTCTCCTCCTCCCAGCTTTACCGCCTTTCCCTTCCCCCACCTGGCCAGCTCCAGTAAGTGTCCCCCCCCCCCCACCCATACATCCTCCATCAGGAGTGATCTGACTCAGTCACCCACCCCAGCCAAGATGGTGGTGCTGGTGGTGGGAGTGTGTGTGTGTTCTGTATGTATGTGTGTGGAGACTTAGTTCTGCCACACACATACATGCATATATACACAACACACTCCCACCACCAGCACCACCACCACCATCAGTGGCTGGTGGTGGTGGTGGTGGTGGTAGAGGTGCAGTGTGTGTGGAGACTTAGGTCTTAACCCCACACACACACTGCACCCTACCACCACCACCACTTTCAGTGCTCTGGTGGACTTGGTGAGGGGAGGGTGTGGTGGCTTCTGCTGCCACACCCTCCACTCACCGGGCTTCACCATGATGCCTGGGGTGAGTGACTGGGCCAGACACCCTGGTGGAGGTGTAGCTGGGGCTGGCCAGGTCACCCCACCCCTGCACATCAGTGTGAATGAGTCTCTTCTTCCTTTCTATTACTAATATTCTTTATTTCAGGTTTACTAATGTCTCTTATTACAGGCTAAATAATATATTTTTATTACAGGCTTTACACTCAAAGGACTTCAAAACAGGTATTTATTTACTTATATTCATTACACCTGTGTGCCCCTTAAGAAATGTGAGCACATTTACTTGTATGTACATAATTATATATTTGTCAAAATAATTATACAATTGTACTTAGGAATTTCACTTCCCCAGTAGTAGTAGTAATAGTAGCAGGGAGGGAGGGAGAGAGAGAAAGAGAGAGACAAGGATGGGGGGATGTGAAGGGAGGGAGGGAGTAGCAGGGAGAGAGAGAGACAAGGATGGGGGGATGTGGAGGGAGGGAAGGTCATGGAGAGAGAGGGAGGGAAGGTCATGGAGAGAGAGGGAGGGAGGGTCATGGAAAGAGAGGGAGGGAGGGTCATGGAAAGAGAGGGAGGGAGGGTCATGGAAAGAGAAGGAGGGAGGGTCATGGAAAGAGAGGAAGGGAGGGTCATGGAAAGAAAGGAAGGGAGGGTCATGGAAAGAGAGGAAGGGAGGGTCATGGAAAGAGAGGGAGGGAGGGTCATGGAAAGAGAGGGAGGGAGGGTCATGGAAAGAGAGGGAGGGAGGGTCATGGAAAGAGAGGGAGGGAGGGTCATGGAAAGAGAGGGAGGGAGGGTCATGGAAAGAGAGGGAGGGAGGGGCATGGAAAGAGAGGGAGGGAGGGGCATGGAAAGAGAGGAAGGGAGGGGCATGGAAAGAGAGGAAGGGAGGGGCATGGAAAGAGAGGAAAGGAGGGGCATGGAGAGAAAGCGAGGAGGAGGAGGATGGGGAGAGAGAAACACAACAGAAGACATGAAAAAAAAAGATTACAAACCTAACACCATATAATGGCATAGTAAACAAGGCACAGATGACAAGAGGCACTTCTAAGTTCAATAAAATATTTACAGTTTAAAGCACAGAATATGTAAGATTAATGTCACAGAATTAACACAACCCTATATAATGGCAGGACTTAACACACTAACTCCATAATGATATGACATCACACATGAATGACACACAAACTAAATATATGATACAGTCATTAATGGAACTTGGTTAATCAGAGAACACATGACAAAATCTTAACTGCACAGAAAGATGGTAGTCCTCAGTGGTCATATATAGCTTCTGAGAGAATGAAGAAATATCAACTGTGGTGAATTACACATGGCTAAGACAAATAACTTGACTCCCATCCACAAGATTCAACATCAAAACAGGCCCTAAGTGTGTCCACTCTCACCTGGCTTAAAACTGGAATTTTTCCATCTTGAATGCTGAGCTGTTACTAGAGACTGAAATATTACACTATAGTCGTGACGCACAACTCCGAGGTTGTCAATCTCGTACCCTGGCAACTTACCAGATAACAGTGCGTCCAATTTCGTATCATATTACAGGGTATACACGAATCATATTATTATACACGATCATATACATGAATCACATGCGTATCATATTATACACATCAGAAGCACAGCTGACGGGTAGGTTGCCAGGGTATGATAAATACAACCCCACAGTTGTGTGCTGCAACTATAGTCACACAGAAGTTCTACAGCAAGGATGTAGAGCCACAGTGTTGTCTGACTCTGCCACTTTTGATACACGAAATAAGCTGCAGAACTAAAGTTGGCCAAATTAAGGTGAACCCACTACATGACACATGGATGAAGTCTTGGATATAATAATGGGAGTCAGGAACTATCTGAATAATTCTGCAAAGATTATAAATGGGAAATGTATAAACTCTGATTAAAAGTGTAAGTACAAGGCACGAATAAGCTCATATTGTCATATGCTGAGGTACACTTCCTATCGTACACATAAAATTTATCCCCTTCAATATGGAGGTCTAATTCAAGTTTATTCCTGCTGCCTCCAGTCTATTTCAACAAACTTACGATTGGTCTCTCTTAATGAATGGGTTACTGAAGGATGTATGTAACCCCTCCAATAGAAAAATTCTCGTATAAAGGTGAAGGCAATGGCTGACGAAGGTTGTATGGTATGTAACCCCTCCAGCTAAAAGTATCTCCAACCAACTTCTATTCACTCTTCTACAAATTATGTTACTGAAAGCTACATATAACCCTTCCAGTTTGAATAGTCTCTACCATACTTAATAATATCAAGAACAGTTTGAAAGCAGATTAGACAAGTACTAGATAAATCAGAAACTTAAATACAACCATAGACCACATCGGTATCATGACCACCTCACATGTACGCACGAGGTTACTGATACTGAGCTAGAGAGAAAGGCTCTTTACACTCTTCCGGTACATCATATAGGAAATCTTGGAAAAGTAATAAGCCAGTCATTGCAGCAGCTTGATGCCTGTAATCTGATGATGTACTTTATTATTTTACACTTAATACCACCAGACCACTATATCACTTGGGGCAGACATCTAGTTATGGAAGACTGTGTGTAACCCCTCCAAATAAGAAAGCTCTCTCCCATGCTCAGTAACACTGTACAAAGGTAGTCTAGCAAGAATAAAATGTAAGTTCATTTGTGAAGTGGTTAAAACTGCAATACAAACTACAGTAGTACTTAACCTATAGGTCTTGTACTGTAAGTTTCTATCCAACATTTTATTCAAGCTAGTTCTACGTAATTTTCATTTAGCTTAGGGGTCAGTACAACAACAGAATGGGTTACAGCACAACAGTATTCAGTTCTTACTACCAGGGGACTCTTCTTACTGTGATTAAAATTGCTTACTGGCCCAGTTCTGTCAGATGAAAAACTGATTAAAAGTGAATTCCTGCTGTGATCAGGGCTGCCTAGATTTTTTTTTCCCCCTAGCTTGACAGGTCTCCAACCCTTTCAGATGAGTTACTGGCAAGTGTGGCTAGAGTGGACAGTTGATTAGACTAACAGCCAAGGGAATGTTAGATAAAACACACTGGCTAAGGAGAACTCCTAAAGTGATCAAAACTACCAATAGAGCATTTATTCTATCCTGACATAGATTCCTAACCTCTCTCAGCTCAGTTGATGGCCAAGTGTAGGTAGATTGGAGGCTCAATGTGAGTGGCAACCAAGAGGACTAATTCCCACCTCACAATTATGACATAATATATGCAATCACTGCTTAGAATCTAAACTGTGGGAATGGTCGAGCGGCACGAAGCGCCGCCTCTGATGACATTTGGCAACCCCGCTTGAAGCATATTACCCTGGTCCTCTTGCTCCGCTCCAGGGAATTCCCCTGCGAGCTGTTACGCGCGCGGCAAAGCTGTGCGCATGTGCAGGCCTGTCGCACGCACAGCGTGCGTTCAAACTTGTCAGTTCAAATCTGACCAGCACGAACGCAAGATGCCTCTCCCTCAGTGTGACCCTGGTCCTCTTGCTCCGCTCCAGGGAATTCCCCTGCGAGCCGTTACGCGCGCGGCTGTGCAGGCCTGTTGCGCGCGCAGCACGCGTTCAAACTTGTCAGTTCAAATCTGACCAGCACGAACGCAATATGCCTCTCCCTCAGTGTGGCAAAGCTCGCCACTGGTGCTGGACCTTGAACAATTACAACCAGAATGTCGACTATGTGGCCAAGTTTAGAGCAGACCCAGCAGTCAGATGTGTGGTGGGACGGGAGGTTGGCGAGCAGGGAACTAGACATCTCCAAGGCTATGCATGCGCAGGCCAGTCTACAGGTGCTTACCTCGCCAGAAAACGTATATTCAATGATCGAGTTATGGAGATACGTGAGCTCGAGGTATACCACAAGAGATACAACGAGTACAAGGACGCCAAGTTATCCAGATGGCAGAGTGAGATACTACGTACCCAGTTTGAGCAGAGTCGCCGAAAAGTTACCTGGGTGTAGCGCGCGTTCAAACTTGTCAGTTCAAATCTGACCAGCACGAACCCAAGATGCCTCTCCCTCAGTGTGGCAAAGCTCGCCGCTTCAAATCTGACCAGCACGAACGCAATATGCCTCTCCCTCAGTGTGGCAAAGCTCGCCGCTGGTGCTGGACCTTGAACATTTACAACCAGAATGTCGACTATGTGGCCAAGTTTAGAGCAGACCCAGCAGTCAGATGTGTGGTGGGACGGGAGGTTGGCGAGCAGGGAACTAGACATCTCCAAGGCTATGTGGAGTATAAGAATATGGTCAGATTTCAGTCCATCCAAAAGCATGTCCCTGGAGCTCATTGCGAAGTGTCCCGAGGATCACCAAAGCAGAACTATGAGTACAGTACTAAAGATGGACAGTTTGAAGTCTGTGGTGACTGGGGAAACATTTTACAAGACATCAACGGAGAGAAAGAAAGTACAATTTCGTCAAGAGCTGTCCCCAAGCAACTGCTTAAATCTGAAACACAAGATATTAAGTCTACAGGAGCTTACCTCGCCAGAAAACGTATATTCGATGAGTTATGGACATACGTGAGCTCGAGGTATACCACAAGAGATACAATGAGTACAAGGACGCCAAGTTATCCAGATGGCAGAGCGAGATACTACGTACCCTGTTTGAGCAGAGTCGCCGAAAAGTTACCTGGGTGTATGACGAATATGGAAACACAGGCAAGAGCTTCCTCAGCCACATGCTACATTTCTTCTATGGATTCGACATGTTTGACAGAATCACAAGTGCAAAAGACATCTGCAGAATGATCACCACCCAACCACGTGGCTTCATCTTCGACATGACCCGGGATGACGCAAGTAAGTTTTCGTACTCTACCTTAGAGATGGTCAAGAATGGGTTTGTTATGTCGGGCAAGACTCATTTTACCTCATACCTAAAGATCACTAAATTTCAGGCAACTACTACTTGGGAAGAGCTGTAGGGGTGGCTCAGTTCCATTAGATTAAACCAAACTAGCTACAGTAACCAAGAAAACTCATTCCTACCTCATGACTAAGGCTCACCGAATTCCACATGCATAACAGGCACTCTGCTGTGTGGCCAGTTCACAGGGCATTAGTGTACTGATACAGCTCCCACTTTGTTGCTTCCACTGATGTATCTACGGGCAAATGCGTAAATTGCCCGTGGCAATTTACGCATTTGCCCGCGGGCACAAGCAGTGAGCCCGTCAACAGGCAAACTTCTTGCTTGCGCCCGCGGGCATTGCCCGGTCGTGTGGACAGGGCTTTAGGCTTCTGGTGGCTTGATAGGTTCACAGGGCATTAGTGTACTGATACAGCTCCCACTTTTATGCTTCCTCTGATGTATCTAAGGCTTCTGGTGGCTTGATAGGTTCACAGGGCATTACTGTACTGATACAGCTCCCACTTTTATGCTTCCTCTGATGTATCTAAGGCTTCTGGTGGCTTGACGGGTGTGTAAATGAATGTGTGGCCCATTTCACTGGGCATGCTGTTGATAATTCTCTTTTTATACTTTCCCTTTGCTTGTTCCTGGGTTCCACCTCACTCAAGTTTTAGATGGAAATTAGGGATTTGATACTGATGATGGATTCACAAGGAGACATTACGTTTTAAGGGTATGTATCTTTCAGAACAGTTAACAGATGGTTAGAATGGTGTGTGAATGTGTGTGTGTGTGACCAATTTCTCAGAGTTTGCTGTAATTATGCTGTGATAGTTGATGCTCTTTATTTTTATCATTTATTTTTCTTCAGTATTACCTTGTTGCTGAATCCCTCCTCACCTTTGTATGTGAGAATCATCATCAGGATGATGCTGGAGTCAGAAGCCTTCAAGTGATGGCACGAACATAACCAGGCAGTGGAGCTGCCTGGTTATTTAAAAAAATCCCTCAACTCACTCTCTACCTCCAAAAAGATTGGTGGACTGTAGGATGAGGGTAACTTCAGCCAGCAGTCTACCAGGTTCACGTTTACATGAATCTGGGACTACAGCTACTACTATTAGGGTCAGAATGATGATGATGAGTAATCTTTATATACAGTACCTTCTTGTTCTTCGTCTGTCAATTCATTTCTAAACTCTTTATTAACCTTTCACTCACCATGCACTCAGAGCAGTAATATATATACATAAAGGCTAACACCTCATAAGGTGTTTATTGTAATACTTTAACCCTTAACCCCTTCACCCTCAGAGCCAGAACACCAAACCAACCACATGTAAACTTTGACATAGACAAGCTTCTGCTTTATTGGTCTATGTAACTATATAGACAAGCTTCTGGTTTATTGGTCTATGTAACTATATAGACAAGCTTCTGGTTTATTGGTCTATGTAACTATATAGACAAGCTCCTGCTTTATTGGTCTATGTAACTATACTCCATTCACCTTAACTTGGTGTACAACTGCCACCTTCATTTTGAATCTGGAACTAGAGAGACCAAATCAACCATAAGTAAATGCTGAGGAATAAGAGGTTGAATTTTAAGGCTATCAGTAACTATAAACTATGATTACTTTGTACTTTTTAAATACTGGAGGTTTTGTGTAGGAGTTCAGTGATAAATTATGAAGTGCTTGATCCCCAACAAATGATGGCCCATAAAATATTTAAAAACAAAAAAATATAATACTGTAATAATAATAAATCTAAAAGTCTTGGGTGAAAATTCTTTTGTGGCCTCAGGGAATGGGTTACTGAGTCTATGATTTACGGATTTATTTAACCCCTTCAGTACGATGGCGCCTTCGCACTGCTGGGGCAAGTCTCAAAGCCAGTGGTTGGCCGATCCGATCTTCTGACTCCGAGGGGCTCAAAGTTACCTACTGGATTTAACAAACCAGATTTAACCCAATCATTTAAACTTATTTGCTTTAATGTACTCCATCCTCTCCACATGGCCAAACCACCTCAGTATGTTCCTCATAACACTTCCTATCACATCCACATCAACACCACAACGCTCCTTTATATCCTCATTCGTCAGCCTGTCTCTCCATGTGACTCCACAGGCTCCTCTTAAATAACTCATTTCCACTGCTCTCACTCTTGACTTGTGTCCTTCCAACAACGTCCAAGCTTCACTTCCATACGTTAGAGTTGGTATCACAATACTGTACTGTCATGTAGTAACTTTTTCACTTCCATGGTCACTTCCCTGTTTCTTATCATTGCTTTCAAGGAACCAGCAACCTTTCTTCCCTGCTGTACCCTTTCAAGCACTTCACCCTCCAAACCTCCATCCTTACTCATCACACTACCCAAGTACTTAAACGTACTCACATTTTCCAATTCCTCACCATCCAACCTCGCTGTACATTCACTGACTTCACCTCTCTCAAAGACCATCACTTTACTCTTCCTTACATTCACCTTTAGATTCCGTTTCTTACACACTAGATTCAACTTCTTAATTTAACCTGCCAGATTTAACTTAATAGATTTAGCATACTTATTTTTAACCAGCTCAATTTAATCTCAACTTATCCCATTCTAACTTTTAACTCTCATGAAGCACAAGGGGTTAAGGGTTAATATCTTACAAGAGATTCACAAACAGACAAAGGATCTATTTCTTCTCGTAACAAAAAAATATGGGGTACATTCTGTTCTCTCTCCCTCTCTCTCTCTCCTTTTGTCCGGCCTTAAAAAAAGACATTACAGCTACGGCAGGAAATTGATCATAAATCCATTTGTGAATCCACATACAGTACTAGCAGTTATAAGCAACATATTTCTCCAAGTCAGTCAGTCAGTCAGTCCTCTTTATAAGTCAGGGATGCATACAAAACATCACAACATTTTATACATAACCAGGAGATGCTTCCAAACCATCTTTTAATATATACATAACCAAGAGATGCTTTCCAAAATAATGCAGTTTTTTCCACAATAATTCAGGGATGCATTCCAAATTACTGAGGCTTTTCCCACAGCAGACAGGAATGTAGTCCAATATATCATAACTTTAATACAACTGGTTCTATAAACTTGGAGAAACAGGCCATCAGCTGTATTTGTGCCAATGAAAGTATATTTGGCAATTTCTCTGGCTTACTGTGGCCTTATTATCACAACTAAAAGGACTCAGTGTATTATTTTCACAGCTGTTTCAGTACCATGTTGCAAAGGAAACAAGATCTGCTTCATCATTTAAAACCTTGTGATTCTTTATACATTTTTCCTTTTGGCTTATCCTTTATTGCTTTCCTTTTTTACTCCTCACTAATCAATAAAGAAGCATGTCTCAAATCTGCTTTACTATACTGCCAACATACATCCCAAGCCTACAAAGAGGACTTATGGCCATATTATTAAAACTGAGAATGCCAGTGTTATGTGTAAGGTCTATTTTATGTGACAATTTCTGCTGCACATCATGGTGATACAACACACCTTCCAGTATCACTGCTGAATACCCTCTGTAATGTGGGATACAGGATGATTAGTCTTACAATTACAGGCTCAACACATCCATCAGTCTATAGTCAGATGTCTTATGCCCAGAGGGGGTGGCAATAAATAAATTACCTCCATGTCACCTTGTCCTTCATCATGAGGCTGCCCTTTCTCCAACTCATGACCCCCTCACTCATATGTCGTACAAAATTAGGGGCCTTAACACTTTTGTACTCTCAATTTTAATATGCTGACTGTATAAATAAAAATATTACTTAAAGATACATAAACACCTCATGAGGTGTAACTGTTAATGCAGCCACATCCAGATACATTCTTCCCTCCCTCCCCCCCCCCCAGCCCACCACTGCATATTTAGCTCCCATTATATTACGACAATTATACTGTATTCGGGAGAAAATGTATGCGGGGTTAAAAATAAATAAATGAGTTCTTATATACCAATGGTTGAACATTGTATTATCTTCTGGTTAACTCCTGATGACTAAACTGAACAGAAAGATGATATTATATTACTAGGTTTCAAGAAGATCTTTATCATCTGACAATTTAGGAACTCTGATCTAGTTACTACTTGATTTTATTCCGGGAGAAAAGTTGTACCTGGAATAAAAACAATTATAGCTCTTTTACACCAATGGAATACTTTACATACTTTGTCCTGTCTTCTTCCTGACGATATTCTTCCAGGAAAAAACTTATACGAGGTTTTAATATGATCTCGATTCTTTTACAGCAATGGTATAGATTGGTTACATTATTCTCATTATTTACTCCAGATTTTATTCATGAAGGAAGATGTATGTAATCAAAGTGTTAACAATAATAGTAATTCTTATGAGGATATGATTTAGCTCGGGTTATTTTAATCTACAACTCTTACTTATTTTCATTCAAGGAGAAAAGTTTATCATTAAATCTTCTCTATGGTTTAACTTATCTATCTTCTTCTATTTAACCCCTGATTTTATTCAAAGGAGAAAAGTATAAAATTAATTCCTCTATAAGGTTTACCTTGTGTATATTATTCTATGTTAATTATCTCCTGACGATTTTACTGAAGGCAGAACCAATATGCAGTGAAGGGTTAAGGGAAGAATAATGGTCCGGATGCAGCATAACCCCTGATTATTATTTTATATCCTCCCAGGTATTATTACTGCTCTCTCTCTCTCTCTCTCTCTCTCTCTCTCATGCAGAACCTTGGGCCATCACATTTTCCTATGGCAATAAAAAAAATTTAGTAAATGACCAGCATAAAATATTCATCATCAACATCATCCCAACCCTAATTCTCACACAGAGGATGAGGTGAGGTGGGATTCAGGACCAAAGAAATGAGAACTATCACAAAAGTATACAAGCTATTGCCATCATCATCATCATCATCATCCCAAATTTAATTACCACTAACAGATGAGGTTGGCTACACTAATAATGAAAAATAAAAGTACAAAACCAGAAGAACTATCAACAGTATTCCATTTACATTTATCACTTTGAAGCCCTTAGCCATGCATGGACGTGTAAATGTTGCTGAGTTCCCTGTCTGTGTCGTGCAAGGCCAACAAATCCAGTCAACCCCAGTGAACAGATTTTAGGTATGTACAAGAGATTTGTATGTGTAGTAGTCTGATCCCGGACTGTGACTACTGTGTAGATGTGGCTGAGTTCCCTGCCTGGGAGTGTTGTGCGAGGCCAAGTACCAGGATACTGTGCCCACACCACTCCCATGGTAGTACCTCCCAGGGATGATGGTTACCACCCATCTACTACCTAACATACTAACAACAGCGTGTCATGTGAAATGGGTCATTCAATCATTTACACATCCACAATCCCTGCTTCATCTTACAATTCAAAAGCCCGTAACTCAGACCTAACTTAACATACATATACCATCAACAGCATACTCAGTGAAATGGGTCAACTCAATGCTTCCACCTCAACACATAAAATAGCTTCAACCAACTTAACAACATATATAAATTATCACCAGGATCCCCTGTGCAGTAGGCCATACAATTATTCAAGTCCCACAAATCCTGGCATCACATCACCACTCATAGCTCAAACTTAACTTACTACCAAACATCACCTGCTGTATACTGAGGAGGAGCCTACATATCTATTTATCTATCTATATCTATCTATCTACAACCATGAGTTAGATACCATACAGCCTTCATTAACCCCTTCACTACCTAGATTATCTCCTCATCTCAATAAAATACTTTGGTTGCAGCAAGAATGAGGATATTAAACAGTATGGTTTAAATGTAGATAGATCTTATGTGTACAGTATAAACTATAGGTGGCATTGTTGATTTCCTAACACCACTTCCTCAGTCATTTATTCTGTACATTACACCTGAACATCTTCTTGTATGTTACTAATTCTACATGGATCAGAAAATAATAACATACAGGAAAATGTTTATGTGTAGGAGTACTGTGTAAAGTAAATGGGTAAGGAAGAGGTATTATGAAGCCTTGTATGTCACCAACAACTGGACCCTAAATCAATTACTGTACATTACACTAAATACAGGACGATACATACAGCACTACACTAGACACTCCCCTGTTGGTACCTTGTGTGTTGTGGCCATGGCTCTGGCTGCTGGTGTGGGTAAGGGTGTGACAGTGGCAATAGGAAATGAATACAATACCGCATATGGTTGGCCATGTTATAAGGATGGAGAAAGAGAGACCAGAGTGGATGGAGAATGAAAGACTGACCAGAAGAGTGTGTGCAAGAGAGGTGGATGGGGAGAAGATGAGGGGAAGACTAAGGAGGAGATAGAAGGATGAAGTGGATATACTTATGAGAGAGGGAGGGAGGTGAGTTAGAGGGAGGGCAGCTACAGGGCAGAAAACAGGGAAATGTGGAGATTTGTTTGTAACCAATTCTTACAGGATTAAGGTGTCTAGCAATAGACATAGAAAGACAGATATATAGATACAGTAGATAGACAGATAGATAGACAGATAGACAGACAGATGGATAGACAGACAGACTGACAGATGGACAGACAGGACAGGCACTGGCAACACTGAGACGTCAACAACACAAGGTGACTGCACAGTGTAGTGACAGAGCAGTGTTATACATGAACTACCGTGTATTATCCTCATATAAACATTTCTCACCCAACATTTCACAAAGCCTTCTACACCTATCCACACACTGGGTTGGGTCAGGTCACTTCCCCAAAGACATAGTGGTGTTCCTCAGTCCTATGAATTACCCGGTAATTGATTGTTTCGTATGAGACCAATTTGCCTAAACAGTTATACGCTGATTATCTACACACATAAATATTCAGCATAAGATCCTACATCATAAATTCAACAATATAATGTACAACTGCTGACAGAATTATTAACACACTTCAGTATAATGAATGGAATACAGCACAATGAACAACGATTTTTGAAACCCAGTACAGTAATGTGATCTTTGCACCCAACAAATACCATCATTGTCATCATCAACAGCATTATGAACAGAGAAACCTGTATTTTACACAGGAAAAATAATCCAGTATGTTACCACTATGCCGGGAATAGAACCCAGGACTCTCAGGTGAGAGACAGGCAGCAATCCACTACACCATAACCACATAAAAGTTATTTCACATCACCATTGTTATTACCTAAACAATGCTATCAGTATAAATATCCTACAGTACTGTACACTCTATCAAAACAGTAGTCATGCAAGTGTCAATCAGAAAGACTGAACTGAACTGAATACAGAGTGAAAATTGCTTTAAGTGAGGGTTATGTTCTTGCAAGAAATGCATGACATCAATGAAGTAGCATTCAGACTTCATATCAATATCAGAATATGCATGTGTTTTTAGGGAGATTATGTTACTGTTAAGTAACCTTGGTCTGTCTGGCCAAGCACATCCATCAACTGCAGGAAGCAACTGCCTCTGCTGTGGAGTCTGGTTCTAAGATGGATATACTGCATTTGCCTCTCTCCACCCAGTTAACAGGGGCACCATAGTAGTCTCCACATCTCCCCGTTATCTGGTTATATGGTTACCACCCAGCGTTATAAATGGTTTCCTGGGTTACAGGAAACCATTGGGCTTAAAAAGAGTAATAAATAGTGACAAGAAGGATGGGGGAAAGGGGAAGAGAGGAGGGCAGATATAAAAAAACAATGATCAAGGTGAAGGAAGTAGGCACCACTACATCACGTGAGTGGATGATGGTCGCCACTACCTACCACCATACAAAAGTGATATAATAATTAACTTAATACAGTACTGCAGTGACAAACGTTTTATAAGAAACCACTTTAAATAAGAAATTACTGTGATGTCCTCCAAATGCCAGGCACCAAATTATGCCACTAATTCATACAGAGGAGATGTTATATGCAGGGAATCAGAAAGAGACGAAGATGAAATGATAAAAGTAAGAAAAAAACATAAATGAATAAAATAAAATAAATCAAGGGTACGTCACACTCAATATAAGACAGCCTCGTACTTTCCAACATTTTACTGATTTTCTTGGCTTATTATCATGTGAGAATCCAGCAATTTCCTAACAATTCCTCTTCAGCACCTTATTCTGCCCCTTGCACCATAGTATCTTCTTATATGGTACCGATGTAAATGACATTCATATTAAAAGTACAATATATACACTAGTGATGGAGGGATGCCTTCATGTGGTGGCAGTAACATGACAGGGTGACTCCACTGTCTGGTTATACAACTGTACCTCAACTACTTCCCTATCTCTCAAAAGAAGGTTGGCAGACAGCAGGAGGAGGGCAACATAAGCCTGCAGTCTACCAGGCTCACATTTCAGATGAACCTGAGGCCACTACTACTAACTGGATGGAACGCCAATACATTTATAGTATACTCTCATTTAACTATCCCAGGATACAAAGTTACTGTTACCCTAGGATCTACCTGCGTCTGCTTATCTATTCATCTATGTCTCTGCCTATCTATATGCAGTATGTCTATCTAGCCATATACAGTACTCTCATTAACTGCCATACGAGTGTCTGAAATTCTTTTTACCTTAGCATCTATCTTTGTCTGCCTGCCTATCTGTATATGACTGTCCATCTATCTGTCTCTGTCTATCCATTTACAGTACTCTCACTAACTGCTATTGAGTGTCTGAAAATCCTTTTACATTGGCATCAATCTATGTCTATTTGTCTGTCTGTTTGTCTATCTACCTACCTGCATACCTATCAATCTTCCTATCTATAGCCACATGCCTTAATCCTAGAGTGTGGGGTAATTAAAAACTGCCTCCCTCACCCTGTTCTATGCGATCCGGAGGCCTTCCTTCCAGCCCACACCACCTTCATTCATTTACCTCTCCACCCAGGCTCTCTGTTTCCCTCTCCACCTCACCTTCACTCTCCTAGTCAGTCTCTCATTTCTCCCCATCCTCTTCTCAGTCCCTCACCCTACTGGCACCACCATCATCATCCAGACCTCTTTTTACACACACACACACACACACAAAGATACCAAAGGTCTACACAAATAAATAGGCCACACACTCATTCACTGTCCATTCAAGCCCCTGGAATCCTGACTCCATCCCACAGGCATAATCATCCACAATGATATACTTCATACCACCTATATACTGGCTATGAAGTCGTTGTGGTAGTGAGGGATGCCTTCATGTGGTGGCACTGATTTACCTGTGTCGAGAGTTCACCAGCTCCCTTCCTAACTACCCAAAGGAGAATGGTGGACTGTAAGAGATGGGCAAGTTCAGTCTGCAGTCCAACAAGTCCATGTCTGTATACCCCCTTGACCCAACAATAAGTTTGCAGTCCACCAAGTTCACATCCAGACAAGCTTGGGTCCAAATCATCATCATCATCATCATGATGGCACCATATAAAAAGAAATAATAATAATAGTCTTTAAGTATGTCCTGTAAATACATAACAGGGCGGCAAAGAGTGAGAACAGGGAAATAAACTTATATAAGAGTTCAGTATGGGGCTGGCAATGCTCCATATCATAACTATAGTTGGTTTGCTCAACTGACATAATATTCCAACTCCCCTTCTGCTCAGTTGATGACCACGTGTAGTTAGAGACAGAGGGTTGATCTGAGTAGTAACCAAGAAGCCTCATTCCTATTTCATAACTTAGGCTCAATAAATTTCATGCCACAGCAACATACCGGTATTATTTACATTGCATAAGTACCCCAGTTCCATCAGATGTAAATAAACCAACTACATCATGTACACCTCATTGTGATATGCTACTGTGCAGTGCAATACAGTGCCTCTAGGTGCAGTGTCTACAGTCTACATGCATCTGTAGTTCATTCACCTTAACCTGGCAGGGGTTTTCAGTCTTTTGGTGTAAATATCCTGTAGGTCAATGGCAGAATACAACAATACTATGGTCCTCCACACTTCCATAGTACTTTTTTCATGACTAGCACCACATTCTAGTATTAATCTCATCTTACAGCTTAGCATTCAAGATGGAGAGATGATAATTTTATGCCTAGTTAAAGTGAACAGAGTGTAGCAAGTGTGTCTACAGTATCTACAAGTACCCACAGTACTGTGTGTTACTGGTACCTGTTGTCGTCGTATTGGATAGGGAAGCCTTCATTTGGTTGTAACAATACAACCAGGCAACAGTTACATAAATATCCCTGAACTACCTCCCTGTACCCTACAAGGAGACCGGTGGACTGCAGGAGAGGGTTAACTTCAGCCTGCAGTCCACTGAGTTCAGGTTCTGATAAACTTACCGTCAACAAGAACAGCAGCAAAACCTTGTCCTCACCCTTTGCCTGTGTTTTATCATTAATTTTCAAATCAAATAAAAGCAAATGAGCCTATGACTCCCCAAGGTGAACTTCTATATGGCGGTTGGCCAGGGAACATTCTTTTTTTAATGGATTGGAATTCATACAAAGTGCCTAAACAACAATTACTTCCCTACAGTTGGTGGAAAATGATGTGAACAAAGAAATCAGTGACATAAAATATGCTTCATAACAAAGTGAGAGTGTCAGCTTGGACTCTGACTCTTTATATTTGAAGATGAATCTTTCCTCAAATGACTGTGGGTAGTTAGCAAAGCTTGTACAAGGGTGAGAGGAATTTGCCTATGTTTCTCAGTACTATATTCCTAAGTGATGTGATCTAGCACATTCCTTCTAACTTGACAATTATCCCTAAACTCATTCAGCTCAACTGGTGACCTGTGTAATCAGACTGGAGTAAATCTGACTAGTAACCAAGGACACTTTTTCAACCTCATAACAAAAGCTCATTGAATTCATGGAACCACGACTCAATATCAAGTTTTGGGACCAATTGCATCACATAAAAAAAAAAAAAAAAATTGTTACCAAGCTTGTCCAATGATAAGAATAATTTGTCTTATGTTCATAAGTGTTATTTTCTTCAAGGGATTTACTGCATTTGCTCCAACCTGACAGATCTATCTAGCTCCTATCAGCTCAGTTGATGGACAAATGTAGTCAGATTAAAGAGTCAATTTGGCTAGTAACCATGGAGACTTATTCCTACCTCTCATCTTATGTTCATCGCAATGCATGTAATCTCAGCTTGACATTCAAATTGTGTGAATGGGTAACTTCTGTCAGATGAGAACATACAATACGATTATGTACACGAATGCCTCTCACCACACTGGAATCTTTCGCAACCTCCATGTCAACCTGTCTTCTGCCCTCAGCCTGCCCTCCCTCCAACTCACACCACCCTCATTCACATACTCGTATTTCTCTACCCCCTCCTCAATCCTTCTCCCTCAAACTTACACTACCTTCATTCTTTATTACTTTTCTTTCTTATCCGTCCACCTCATCCTTGGTCTCTCTCTCCCCCTCCACCTCATGCATAGTCACTCTCTCTCATTCTCCAGTATCTCCACATGGCTAAACTATTTCAGGGTATTCCTCCAACACTTTCAGCACATCCACATCAAAAACACAACACTCCTGAACTTCCTCATCTGTCTGGCTGTTTGTCTGTGTAACTGCACATCCACACCACCACCACAATGTTCCTTCACTTCCACATTTGTTTGTCTGTTTCTCCATGTAACTCCACATGCTCCACATCCACATAAACAACACAATGCTCTTTCACTTCCTCATGGTCTGTCTCTCCACATAATTCCACATGAAAACAGTGACTTACATACATACATACACTTACATAAACTTACATACATGCACATACAGATCCACATCAAAGTCCCAACTTTCCCATTTATCTTTCTATCTCCCCACCTAACTCCATGAGCTTCCCCAACTAAACCCAACCTAAACTAGCCAGATCTCTAAGAATTGCCCTTAAAATAACCAAACATACCCTAACCTAACCTAATCCAACCTAGCAATACAAATATAATTAACCAAACTATACCTAATCACAAAGCTCCCAATAATTCCAGAAAAAGGAGAATAAACTGTACTAAAATCTGGCCTTAAAATCAACCTGTGACATATACCATACTATTACATTTATATCAACTGTATTATGTCCAACTGAACAGAATAATGGATTCCTTGCACCAGTGATCAAAAATCACATGGCATTAATTCAAAGGAGGGATACATCATAAAGTACTGGTACTGGGCTTGGCAAACAAGCCAAGAAGCAAAGATAAAAAGTAAAAATCTCAACTAGCACAAGGGCAAAAGAAAATCAAGGCAAGCTAAGACACAGCCAAGAAATTCAGTAAGAGGTTGGAAATTATTATTAAAAAAAAAAAAAGGAGAGAGAGAGAGAGAGAGAGAAAATAAACATAAAAGATATACAGAAAAGGTCTGGGAAGCACTTAAACTATTAGCTAAAAGAAGGGGACAGCCAAGACCCTGCATAGTAAATGGTTTTCTGGTGTACAGGAAACCATTTGGGTTGTCACTCAGTGTAGAGTCCCAATAATAATAATAATAATAATAACAAGAGTAACAGTAATACTCATCATCACCATCATCATCATTCCTTCTACCTTGGAAATAGGGAGATGTAGGATCCAGAAACAAGGAAAAAATATGGAGGTTGAAGAGCTGTCATCATCATCAGTAGATGTATCATCATACAGTATTTTCTACCTAAGAATTGGGATGAAGTAAGATCCAGAAAAAAATAAATAAATAAATAAAGCATAGGAACCACCACCACTAACATCACCATCACCACCACCACCATCACCCTAACTGTATCTCATTCAATAAATGGGGTGGGTGGGATTCAAAAACAGGAAAAAGGACTATAATATACCATATATTAACAGCTAGCTCCATATCACTCCCTAACAAGTATAGGGACCCAAGGTTAGGCTACTGTAGTCCACTACTTTTCAGGGTAGATGCGCAGCCTACTTCCCCAGGTGGCATTACATGATCAAAAAGTCTCCAGTCACTGCTTGGGGATTGATCTTATGTATGGCCGTCACTCCAAGCAGGGCATTCTAACCACTAAACCACACACAACACTACAACTATACATGCAGCTATCATTCTTTACTATACAGTTTTTACTCTAACCTGGCCTAAAACTGCCATCTCTTCATCCTGAATACTGAGTTGTAATGAGATTAACACTAGAATATGCTGCTAGTCATGGAGAAGTGCTATGGAAAGGATGCAGAGCCATAGTACTGTCTTATTTTGCCAGTGAGCTGTGTTAAGTAAACACTGAAGGGACAAAACTCTGGGCTAAGTTAAGGTAAAACAACTATAGCAAATACACGGCACATTTTGAAAGGCAGTTTATACAGACCACATTACCTTCCAGATCTGATGCTTGAAGAGACTAATAATAATCTGAAGTTCTTTATATTCCACAGCAGGACTGAATCTCTCCATTTTGCTGGGTTGACTTGAGAAACCAGCAATACAGTCTCCCACAACACACTGGTACCATCCGCTTATCCTCAAGCTTTAACATCCCAGTTCAGATCTGTAAGAAAAAACACCAGATTTAATCCTTTCAGCTCTATGACATTTTACATTGAGATTATTTTATTCAGCCTGATTCATACAAACTTCAATAATATAGTTTCAACATCACACAGCTACAGTCCTCTAATCCTCAGGCCTTAACTTCCATGACGAGTTATGAAAGAAAAGATATTAAATTTTAACCTAGGAACTCCACAATATCTTTTAGTTCAACTTTTGAGATTGATATACAGGGTAATCTTCAACAGTAGCTCCTCTAACTTTCCAATTCTTCAGGCTTTTAACATCCATGATCAGATCTGTAATAAATCATATCAGTTGATCAACTGCTTCCCCAAATGGGCCATATCCATGGGGAATGTTTCAACCTACTATGTTTCCAGGTTGTATCATTACCACCCAGTGCACAGTCATGACCCAATACACATTGGTTTGGTAAACGATCAATCAATAAAACGATACAATACCCAGTTTCATGTTAACGACAGTGGAATTCGCTTATTCGATAACTGTGGTGGCCACATACAAAAATCTTGTGCCTAGACGTTGCCGCCTGCACAAAGCGATATGCAGATGTTTGAGCCAACATTGCCACCCAGTGCTTATGTTGCATTGTGGTCATCTCTCTTCTGATCTGTCTCCCATGTGCAAGGCCACTGAAACACCACCACTATTGCTAAACAACAGCCCAAATGCACAATGAACAATGTTGAGTGTGATATTAAGAGGAGCGATAACTTTTCTTGTTTGAAATACTGAAACTTGTGACTTAGAAATCATGTCTGGCAAGAGTGCTACCCCTAGTGGAAAAAGTGGTGTCACTGAAGGTACTGAGGGCAGGCCTTTTTTATTTTTATTTTTTTTTTTTACATTGCCCTTGACCCCCAATGCATCCCCACTGAAAACCATGTTAAATCAACATCAATTTATGATAAATTGGCATGTGATAGGTTTTCACTTGACATAACACCATCACATACCTGGTCATGACTGTAGTAAGAGGTTTCTTGGGTTAGGGAAAACCACCTGGCTTATTACTCAGTCACCTGAAGGCAGCATTACTTTGCAGTGAGTAGATGGTATACCGGTACTCTTTTTACACTAACCGGTTCTAAAGTTGCCATCTTTCCATACTGAATCCTGAGTTGTAACATTGCATTAACACTATAGTACGATGCTCGTAGTGAAAAAGTGCTATGAAAGGTAATTAGAGTCCCAGAACTTTCTTTTTTTTTTTATGCTAGGAAGAAGGAACCAAAGGCCAGGATCCCACAAACTGTTCCTCCCAAGAAAAAAACAATCTATCTATCTATCTATTGCCAGATGCCATAATCCCATAAGGGGTGGCCATTTGACTTTCAGTTATTGGTTTTACGGGGAGGGACCCTAACCCTCCACCAACCCACTTGTTGACACGTAGTGAGCACGTATGGGTTGGTTATATGGTTTCCACCCAGTGTTGTAAATGGTTTTTTGACTTAAAGGAAACCATTTGGCTTGTCACTCAATGTAAAGCCACCTGTAAAGGAAAGAAAAGCAATAAGAAGTGACAGGAAAGATGGGAGATATAGTAAGTGAAGAGGGCAGGCACAGAAAAAGAATGTTAAAGGCTAAGGAAGAAGTAGGCAGCACTACATCAAGTGAGTGGATGATGGTCAAAAACAATACAAAAGAGAGCCAAATTCAAGATCCGTTCATCTTGGGATGCCTGGACACACTGCGTTTGAAAGACTGGGTATCATAGGAAGTAGGAAATACAGACAGAGGGAGACAGTTCCAGAGTTGATCTGTTGCATAAATGAAGGACTGGGAGAAGCGGTTAACTCTTGCATCAGAGCTAGACAGAAAAGGGATGAGAGTATGTTGCTAGCACCCGTCGCAGAGGTGGAGGAATGCAAGCAAACAGTTCAGAGGAGCAGTGACCATTGAAGTAGAGGCAAAAAAAAAGAGATAAAGATGCAACAGTGTGGCAAAGAGACACAGGTTGAAGGAAGCCAGTAAGACGAGGAGAGTTAATGAGACGAAAAGCTTTTGACTCCACTACACTACCAGTACCTGAAATAGGCTGTGAGATGATGAAAATGAGAGCCAAGTTAAGGTGAAGAAACTTTTGGCACCCCTAATTATCACTTCCTGTGTGACATCAGGAACTTGTCACTGAGCAGATGTATTAAATGAGTGCTGTGGTGCGGAAAGGGAGGCAGCCAGGCACGTCTGGGAGAGACTCATTTGGAGTGAGAAATATTTTAATTTCATTGTGCTGCAAGCATTCATTGGGCTTTCTGGCAATGAAAGGTGGTGCCTGGTGGCATTCTGGTAACTGGAGCGTGGTTTACGGGGTGATGCTGTCAGTACATTGGTCAAAATGAAGGATTTTGGCCCTGAGCAAGGATCAAAATCAATTACTGTACAGTACTGTACTTCTTTTTCTCATTTGTACTTTTGCAAAAAACAAAATGTGACAGGTGTTAGGGATGAAATTCATGCTATCTATCTATCTATTGCCAGACGCCTCAATCCCGTTTGGGGTGGCCACAAACAAATCGCCTCCAAGTCGCCCTGTCCCCCGCCATCTCACTGCCCTGCTCCCAACTCACACACCCCGCACACCCCGCTCTCATATACCTCTCCACCCCATCCCTCCATCTCATCCTCGGCCTCCCCCTCCCTCTTCCCCCCTCCACCTCACTCACATACACTCTCTTCGTCAGTCTTTCACCCTCCATCCTCTCCACATGGCCAAACCACCTCAGTGTGTTCCTCATAACGCTTCCTATCACATCCACACCACAACGCTCCTTTATATCCTTATTCATCAGCCTGTCTCTCCATGTGACTCCACAGGCTCCTCTTAAATAACTCATTTCCACTGCTCTCACTCTTGACTTGTGCTCTTCCAACAACGTCCAAGCTTCACTTCCATACGTTAGAGTTGGTATCACAATACTGTCATGTAGTAACTTTTTCACTTCCATGCTCACTTCCCTGTTTCTTATCACTGCTTTCAAAGAGCCAGCAACCTTTCTTCCCTGCTGTACCCTTTCACGCACTTCACCCTCCAAACCTCCATCCTTACTCATCACACTACCCAAGTACTTAAACGTACTCACATTTTCCAATTCCTCACCCTCTAACCTCGCTGTACATTCACTGACTTCACCTCTCTCAAAGATCATCACTTTACTCTTCCCTACATTCACCTTTAGATTCCGTTTCTTACACACTCTCCCAAACTCATCCACCAAGCCTTGCAGCTCCTCTTCGTCTTCACTCAACAACACAGTATCATCTGCAAACAACAGTACAGGGAGTTTCCAAACACTATCCTCTCTCACCAGGGCCACTCCAACATCCACTACCCTACCTTGTACCTCTTTTATTACCCCATCCATGTACAGATTGAACAACCATGGAGACATGACACATCCCTGTTTCAACCCAACTTTCAAAGAGAAAAATTCACTTAGTTCACCATCCACACGCACTGCAGCCTTCGCACCATCGTACATACTCTTCACAGCATTCAACAACTTCCCATCTACTGCATATATTCTTAACACTTTCCACAATCCTTGTCTATCCACCCTGTCATATGCTTTCTCCAAATCCATGAAAGCCGCATACAACTTCTTTCCCTTCTCTAGAAACTTTTCCACTAAAGATCTAAGAATGAATATCTAATCTACACAACCTCTTCCCTTCCTAAAGCCTCCCTGTTCTTCTCCAACTAATTTCTCTGTTCTTTCTCTAACTCTGTCAATAAGTATCCTACCATACACTTTTCCTATTATACTAAGAAGACAAATGCCCCAATGATTACCACACACTTCTTTTTCCCCTTTTCCTTTGTACAAGGGAATAATTATACCTGACTTCCAATCCTCCGGGACTCTACCTTCCTCCCAGGCCAATCTGCACATCTTCCACATCCATTCTACTACTATCTCTCCCCCATGCTTCAGCATTTCACCACACACTTCATCAATTCCTGGGGCTTTCCCTGATTTAACTTTCTTCATTGCTTCCACAACTTCTATCCTACTGATTTCTTCCTGTCTTCTCACCTCCCTCCTTCTCCCAGCCATTCCCCAGCCACTTATACTCGCATTACTTCCATCCTCTATGTTCAACAATTCCTTAAAGTGTTCTCTCCATCTGCTCACTTTTTCTTCCTTCTCCACTAGTAATCTACCATTTTTATCTTTCACTCCCCTGCTAACTTCACTTCCACCCTGTCTTACTCTTTTCACCTCTTTCCAGAACATTTTCTTACAGTCCCTCCACTTTACACTCAAATTCCTTCCAAATTCCTCATCCACTCTCTTCTTACTCTCTCTTACTAATCTTTTCACTTCTCTCATTCTTTCTACATATAACTCTCTCTTCTGCCTCTCAACTTCTTCCACGAACCTATTTCTCATCCATTCATTGTATGCTTTCTTCTTTTGTGCCACAGCCTGTTTCACCTCTTCAGTCCACCACGCTGTTCCTTGCACCCCCCTCCGTCTTCTCTTCCTTCCACACACCACATCACATGCTGCACATATTTCTTCTGTAAATATCCTACACACACCTTCCACGTCTCCCATCTGCTCCAATTCATATTTGCCCAATCGTTCCTCCACTTCTCTCTTATACTCTGCCTTTTTCTCATCCTCTTGTAACCTTCCACTCTCCTTGGAACTACTCCTTCCTCTCGTCTTTCCCTTCTTCTATTCCTCCATCTTACTTGAATTCTAATTCTGGCCTCCACCAAGTAGTGGTCAGAAAGTCCACTCCCCCAACCTCTATAAGCTCTTGCATCCATTACACATCTTCGCATCCTTTCATCCACACACACATAATCAATCATTGCCTTCCTTTCATTCAGTTCACCACCCACCCTTCTCATCACTCGCCATGTATACCTGTGGATCATTTTATGCCTGAAGAGGATATTGGCTATCACCAACCCCCTCCCAGCACAAATGTCCACTAACGCACTCCCATTCTCATCTATCTCAGCAGGCACACCCCACTCACCAACTATTCCATCCACCTTCACATTCCCTACTTTACCATTCATATCACCAATCAAAAACACTCTCTCATTCCTTCCAAACTTTTCCATGCACACTTCTACATTTGTCCAGAACTCTTCTCTCACTCTTCTAGCACGATCTTGCGTTGGCGCATACACACACACAATCGCCCACATTTGTACCAACTTTCAACTTTACCCACACAATCCTTGTCCCAACTGATCCATACTGTCTTATGTTCTTCTTCCATCTTTTACTCACAACTATACATTCATGCACTACCAATATATGCAACTGAACTGAATTTCCTGACCAAATCTGTTGAAATTTATCAACTGGTTCCCTAGCTACCTGTCAACAAGCTTGGGATAATATTTAGGAGAAATCATGGACAAACTGCAGGAGAGCTCTCATTAGCTATCTATCTATCTATCTATAGCCCGACGCCCTAATCCCGCAAAGGGTGGCCGCAGACAAATCGCCTCCAAGTCACTCTGTCACCCACCATTTGACTCCCCTCCCCCCAACTCACCCCCCCCTCCCTCATATACCTCTCAACTCCATCCCTCCACCTCATCCTCGGTCTACCCCTTCCTCTCCCTCCCTCCACCTCACCTACATACACCCTCTTAGTCAGTCTTTCATTCTCCATTCTCTTCACATGTCCAAACCACCTCAGTGTGTTTCTCCTAATCTTTTCAACCACATCCACATCTACCCCACAACGTTCCTTCACTTCTTCATTCGTCAACCTGTCCCTCCACGTCACTCCACATGCTCCTCTCAAGTAACTCATTTCCACTGCTCTCACTCTTGACTTGTTCCCCTCTTGCAAGGTCCACGCCTCGCTTCCATATGTCAGGGTAGGGATCACAATACCATCATGCAGTGACTTCTTAACTTCCATACTCACCTCCCTATTTCTCATCACTGCTTTCAGTGTACCAACAACCTTTCTTCCCTGCTGTACCCTTTCACGTACTTCATCCCCCAAAGTTCCATCCTTACTCATCACACTACCCAAGTACTTGAATGCACTCACATTCTCCATATCCTCACCATCCAACCTCACTGCACACTCTGTGACTTCATTCCTCTCAAACACCATAACTTTACTTTTGTTTACATTAACTTTCAGCTTCCTCCTCCTACACACTGTCCCAAATTCATTCACCAAACCTTGCAACTCCCATTCATCTTCACTCAACAATACTGTATCATCAGCAAACAGCAACACCGGAAGCTTCCAAATCTCACCCTCATTCATCAGGGCCACCCCCACATCCACTGCCCTACCTTGCACCTCCTTTACAACCCCATCCATATATATATTAAACAGCCATGGAGACATCACACACCCCTGTTTCAGTCCCACATTGAGATCAAAGAACTCACTCAGCTCACCATCCACTCGCACCGTAGCCCTAGCTCCCTCGTACATACTCTTCACAGCACTCAACAATTTCCCCTCCACTCCATATATTCTTAATACCTTCCACATACCTTGCCTATCTATTCTGTCATAAGCTTTCTCCAAGTCCATGAAGGCAGCATACACTTTCCTTCCCTTCTCTAGATACTTCTCCACTAAATTTCTTAGAACAAATATCTGATCTACACACCCTTTTCCCTTCCTAAATCCCCCTTGTTCTTCTCCAACTAGCTCCTCTGTCATATGCCTAACCCTATCAAAGAGTATTCTACCATATATTTTACCAGTCACACTAAGAAGGCAAATACCCCTATGGTTACCACATACTTCTCTCTCCCTTTTTCCTTTGTACAGAGGAACAATTATACCTGATTTCCAGTCCTCTGGAGCCCTTCCCTCTTCCCAAGCCAATCTACACATCTTCCATATCCACTCCACAACAATCTCACCCCCATACCTAAGCATTTCACCACACACTCCATCAATTCCTGGGGCCTTTCCTAGCTTAATCTTCTTCATCGCTTCCACTACTTCCGACCTACTGATCTCTTCCTCCCTCCTCTCATCTCTTCTTCTCCCAGCCATTCCCCAACCACTTATACTCACACTGCTCTCACTCTCTACATTCAACAAATCCTCAAAGTGCTCCTTCCATCTCCCCAATTTCTCTCACTTCCCCACCAACAATCTATTATTCCTATCTTTCACTCCCTTACTATTTCCCCCTTCACACTGCCTTACTTTCTTTACCTCCTTCCAAAACAATTTCTTACTCTCCCTCCATTTCACACTCAGATTCCTCCCAAACTCTTCATCCACTTTCTTTTTACTCTCCTTCACCAGTCTCTTAACCTCCCTTCTCCTGCTCACATATACCTCTCTCTTCTCTCTCTCATCTTCTCCCCTACCTCTACTCGCCAACCATTCACCATATGCCTTCTTCTTTTGTTCCACAGCTCGTTTCACCTCATCATTCCACCATGCTGTCCCTTGCACACCCTTGCATCTCCTCCTCAACTCCACAAACCGCCTCACACGCTGCGCTTATCTCTTTCGTGAATATCTTACATACATCTTCCACCCCTTCCATCTGCTCTAGCTCATACCTTCCCAATCTTTCTTCCACTATGCTCATTAGCAAATGGTGAAAATTTTATGACAGGGGTTATCTTTCATAATTTTAAATTCATTTATGACACCCAGATTCTGCAGAAATATCATTTACAGTACATTACTAAAGATTGCATAATGCATTTATGGCATCCAAGTTAGGTGAAAATAGCTTGTTACACAAGAGTACGAAGATACAGTTGTTGATTGACAGTGGTGTCCTACTGAGGGCAGTGGGTCGACTTGGACCTGAAACTCGTCTGTCCCCAAAGCATTCACACTGGTTTGGTTAAGGTAAATTAAGTTAGCAGGTTTGGTTGAACTAGGTTAGGTTATGTAGTAAGTTGGGTTATGTCGTGTACAGTCAATACGAACAAATGATTAATGATGGATTGACTTTGGAGTTGAATTAACCTAAAACTCTGACATGGTGTGTGGTCACTTCCCACAGTTTAAATGTAAAACTGGTGGTTTTCTAGTTAATATTTTCAAAAGTGCACATTTCTGCAACTTTTTTAAGCAATGACAATGATAAGTTAGTGTTTACTGAGAAAAAAAAAATACAACTGTTAATTTTATGCATGGAACTCTCCTGCTGTTTCAATGAAATTACAACTGAAATTCAAGTTATTTTGAAGAATTTTCAGAATGTATCATCTACTGACATTTTTCATACAGTTCGGTAATTGACACTTCTGTTGCAAATGTCCCCTGAAAGCATTAATGACTCCCTTAGGGGGATTAATAACCACACAGGTGAAGGCATTAATTTGCAACAAAAGTTTCACACCAGTAAATGGTGATATAAAAACTTCAATACTTGAATTACAGCTGTGACTTCTGCTAAATAACTGCCAATATGGCTAGGCCAGCAAACCTACTGACTTGGAAATAAACCTTACAGCCAAACGATTTGATCCTGCCTGGGGTGGCCACAAAAGACACCTCCATGTCACCTTGTCCTCCCCCATCAGGCACAAGAAGTAATATACCTGACGGGTGTTCACAGCATCAGCCTTAATTGGTTTAATCTTCCAAGCAGAGATTTTGAGTCTTGTTCTCTGTTTCTCCTGACGATTTTATTCAGCTGGTACGGCCTTAGTAAACTGCAATACATGATGCTTTTCATTAGTTCAATAAAATCGTCATGTGGCACTGTGAATAAATCAAAGAAGGGCGTCTGCTGGAATGATGGTTAAAGGGATTCACGGACCTAAACTGTATAAAATATTTTTACCTTTGTAAATAAACAATGTTACGTACCAAAATCTCCACTAGCCTGACATTTTTAAAGCCAAATTAATTTAATATGCCTGCCCATGTACAGAATCATGTTAAACCTTAAAGTACACACGGATGCTGTAAATAATGGGGGATTTAATTAACACCTGTCTACCTGAGCTTAAAGAGACATCTTGGTCACCTGGGAATACAAACCGCCGTCTATTCTCCTTACCGCTAATAATTATAACTTACATCAACCGATTATACTCCTCCATATTGGCACCAGATAATAACTACTACACAAACATGAGAAATATTATAATAACAATAAGAGTAACGCCATAATTTAACAATAAAATCACCCACCTGCAGCCACCATCCCTAACTTTGTTTCCATAATGCTCCGGTGACGTCACATTACATGCCTAACACTAACATACCTATAAACTTTTCATTAAAAATTTTCAAGCAGAGAATTTTGTAATTATGTCATCAGCTTTCCAAATAATATAGTCTATGTGTAAATTAAATAACAAAGGTTAATAAAGTAATTCTTAGCATGATAAAAATACTAACTCGAATCCATGGCATCTCTCTCTCTCTCTCTCTCTCTCTCTCTCTCTGCAATTCTTGCTATGATACATTGTTTTACTCATCACCATCATCTCGTCTAGTTTTGTTCTCGGAAAGTGAGGTGAAGTAGGATAAAAAAAAAAAAAAGCCAGGAAAAGGAAAGATTACGATAGTGGGAGAAACTACAGTAATCAACAGCATGCCCATGCAGTGTAAAATAGGCCACACACCCATTCATTCGCCATTCACCTGGCTACACCCAGGGAAGGCCACTCACACTGTAGGGATTTATTAAAGCAATATTGGACACTTCCAACTTTAGAAGTGTGTCCAAGGTTAGACAAAACTGTCAGGAAATGGTAAAATAAAATGACACCACCAAAGCATCATGGGTTAAGGAATAGTGGTGTGCGTTTTCATAAATGTGGCGGGGTGAAATCCTATTTTAGGGGGCAGGGTGAGGCCAAGTCCTATTTCTGAGGGCAGGGGGGGAGGTAGCCGAGTCCTATTCTGGGGGGCAGGGTGAGGCCAAGTCCTATTTCTGAGGGCAGGGGGGGGGGACAAAGTCCTATTCTGGGGGGGGAGGGCAGGGTAAGGCCAAGCCCTATCGTGAGGGAGCTGGGTGGGGGGGGATGTCACACGTACCGAACCAAGCTCGAGTCCTCGTATGCTCAAAGTAACCCACCCTTTGTACTATAGTCTTTTCACCTTAACTTGACCCAAATTATCGTGCTTTGGCAGCTTATTTCACGTAGGTCAGTGGCAGAAAAAGACAATACTACAGCTCGACATCCTTCCCGTAGCACTTCTTCGTGACTAGCATCACATTCCAATGTTAGTCTATTGTTACAACTTAGCATTCAAGATGTATGGATGACAATTTTTGGCCAGTTGGAGTAAAAAGCGTATAGCAATACACGATTAAAGACACGGATGTTATACTCTTCTCACTCTTACTTGGCTCAAATTATTGTCATGTTGCAGTTTATTTCACGCAGCTCAGTGGCAGAAAAAAAAAAAAAAAACAATCCTTTGGCTCAATATCCTTTCCATATATCATCTTCGTGACTAGCATCACATTCTAATGTCGGTGCCTTTATACAACCTAACAGTTAGAGAGAGAGAGAGAGAGAGAGAGAGAGAGATGTATACACATACTGATAAATACTTGTAGACAGGTACATAGAGGGAAACTTAGTGCATGTCTCTCATAACTACGTCACTAGATAGTCTCTCTCTCTCTCTGTCTCTGTCTGTCTGTCTGTCTGTCTCTCTCTCTCTCTCTCTCTCTCTCTCTCTGTTTACTGTCTTGGGAGCGGAAATAATGCAAGGACAAACCATAAAGGGAAGGAAAGCTACCCGTTCAGGCGTAACTCTATCACGTACATGTACACTTGTAATAGTAATAGTGGCTGTAGTAATAGTAATAGCAATAGCAGTAGTAGCAGTAGTAGTAACAATAATAGTAATAGTAGTAGTGGTGGTAGTAGTAGTAGTAGTAATAGTAGTAGTAGTAGTAGTAATAGCATAGTAGTAGTAGTAGTAGTAGTAGTAGTAGTAGAAGTTGTAGTAACAGTCGTAATAGTAGCAGTAGTTGTTGTTTTGTTGTTGTAGTAGTTGTAGTCGCTAGTCGCATCTCTTTATACTCATTTCCTACTGCCACTGCCACACCCACGCCCACACCAGCAGACAGTCAGCGTTATCAGTGTCTATCCTGCATCATTTCTTCATTTCCTACTGCCACTGCCACACCCACGCCCACATCAGCAGACAGTCAGCGTTATCAGTGTCTATCCTGCATCATTTCTTCATTTCCTACTGCCACTGCCACACCCACGCCCACACCAGCAGACAGTCAGCGTTATCAGTGTCTATCCTGCATCATTTCTTCATTTCCTACTGCCACTGCCACACCCACGCCCACACCAGCAGACAGTCAGCGTTATCAGTGTCTATCCTGCATCATTTCTTCATTTCCTACTGCCACTGCCACACCCACGCCCACACCAGCAGACAGTCAGCGTTATCAGTGTCTATCCTGCATCATTTCTTCATTTCCTACTGCCACTGCCACACCCACGCCCACACCAGCAGACAGGCAGCGTTATCAGTGTCTATCCTGCATCATTTCTTCATTTCCTACTGCCACTGCCACACCCACGCCCACACCAGCAGACAGTCAGCGTTATCAGTGTCTATCCTGCATCATTTCTTCATTTCCTACTGCCACTGCCACACCCACGCCCACACCAGCAGACAGTCAGCGTTATCAGTGTCTATCCTGCATCATTTCTTCATTTCCTACTGCCACTGCCACACCCACGCCCACATCAGCAGACAGTCAGCGTTATCAGTGTCTATCCTGCATCATTTCTTCATTTCCTACTGCCACTGCCACACTCACGCCCACACCAGCAGACAGGCAGCGTTATCAGTGTCTATCCTGCATCATTTCTTCATTTCCTACTGCCACTGCCACACCCACGCCCACACCAGCAGACAGTCAGCGTTATCAGTGTCTATCCTGCATCATTTCTTCATTTCCTACTGCCACTGCCACACCCACGCCCACACCAGCAGACAGGCAGCGTTATCAGTGTCTATCCTGCATCATTTCTTCATTTCCTACTGCCACTGCCACACCCACGCCCACACCAGCAGACAGTCAGCGTTATCAGTGTCTATCCTGCATCATTTCTTCATTTCCTACTGCCACTGCCACACCCACGCCCACACCAGCAGACAGGCAGCGTTATCAATGTCTATCCTGCATCATTTCTTCATTTCCTACTGCCACTGCCATACCCACGCCCACACCAGCAGACAGTCAGCGTTATCAGTGTCTATCCTGCATCATTTCTTCATTTCCTACTGCCACTGCCACACCCACGCCCACACCAGCAGACAGTCAGCGTTATCAGTGTCTATCCTGCATCATTTTATTCCTCCCCTACTTTCACGGCCATACCCACGCCTACACCAGGTGACTGAGCAGCCTTCTCATCACACAAAATATCTCCAGGTCAGTTTATATACAACTTTAGTCCAAAAAACATTATTAACAAGAATCACTGCCGCTAAGTTTAAATTTGGGCGGGAAATTTGAGTATAAAGTGTGAGTTGTAGGCGACCGTGAAGGACAGGATGCGGAAAAAAAAAAAAAAAAATGTTTACCACGGTAGGCTGGACGGGAGAAAGTTTTAGAGGAGGAGGAGGAGGAGGAGGTGAGAGGTGAAGACCAGAGGAAGAAGGGAATGGGAGGGGGAGGGAGTACGGGGTAATGAGAGGGAAGGAAGGAAAGGAGGGAGAGAGGGAGGGTAGGAAGGGAAATGGAGAGAAGGGAGGGGGGTAGGAGGAGGAGGAGGGACCCTTCAGAGGGGAGGGAGGAAAGGAGGGAGGAGGGAGAGGAAGGAAAGGTGGAAGAGAAGGGAGGTGAAGGTAAGGAAGGACAGTGAGTTGGTACAGTGCTTGTGGTCACGACATGGCACACACTGCTAAGGTGAGTACTAGGCTTGTTGAGGCACTGAGTAACACCTCTTAATTTGCCATTTATTCTGCATGATGATGATGATGATGATGAGTATGATGGTGATGATGATGATGATGATGAGTATGATGGTGATGATGATGATGATGGTGGTGGAGGTGGTAGTGGTGATGTTGATAATGATGATGATGATGATGATGATGATGGTTGTGATGATGATGATGATGTTGATGGTTGTGATGATGATGATGATGGTTATGATGATGATGATGGTGATGATGATGATGATTATGGTGGTGGTGGTGGTGGTGATAACGATGATGATGATGATGATGATGATGATGATGATGGTGATGATGATGATGATGGTGATGATGATGATGATGGTGATGATGATGATGATTATGGTGGTGGTGGTGGTGGTGATAACGATGATCATGATGATGGTAAAAGTATTCTAAGCTCTCTCTCGTCCTGCAGGTGGTGATGATGATGGTGTTGATGATAATAGTGCTAATGATGATAGCAATGAGGGCAGAATCAGCTCCCCAAAATCGTCCGCTTAACTCACGCAACAAACCGTCTTCCACAACCGTACTCAAGGTAACATAAGGACCCTAACACCTTCTCCTATGCTATTTATTTTGCTTACTACACCCTGCTCTCCTCTTCTCTAATACTTAAATTATTCTCATGCCACTATACTCTTCATAACAACGAACAAAATCATATTAACCCGCCATATGCAAAAAAATAAATCGCTAAGGAAGAGACGTTAGGGAGCTTCCTTAATGAGAATACGGGGGAAAAGATGATATACTCCTTTCACTTTAACTTGGGCCAAAAATTGTCATCCATCCATCTTGAGAGCTGAGTTGTAGTAAGAGATTAACACTAGAATATGATGCTAGTCACGAAGAAGTGCTATGGAAAGGAGGTAGAGCCGTAGCACTGTACTTCCTGCCACTTAGCTTTATCTGGGCCAGGCTAGAGTGAATAGAGTATAGTGTCTGTTATAACCTTAATAAAATAGTAAGTAGTATATACAAGACACACACACACACACACACACACACACACACACACACACACACACACACACACACACATAGACAAGATTGAAAAAGTTCAAAGGGCCGCTACAAGATGGATACCAAGCTTAAGGGACCTAAGCTACGAAGAAAGACTAAATAAACTGAACCTACCAACACTACAGGAGAGAAGGAAAAGAGGTGACATGATAATGCTATATAAATGCATATCAGGAAAGGAGAAAATAGACATAAATGATTACTTAACATATGGAGAAGCATCAGCAAGAGGACACTGCAAAAAACTGCATAAGAAGAGAGGTGATAAAGACGTAAGGAAATTCAGTTTCCCAAACAGAGCAATTGATCAATGGAATGCACTACCGAATGAAATAGTGTGTGCCAAAACAATTCACAAATTTAAGGATATGTACGATAAATATGGTCTAAGACACGGGACAATACGAGCTGGACTCATTCCTGTAAAGATACAATTAGGTAAGAACAATTAGGTAAGAACACACACACAAGTAGCATAAATAAGAAACACACACACACACACACACACACACACACACACACACACACACAAGTAGCATAAATATGAAACACACAAACACACACACACACACACGCACATATACACCTCCAGAAATGTGCACTGTGCCTAATGACAACCTTGGCATGTACAGTTGGAATCACAAGTCCATGGTACAGTCAGTGGGATAAGGCGGTTCGAAAATAGCGCTACACTAGAGGCTCAACTGGCGGTAGTTTGTGTTAAAGGTACGGCTCAGTCTGCTGAGGTGGGCGTCAGAGTGGGATTAAGGGTAGGAAAGGACTAATTTCTGCGAGATGGACGCTGATAACGCTGAAGAAACCTTCCCCAAAACACAAAAGGGCACGTATGCTTGTCGGTTATGGAAGCTGCCTAACACCTCTCTCTATGCGATTTATTTTGCTTATTACTCCTTACTATCCTCTTCTATGCCACTTGAATCATTCCAGTACCACAATTTTCAGCACATAATATACAACTTGATATTAACCAGTCGAACCCAAAAATAAATCGCTAAGGAAGAGGTGCTTGGGAGCTTCCTTAACTGGCGAGAATACGGGACAAAGATGTGGGCGTAATAAGTTCAATAAGCCTTAGTTGAGGCAGGACTGAATCTCCTTGGTTACTAGTCAAATCAGCCCACCTACCTGACTACACCTGGCCAACACCTGAGCTGGAAGAAGTTAGGGATTTTTTCTTAAGGAGTAAATCGGTTTTATTTTTTTATTTTAATGCAAGGAAAAAGGAACCAAAGGCCAGGTCCGCAAAATTGTTCCCTTCAAGAAAAAACAAAAACATCATAACAGAGAGACTACGGTAATTCTAATGCTATGCCTCCCTCCCCCCTGACCCCAACCGCCTGGCGTTGGCTGGAACAGGTTGCTAGAGTTGTGCTAATCATGACACGGTTAGGATTCAGTGGGCATGCACAGTACAGGCCAAGTATTGTGTACTGTGTGCTTCTTGGTCACCTTGCAATGTACGTATATGGCATTCTCAGGGGCGTGCTACTGACCCTCTCATGGACGGAATAATTCTTGTATTGTCTACCTATCTATCTATCCATCTTTCTATCTGTTTATCAATTGCCAGACGCTTTAATCTCGTAAGGGTTGACCACAGATAAATCGCCTCCACGTTGCCCTTCTTCCTACCATTTGGTTGCCCTCCCTCCGAATTACATCCCCCTCTTTCATGTATCTCTCCCCTTCACTTCATCCTTGGTCTCCCTCTCCTTCTCTCTCCCTCCACCTCACTCACATACACTTTTCTAGTCAATCTCTCATTCTCCTTCCTCTCCATATGGCCAAACCACCTCAAAGTATTTCTCTTAATATTATCAGTCACATCCACATCAACACCACAACGCTTCTCTACTTCCCTCATTTGTCTGTCTGTCTCTTCACGTAACTCCACATCCACATCAGCACCACAACACTCCTTTACTTCCTCACTTGCCTGTCTGTCTCTACACGTAATAATATCCTCATTAACACCACAACACTCCTTTCCTTCCTCATTTGTCTGTCTGTCTCTCCACGTAACTCCACATACTCCTCCCAACTAACTCCTTTCCACTGCTCTCACTCTTGCCTTGTATCCTTCCAACAGGGTCCAAGCTTCCTACTGCATTTCAACCACCCCCAGACGGTTTTACTCAGCTGATAGTGAGCATAGGGACCTGAGAGTATCAGTATTGGCGTCACTCAGCCTCTCATGGTCTGAAAAGCTTGTACAGTGTGACAGAGAACTTCAGGTGATTTTATTCAGGTGACAGCAAATTTTAAGAGAAGAACAAGCGGGATTTAGAAAGGGTCGAGGTTGTAATGATCAGATTTTTATTGTAAGGTATCTAATGCAACAAGCTAATGAGATGAAAATGCCACTTAGTATGTGTTTTGTGGATTTTGAAAAGGCGTTTGATAGTGTTTCACGTGGAGCTATGTTGAAAATTATGAGATTCTATGGTATACCAGAAAAGTTTGTAAATATTATTAGAAGCCTGCATGAAGGTACTTTTTGTAAGGTAATGGTGGGTGGTTCTTTGAGTGATCCATTTCAAGTTAGGTCAGGAGTGATTCAAGGATGAGTTCTTTCGCCATTGTTGTTTGTTTTGGTTATGGATTATGTTATGAAAAAGGTTGTAAGGAGAACAGGTGGAGGAATTTACTGGAAAGAAAATAAGAAGCTGATGGATTTGGACTATGCTGATGATATTGCACTGATTTGCGGAAGTATTTACGAGATGCAGAGGGTGCTCGATTGTCTGGTGGAGGAAGGAGAAAAAGTGGGATTGGTAATAAATTGTGGAAAGACTGAAATTATTAATATGAACGTGGAGAACCAAATCGATTGTGTAATTGGGAATAATGTGGTGAAGAATGTAGAAAACTTTAAATATCTGGGAACGATTGTATCATCTAATGGATCATTAAACAATGAAATTGAGGAGAGGATTAGACAGGCTTGGCGAGCTGTTGGAATGTTGAAATCTGTTTGGAATAATAATATGCTTTCGGTACATACTAAAGTGAAAATTTACAAGTCTATGGTTAGACCAATTTTAATTTACGGGCATGAGTCATGGTACAGTACAATTGCAACAGATCAGAAAGTATTAGGATTTGAGAATAAAATACTGAGAAGGATTCTTGGGGTAAAGTGGCAAGACAGAGTTACAAATGCAAGAGTAAGGGATATTACGAGAGTGGAACCAGTTAATGAATATGTGAGACTGTCTCGCTGGAAGTGGCTGGGGCACATATACAGAAAAGAAGGTTGTTTAATACAGGATGTGCCAGAGTGGACTGCTAGAGGAAGAAGAGGTAGAGGTAGGCCGAGGGAAACCTGGTTGAGGACAATGAAAAAAGAAGCAGGAGAGGAGTGTTGGTGGGACCTGAAGGAGATGGCAAGAGACAAATATTGGTGGAGAGAGTTCATTGAGGCCCTATGCATCCCGTGGGGTGCCACAGGAAATGACTGATTGATTGATTGATTGACAGCAAATATGGGAGTCTAATTAGGTCAATATTGGTACCGTCAACCCTCTTATGGTCCAGACAACTCTAGTACGATTTCATTCAGCCACAAGTGAGTCATAGGAGCCGGCTAGTGTTATTAGTGGCAATATTGAGAATGCTATTTTATTTCAGCTAACGCCAGACGATTTTATTCAGTCGGTAATGAGGCATAGGACCCTGAGTGTTAACCTAATACCACAACATTTTATTCAGCTGACAGTGAGTCATAGAAGCCTGAGTGCTAACACTGTCATAGGCAGATTGCTGTTCTATTTCAGTTAACGCCAGACGATTTTATTCAGTGAAGAGTGGGTCACAGGAGGCTGGGAGTGGGTCACAGGAGCCTAATGTTAACCCGCCTCTTCCTTCTTCCTCTCCACAGGGAATACTCAACTTCCTCCGCCCCCACGACGTCCCCTGCTGTTGGAGCGGGCATGACGCGGACGGATATTCAAGGTTAGAACTTAGGGCTGGATACTGTAGTTCTTTCACCTTAACTTGGCCCATTTTTTTTTTTTTCAGTTTATTTGGTAAGTCGATAAGTAAAGGATAAGACAGGCCACAGGCCCCCCCACCCGCACAGTTCTAAGTCCAGGCCTAGGGCCCCTAGCCCACCAGCCATGGCCAGTGGCTGTGGCAGTGGCCCCGAGGCACCCTGCCACCACAGCTACAGGGACACCCTCCAAGTGCACCTTGGCACTGTAATTGCCTTGCCATTATGCACCCACTGACAGGCCAGCCTCCTAAGGCGCTTCTCCCGGGCTCAAGCCTCTCCATATTGGGCGGAAGCGACAGCCTGGGAAACACAAAGCCCTGTACTCTCTGGCACAGACCCGAGCCCCATCCCATCCCGGTCCCCCAAACAATGCTGGCTGCGCCTGCATCACGCCACCCCTCAGGTCAGCCATTTTAGGCAGTGGGACAAAGTTTTGTGGTCGCATACCCTGGCTGGTGTCAACCTCTGTGACGTAGTGGGGTACGCAGTGTGGTGTGTAAAGTGCAGGTTGGGTAGTGCATGATATTGTTAGGGGACTGTGGTGGGCAGAGTATGCTGGTCTACTCTCCATATTACAGTTAGGGAACAGTGTTGGGCAGAGTGCAGTATACTGGTCAACTCTCCATGTTATAGTTAGGGAACAGTGTTGGGCAGAGTAGCTGGTCTACTCTCCGTGTTAGTGTCACACAGAAAAGGTCAACAAAAAGGGATGGTCAGGATATCCTGATGGTTTAGTGACACAGGAGCTCCAGATCTCCCTACCACCAACATTCCCATCCTCCTTAGGAGTGCCGCCCTGATCAGCTGGTGCTACAGCAGTACAGCCTACTCCCTATGTATAGGGAGGCTGCCAGAGATCGAGCAGGGTGGAGAGTGGCCTTCAGCTGACCCAGGCCGACACATGCAAGCATGTTGGGGCCTTTAAAAACAATACAAATGATACGATTTATTTCTCTTTGCTCAGTGGCAGAAACAGAAAAGCTACGACTCTACATCCTTTCCGTAGCACTTCTTCGTGACTAGCATCATATTCTTGTCATAATCTATTGTTACAACTCAGCATTCAAGATGGACAGATGGCAATTTTAGGCCAGGTTAGAGTGAATGGAGTATATTTGGCATAACATTAGTAACAACCCTTTCACGACAATTTAGCTTGCATGTTACTCCTGAACATTGCCTTGAGTGTTATTTAAATCACTTCAGTATCGAAATAGTTTACATCAATAACATACAAGAGACCGAGACGTGAGGTAGACTCGTAGAATAAGTCGCCGAGGGACAGAACTTACGGAATCTCCAGAGGTCATTTTAAACAAGAGTCTTACACATGACGCCTGAATGTTTATTTGCACGTGATTTATGCCAACGATGCTCCGGTGAATTTGATTTGGCGTAAAACTGTCATTTATCATTATTATTATTATTATTATTATTATTATTATTATTATTATTATCTCCACCACCACCATCATCATTATCATCATCATCACCATTGCTATTATTATTGTTATTATTATAATTATCATTATCATTATTATTATTATTATTATTCTTACCACCACCACCACTACCATCATCATCATCATTATTATCATCATCATCACCACAACCACCACCACCACCACCACTACCATCACCACCACCATCATCATTATCATTACCACCACCACCACCACCACCACCATCATCATCATCATCATCATCATCATCATCATCATCATCATCATCACCACCACCATCATCATCATCATCATCATCACACCCACGCCACCCTAACCTACCATAACACAACCTTGGACTAATTCCTCCCTGACCTAACCCAACCTCCCTCATCTTAACAAAGGCCTCTCGTACTGAAGGGGTTAAGGAAGACTACACCTTACAACAGTAGTTTAATTCTTCTTCTTCTTTTTCTTCTTCCTCCTCCTCCTTCTCCTCTTCCTCTTCTTCTTCTCCTTCTCCTCTTCTTCTTCTCCTCCTCCTCTTCTTCTTCTACTTCTTTTTCTTCTTCTTCCTCTTCTTCTACTTATTATTATTATTATTCCTCTTCTTCTTGTCTTCCTCTTCCTCCTCCTCCTCTTCTTTTTCTATGTTACTTCTTTTTCTTCTTCGTCCTCTTTTTCTCCTTCTTCTTCTTCTTCCTCTCCTTTCTTCTTCTTCTTCCTCCTCCTCTTCTCCTTCTACTTCTTTTTCTTCTACCTATTCTTCTTCTTCTTCTTTTTCATCTTATCATTCTTCTTATTATTATTATTATTATTATTACTATTATCATTATTATTATTATTATTATTATTACTGTTGTTGTTTTGCTGTTATTGTTATTCTTCTTCTTCTTCTTTCCTTCTTCTTCAGCTGAATCAAATCGTCTGATATTAGCCAGAATATTATACGTGGTGGGAAAGGTTAGGTTATCCTGACCTATCCTAACCTAACCTTAATCATCCTTCCCCTGACCTAACCCAACCTAGCTTCCCTTGACCCCCTCATGCCCTGCACAACTCTAGATTTCAATTCCAACTACGAGTAAGTCATAGGGGTCTGATTACTACCCCACTCAAGTAATACTACCTTAACACCATATTTTTTCCGACTTAGCCCAATATAACCTACGTACCCTGACCCATCTCGAATTATGATTGTAACATTCTGATCAAGTTCTCTCCTCTCTCTCTCTCTCTCTCTCTCTCTCTCACTTAACCACCTAACCTGGCCCATCTCGAATTATCATTGTAACTTTTTGATCAAGCCCTGTCTCTCTCTCTCTCTCTCTCTCTCTCTCTCTCTCTCTCTCTCTAACTTTTAACATCCCTATCCAACCAGAATCAACATTTTTTCTTTTTTTTTCTTTTTCTTCCACATCAATCATTATCAGAATTTTGGCCACATTCTCAGTATATGCTAAGCCATCAATTCTCATCACAAGTAGCGTTGTTATATGCCTTTCTATGCTTAGTGTCTGGCAGCATATTTATACGTATATTCCTGCCACCCCCAGGCCACTATGCTCACCTCAGGGAACATATGCTGAAGTGGTATATTGGAGGCATATAGTTCTTATTCTGCCACTGAGCTACGTGAAATAAGCTGCAAAAGTACGTGAAGTAAGCTGCAAAAGTACGCAAAATAAGCTGCAAAAGTACGTGAAATAAGCTGCAAAAGTACGCAAAATAAGCTGCAAAAGTACGCAAAATAAGCTGCAAAAGTACGTGAAATAAGCTGCAAAAGTACGTGAAATAAACTGCAAAAGTACGTGAAATAAATTGCAAAAATACGTGAAATAAATTGCAAAAATACGTGAAATAAATTGCAAAAATACGTGAAATAAACTGCAAAAATACGTGAAATAAATTGCAAAAATACGTGAAATAAACTGCAAAAATACGTGAAATAAATTGCAAAAATACGTGAAATGAACTGCAAAAATACGTGAAATAAATTGCAAAAGTACGTGAAATAAATTGCAAAAGTACGTGAAATAAATTGCAAAAGTACGTGAAATAAATTGCAAAAATACGTGAAATAAATTGCAAAAAAATACGTGAAATAAACTGCAAAAAATACGTGAAATAAACTGCAAAAAATACGTGAAATACATTGCAAAAGTACGTGAAATAAATTGCAAAAGGAGGAAAATCTGGGCCAAGTTAAGGTGAAACAGGTATACCAACATATTCCAGTGCCAAACGAGTATACCAACATATTCCAGTGCCAAACGAGTATACCAACATATTCCAGTGCCAAACGAGTATACCAACATATTCCAGTGCCAAACGAGTATACCAACATATTCCAGTGCCAAACGAGTATACCAACATATTCCAGTGCCAAACGAGTATACCAACATATTCCAGTGCCAAACGAGTATACCAACATATTCCAGTGCCAAACGAGTATACCAACATATTCCAGTGCCAAACGAGTATACCAACATATTCCAGTGCCAAACGAGTATACCAACATATTCCAGTGCCAAACGAGTATACCAACATATTCCAGTGCCAAACGAGTATACCAACATATTCCAGTGCCAAACGAGTATACCAACATATTCCAGTGCCAAACGAGTATACCAACATATTCCAGTGCCAAACGAGTATACCAACATATTCCAGTGCCAAACGAGTATACCAACATATTCCAGTGCCAAACGAGTATACCAACATATTCCAGTGCCAAACGAGTATACCAACATATTCCAGTGCCAAACGAGTATACCAACATATTCCAGTGCCAAACGAGTATACCAACATATTCCAGTGCCAAACGAGTATACCAACATATTCCAGTGCCAAACGAGTATACCAACATATTCCAGTGCCAAACGAGTATACCAACATATTCCAGTGCCAAACGAGTATACCAACATATTCCAGTGCCAAACGAGTATACCAACATATTCCAGTGCCAAACGAGTATACCAACATATTCCAGTGCCAAACGAGTATACCAACATATTCCAGTGCCAAACGAGTATACCAACATATTCCAGTGCCAAACGAGTATACCAACATATTCCAGTGCCAAACGAGTATACCAACATATTCCAGTGCCAAACGAGTATACCAACATATTCCAGTGCCAAACGAGTATACCAACATATTCCAGTGCCAAACGAGTATACCAACATATTCCAGTGCCAAACGAGTATACCAACATATTCCAGTGCCAAACGAGTATACCAACATATTCCAGTGCCAAACGAGTATACCAACATATTCCAGTGCCAAACGAGTATACCAACATATTCCAGTGCCAAACGAGTATACCAACATATTCCAGTGCCAAACGAGTATACCAACATATTCCAGTGCCAAACGAGTATACCAACATATTCCAGTGCCAAACGAGTATACCAACATATTCCAGTGCCAAACGAGTATACCAACATATTCCAGTGCCAAACGAGTATACCAACATATTCCAGTGCCAAACGAGTATACCAACATATTCCAGTGCCAAACGAGTATACCAACATATTCCAGTGCCAAACGAGTATACCAACATATTCCAGTGCCAAACGAGTATACCAACATATTCCAGTGCCAAACGAGTATACCAACATATTCCAGTGCCAAACGAGTATACCAACATATTCCAGTGCCAAACGAGTATACCAACATATTCCAGTGCCAAACGAGTATACCAACATATTCCAGTGCCAAACGAGTATACCAACATATTCCAGTGCCAAACGAGTATACCAACATATTCCAGTGCCAAACGAGTATACCAACATATTCCAGTGCCAAACGAGTATACCAACATATTCCAGTGCCAAACGAGTATACCAACATATTCCAGTGCCAAACGAGTATACCAACATATTCCAGTGCCAAACGAGTATACCAACATATTCCAGTGCCAAACGAGTATACCAACATATTCCAGTGCCAAACGAGTATACCAACATATTCCAGTGCCAAACGAGTATACCAACATATTCCAGTGCCAAACGAGTATACCAACATATTCCAGTGCCAAACGAGTATACCAACATATTCCAGTGCCAAACGAGTATACCAACATATTCCAGTGCCAAACGAGTATACCAACATATTCCAGTGCCAAACGAGTATACCAACATATTCCAGTGCCAAACGAGTATACCAACATATTCCAGTGCCAAACGAGTATACCAACATATTCCAGTGCCAAACGAGTATACCAACATATTCCAGTGCCAAACGAGTATACCAACATATTCCAGTGCCAAACGAGTATACCAACATATTCCAGTGCCAAACGAGTATACCAACATATTCCAGTGCCAAACGAGTATACCAACATATTCCAGTGCCAAACGAGTATACCAACATATTCCAGTGCCAAACGAGTATACCAACATATTCCAGTGCCAAACGAGTATACCAACATATTCCAGTGCCAAACGAGTATACCAACATATTCCAGTGCCAAACGAGTATACCAACATATTCCAGTGCCAAACGAGTATACCAACATATTCCAGTGCCAAACGAGTATACCAACATATTCCAGTGCCAAACGAGTATACCAACATATTCCAGTGCCAAACGAGTATACCAACATATTCCAGTGCCAAACGAGTATACCAACATATTCCAGTGCCAATCGAGTATACGTTCTACCAACATATTCCAGTGCCAAACGAGTATACCAACATATTCCAGTGCCAAACGAGTATACCAACATATTCCAGTGCCAAACGAGTATACCAACATATTCCAGTGCCAAACGAGTATACCAACATATTCCAGTGCCAAACGAGTATACCAACATATTCCAGTGCCAAACGAGTATACCAACATATTCCAGTGCCAAACGAGTATACCAACATATTCCAGTGCCAAACGAGTATACCAACATATTCCAGTGCCAAACGAGTATACCAACATATTCCAGTGCCAAACGAGTATACCAACATATTCCAGTGCCAAACGAGTATACCAACATATTCCAGTGCCAAACGAGTATACCAACATATTCCAGTGCCAAACGAGTATACCAACATATTCCAGTGCCAAACGAGTATACCAACATATTCCAGTGCCAAACGAGTATACCAACATATTCCAGTGCCAAACGAGTATACCAACATATTCCAGTGCCAAACGAGTATACCAACATATTCCAGTGCCAAACGAGTATACCAACATATTCCAGTGTTAATCCATGGTTATATCTCCACATTCAAGATGGGCACATAGCAATTTTAGGCCAGGTTACGGTGACAGGACTATAGTAAATAATTCGTCTCCTTTACAGGTATGGGAGGGACCTGAGGCACGTGACCTTTGACCCCAAGCCCTGACCTCCTTGGCAATCACCCTCTGTCGTTCCCAAGATGCCTGGCTCCTCACCTGAAGACACCAGTGATTATAATTAAATGGTATAAGTAACATATAAGAGAATGTGAAGGTGTAATATGCAAAATAAATCGCTAAGTAAGAGGTGCTGCCAAGCCTCCTATGCTACCTCGAATCTAGGACACACAGGGTCGTCCATAAATAACGCTCCTCCTCCACTCCACGAGAAATTTTCTCGCGTTTTGTGGGAAAGGCTAGGTCAGCATTATGTATGATTATTCTGCATTATTTATTGTAGGAAGCAGAGCGCAGCACCAGTCGGACAGGGCAGTATTCCCAAGATGGATGGAAAGCTGGTGACAGGGGGAGCTGTAGCTCCCGTTTCGTCAGCCCTCGGGACTAGCTTCTGACCGTCCCTCTTTGCCGAACTTATTCAGTGTTTCAGTAACACAGGGGGTAGGCCAGCATGCTCTCCTATACATGTTCTTCTAACTGTCAACACCAAACTGCATGCACACTACACACCACACTTCATACTTTGAATTAAGAAAAAACGGCGTCTCAACACCCAGCCTCGGCGTTTCCAGGAGGGTAGGAGTGGGGACCATCAAAGCCATTCGCCCATTCGCCTCTCTCCCGGTGACAGCCAAGTGAGTTACCTGGAACCACTGTTTCACTGTTCATGTCTGCAATATTCGTGGCCTTTCCTCCAATTTTCTCTGTTGAACACCACCTCTCTTCCTCTAAACGTTACCTTCTCTCCCTCACTGAGACTCAGCTGTCTGAGGCGACTGGTAGCAAACCCTTCTCTGTATCCTCCTACTTTCTCTGGTCACTTTAAGTCAAGAATGGCTGTTGTGTGTATGTACGAAACAGCATATCTTGTTCTCTTCTTCCTGAACTTGAATCTTCTGAATTCTCTACTCTCTGGCGACGGCTAGCATGTCATTCTCTGACTATATAATCTGTGCTGTGTACTTATCCCTAATTCTACCGACTATGAAGGAACACATCCTATCAATTCTCCTTTCTTTGAAATCTCATACTAGGTGACGTCAATGTTCACCACCACCATAGACTCTCCTCTCCATTCACTGATCCACCTGGTAAACAAGCCTACATTTTTTCTATTCTTAATGACCTAGAGCAGCTTGTACAACACCCTATCCGTATCCCTGATCGCCCTGGAAAGATTTCCAACATACTTGGCCTCAGTGCCGGTCCTAGCTTTTCTGAGGCCCTACACTGGATCCCCTTTGGAGGTCCCCTCCCCCCAACTCTTATTTACATTTCTCCCCCTACCCTTATATTCACCAAAGTTATACCCCTATCCTGAGCAATGTAAAGTAAAAAACTAGCACTGCATAATCTTGTATTCTCTGAATAAAAAAAAAAAAATAATGATACTTTGTGTGAAACTATAATTACAATTTAGTATGCATAATTTAATGTCCTAACTCCAATATTACGGCCCACGACGCCACCATGGAAGTTTTTGTTTACTCATATTCGTTATGGAAACGTTTAGTCTTGTAAAATTTTATGAACAGCCTTGTATTTCTAATATATTTTAGCCTGCTAAGGAAAATTTTCTTCCTGAATTATTCAGTGTTTATAAATGGAAAAACCTTTACCATATTTGTGAATATTTAAATTTGTTGTACTAAAGGAGGGGGGGGAGGTCTCTTGTGGCGTTTATCCTCCTATCACATTCCAGTACTATTTTACGCCATAACCAGGTGACGAACGCCTAGCGTGAACAACAAATTTATTTATGGTACGAAAAACGGGAACGTTAGATACTTTCGTCAATACTGGCTCTTAGTTTTTATAGTACGGCCATAAAACATCGGTCAGGAACGTTAACAGTAGAGTTTGGTCAGTTTAGCCACTTTCGATATTAGAAAAACAGTAGCCTACAATCGCATGATGAGTGGCAATATTAAACAATATAATACTAACCTTTACGGTTAGCATGAGCTTCCTCATGTAGCCTTTTCTTTGTTCATCAAACCTGAGAGATGTTTACTCTTCGATGTCAGTTCCTGACTGACAGCAACAGTCAGCGTGACAGGCACTCTGCTGATCTGCAGTGCAGCACTCAGTATTGTCACCAGAATTTAATGTTAAATCCCACTAAACAAATTTCTGATTACCACTATTTTTTGTTACTCTAAAAGACTACTGTAATTTTTGCCTGCAATTATTCAGTTATTATTGTTTATACAACGTTCATGCACGTGGAACCAATTAATCAATATAAGCACCATTCTCGACGTACTTTTATTTTTTTTTATAATTATTTATTTTTATAATACACATCCTGAGGACGGGAGGCCCCACCAGTGATCGGAGGCCCTACACACTGAGCGTAGTGAGCGTATAGGAAAGACCGGCCCTGCTTGGCCTCTTCCTTACAACTAATCCTTCTGTTTACTCTGTTAATCTATTCTCTCCGTTGGGCTCCTCCGATCACAACCTTATCACCTTAACCTGTTCTATCGCTTCAGTAAGGCCTGTGGACCCTCCCAAGATGCGGCGTCTGTGGCACTTTGGAGCTGCTGACTGGGAGGCCCTCAGGCAGTACTTCTTTGATTTTTCCTTGAATGATTATTGCTTCCACGGCTGGGAGCCATCTGAGTGTGCCTTGCGCATTACGGAGGTTATTCTCTCGCGCATGGAAGCGTACATTCCTATCCCTTATCCTGTGAGTAATGACAAAAAGCCTTGGTTTAATCACACATGCTCTAATGCTGTCCACAACAACAAGAAGGCATACAAAAGGTACTGGAGCCAAGCCATCCCTGAATATCATCTCTCTTATGCTGCTGCCCGGAATCGTGGTGTGTTCTTTGCTCTGTTAAAAATAATTTTATTCGTACTAAATGCTCTGAACTCTCCAACTCAGATTCTTCTCGCTTCCTCTGACACTTTGCCAAAAACTTTTCTAGCAACTTTATCATCCTTCCCTCCCCTTTTCTTCTGACTCTGTAGATGTTTCTTCTACAGAAAACGCAGAACTCTTCGCTCCGACTCCCTCTAATTCCTTGTTGGACGGTTCCGGTGCTGCTCCTCCATCACTTCCCCCCTCTGACTTCCTCATGACTGACAATATGATTTTACTTTATTTTTTGGCTCACTTCCTAACGTAACTTTGCAGGATGCTTCACTGTTGTTGAAAAGTCAGAAGCATTCAGAGCGCGCATACCTCCGCCAGGGCAGCACTATCCCCCTTTCTGACCCTCATCATTGACCCAGTTCGACCAAAACTGAATTTGCTGGTTTTGATGATTTTCCTTAAGCATTATTCCAAATTTGGTGCAACTCCATACTGCTTCTTTGATACGTACATACATACATACTGCACATACTCGTCCATACATACATACATACACACCTACATCCATACATAAACGCACATACATACATAAATGCACATGCATTCATACATACATACATACATAAACGCACATACATGCATATACACATGGAAATACTTTAATCTAATACATACAGAACATACCAAACCAAAAACCTAACCTGCTTGACGAAGGTAATCATTTTAGCAGACATACGTATAGTCATACTTATACTTATAGGCATAGTTATAGACATACTAATAGGCATACTTACAGACATACAGTACTTAAAGACATACTTACAAACATACAGATATCTTACAGACATACAGACATACACATACTTAGACATACAGATATATTTACAGACATACAGACGTACTTTCAGACACACTTACCGACATACTTATAGATATACTTACAGACATACTTATAGACATACAGGCATATTTATAGACATTGACAGCGTACTTATTGACATACTTACTGACATTTATAGACATATTTACAGACATACAGACATATTTATAAACATACTTACATAGACATACTTACAGGTACTTACATACTTAAACATACTATTATACATACTTATAGAAATAATATAATACAGAAAAAAAGATGTTGTTGTAATGAAAGGTTAAAATAAAACATGAAAAAGTACATTATTTTTTTTTTTCAATTTACAGTAATGCCCAGAATTCTTTGTTTTGGAATTATTCGTCAAAAAATATATAAAAAAAAAATAGTTGAAATAATATACAAGGTGAGCATGAATCTCTCTCTCTCTCTCTCTCTCTCTCTCTCTCTCTCAACGCTTACACCACTTATAAACAGAATGTATTCACAGGATCTCTCTTTGCAGCAGTGTTTCTCTCTCTCTCTCTCTCTCTCTCTCTCTCTCTCTCTCTCTCTCTCTCATAATAAGAAGCGACATTCTATTGTTTATGTGAGTGCATTGCCTCATATACGTATATGGTCAGGAGATAATTTGTACACACAGCACATACGCACACGGCTATCAAATTCTTCTTCCTCCTTTCCTTCTTTTCCTCCTTACCTTGTCTCTCTCCCTTCCTCCCTAATTGTCTCTCTCCCTTCCTCCCTTGTCTCTCTTCTTTCCTCCCTTGTCTCTCTCCCTCCCTTCCTCCCTCCCTTGTCTCTCTCCCTCCCTCCTTCCCTCCTTTTGACCATCCTCTAACCCTCCTCTTCCTCCCTCTCTCCCTTATTTTTTTCCTTCGCTGCTCTCTCTCTCTCTCTCTCTCTCTCTCTCTCTCCAGATGGCCGGTACCAAAACGCCTGCAAGCCCCTCCACACCCACTCCAAGTCGCTCTCCTTCATATACTGCAACGGAAATGGGAAGGCGGTGAATATCTGAGAGAGAGAGAGAGAGAGAGAGAGAGAGAGAGAGCATATAAACAGTCGTAACGTAAAATGGAATCAAAAGAAAAAAGATAAATTAAAAAGAAAATGAACTTAAAGAAAACTGACGATAAATATGGGAAACTGAGCTAAAACTAAACTAAAAGTACAAACATGATCGTACGAGAGAGAGAGAGAGAGAGAGAGAGAGAGAGCACAGTACCTACCATATCACATGACGTCACTTCCTGAGACGTCTGGTATCTGGTTGCTGACGTCACGACCATTCCTGGGAGAGAACAGCAATTAATTATACTATTACTCTACCTTCAACACGATGCTAGTCACGAAGAAGTGCTATGGGACGGATATAGAGCCACTACAATTAATTATACTCATTACTCTAACTTCAACACGATGCTAATCACGAAGAAGTGCTGTGAGAAGGATATAGAGCCACTGCAATTAATTATACTCATTACTCTAACTTCAATACGATGCTGCTAGTCACGAAGAAGTGCTATCAGAAGGAAACACCTAACTTCAGTACAATGCTAGTCACGAAGAAGTGCTATGGAAAAGACACAGGGCCACTGCACTGTCTAAGAACTAGGCCTGTAATCTCGTCGCTAAGGACGCTCCCTAACACCTTTTCCTTAACGATTTATTTTTGAATATGCTGGTTAATATCCTTTTGTACGTTATTTATGAAGAGCATGGCGATATTGGAAGGAACTCTGTAACACAGAAGAGGACAAGAAGGTGTAAGAAGCAAAATAAATCGCTTAGGAAACGGTGTTTGGGAGCTTCCTCAACAGACGGGAATGACATGAAGCTGCTCCATGAAGGCTGAAAAGCAGGGCAGATATTTAATGTTAAGGTTCCAGTGTGTGTGTGTGTGTGTGTGTGTGTGTGTGTGTGTGTGTGTGTGTGTGTGTAGGGATGAATGGATGCTTGTATGTATGTATGTGTACACATTTGTCTGTGCCTGTCAATCTGTCTGTCTGTGTGTATGTAGGTATTTATGTATGAATGCATGCGTCTGTCTGTCTGTCTGTATGTATGTATGAAACTGTGTGTGTGTGTGTGTGTGTGTGTGTGTGTGTGTGTATTTACCTATTTATATTTACCTATTTGTAGTATACAGGAATTGAGCAATGCTCGTGTTGTCCTGTCTCCATATCCACATTTATCAAGTCTACCTTTACACACATGAATGTTTTTCTCATGCACCACCTCTTTGTCTAAGTCGTTCCAAATATTTAAGTATTTACCTAATATACCTAATTGTGATATACACGGAATGTACTATGCTCGTGGGTTTCCGTCGCTCTTTCTCAATAAGTCGAATTTAACTTTAAACTCGTTTAAGTTTTTAGACTGGACGATCTCTTTGTCCAGGCTATTCCATAAGTCTATACTTCTGTAAGGAAAGCTATATTTCTTGATATCCTTCAAGCAGCTTGACTTTTTCAATTTCATTCCATGTCCTCTTGTTGCTCTCTTATCCCATACAAACAGATCTTCTTTGTCAACTTTATCTACTCCCACCATGGTCCTGAACACAGCAATCATGTCTCCCCTCTTTCTCCTTTCCTCTAACGAAGGCAAATCCAGTTTTTCCAGCCTCTCTCTGTATGACAGGTCTGTCAGACTGGGGACCATCTTGGTTGCTGTTCTTTGTATTCTCTCAATCTTGTTTATATCTTTCTTTTTGTGTAGGGACCACACTACCGCTGCATATTCTAACCTGGGGCGGATCATGGCCACTATCAATTTTTTCATTATTTCCTCATCCATATAATGAAATGCTACTCTTATGTTAGTCAAGAGTTTATAAGTCTCTCCAACTATCTTGTTAATGTGCTTTTCTGGTGACAAACTATCTTGGACCAGCACTCCCAAATCTTTCTCTTCTCTCCTTTTTGTGATTAATTCATTACCCAAAAAATAATTCAGTGATGGTCTCCTGGTACTTTTACCCATTTCCAATATTTTACATTTCTTTACATTAAATTTCATTTCCCACGTCCGGCTCCAATTGTGTATCCTATCCAAATCCTCCTGCAGTATTTTACAATCCTCCTCAACCTCTATCTTCCTCAAGATCTTTACATCATCAGCAAACAGACTTGCATAACTGTTCACTCCATCTACCATATCATTTACGTAAATCAGGAACATTACTGGCGCCAACACTGAGCCTTGAGGGACTCCACTTGTTACTTCCCTCCATCCAGACATCTTTTCCTTTATTACTGTCCTCATTTGTCTGTCTCTCAAAAAGTCTCTCATCCATTCCAGAAGTTTCCCCTTCAGTCCTCCTATATATTCTAGTTTCCACATTAGTCTCTTATGAGGTACCTTGTCAAAGGCCTTCTCTAAGTCTAAGTACACACAATCCACCCAACCATCTCTCTCCTGTACCACATCAATCGCTCTTGAGTAAAGCTCAACAAGTTAGAAACACATGACCTTCCACTTCTGAATCCAAACTGACATTCAGCCAAAATATTCATCTCTTCCAGATATTTTATCCATCTGTCTTTCAGGATTCTCTCACACAATTTTGCAACCATGCTGGTTAGAGACACTGGTCTATAATTCAGGGGTTCTTCCCTGTTTCCTCCCTTATAAATTGGTACCACATTTGCCCTCTTCCATTCTTGTGGCACTTTCCCCTCTTCCAATGAGCATACGATTAAACTGTGAATTTTATCCGCCAGTTGTTGTGTGTGTGTGTATGTGTGTGTGTGTGTGTGTGTGTGTGTGTGTGTGTGTGTGTGTGTGTGTGTGTGTGTGCGTACCCACCTTGAATATCCATCAATATCATAGCCATGCCAACAACAGGGGCTGCGGTGAGGTAGCAAGCCAGGCAGGGGGTACTGGGGGGGAGGGGGTGTTGGTATATACACACATGTACACACATATATGCACACACTTAAATACGTACACAAATATATGTACACCTATATACAAACACTTATATATATACAAACTTATATACGTACACAGATATATGTACACTTATGAACACTTATATATGTACACACTTATATACACACAATTTTACACACTGTATTTACGCACACATGTATACACACTACATATACATACTCCACATATAACCATCTCAGTTTGAAATAGAGATGGTTTATATATGGAAAACATAGACAGATAGACATAGATATATATAGTTAGACATAAGAGAGACAGATAGATAGATAGGTAAACAATGAATAGATAGGTGGACAGATAGATAAACAAAAAGACTGAGACAGGTAGAGAAAGATAGACGGGTAAAGAGAGAGACAGACATACAGATAAACAGACATAGATAACAGATAGATAGATAGATAGATAGATAGACAGACAGACTATAGATGGATGGATGGATAGATAGATAGGTAGGTAGATAGACAGACAGATAGATAGACAGACAGACTATAGATGGATGGATGGATAGATAGATAGGTAGGTAGACAGACAGACAGATAAACAGATAGACAGGAACAGGAAATATGCCAAGCGCTCTCGAGTATAATATCAGGTCTTTAAGGAAATGCAGGGAATAGAGATGCGAATGCCAACATACACACAAACATACATACACGTAACTACACACATACACATACATTCATACACATACTTACACACGTACACATACATACATACATACAGAAAGAGAGAGAGAGAGAGAGAGAGAGAGAGAGAGAGAGAGAGAGAGAGAGAGAGAGAGAGAGAGAGAGAGAGACAGACAGACAGACAGACACACACACACACACACACACACACACACACACACACACACACACACACACACACACACACACACACACACACACGACTTAACTAAAATGCAGGCGAACATTAACGCTCAAAAAAAAAAAAATGCTAGTAACGAAGAAGTGTTATGGGAGCCAGCTAAAACCACGGGAAGACATCTGAAAATATCGAGACACTAAGCATTAATAACAAACAGGGGGAGGATGAGATGTAAAGGATAAATTGCTACAGGAAAGATGTTAAGGAACCTCCAGAGTTGCTTAGGACTGTGGTATCTAATCTATGAGACAGATACTGTAGTTGCAGACCCCAAAATTATGATGATAATTTTTGAAGTACTTGAAGTTGATGGAACGTATCTGGCCTTCTTGAATGGCTGCTGACTGCGTTCTGTAATATGGGATGCAGGCTATCTATCTACTTTGTTTCTGTCTTGTCTATCAATATATCGACATATCTATCCACCTGTCTTTCTATTTATCTATCTATCTATAGCCAGACGCCATAATTCTATAAGGGGTGGCCGTTTGTCTTTGAGTTAGTTGTTGTACGGGGAGGGGCACTAACCCTCCGCCGACCCACGTGTTGACACGTAGGGAACGATCAATGTAAAGCCAACTGAAAAGGAGAGAAGAGTAATAAAAAGTGACAGGAAAGACAGAATTAGAATTATATAAGTGGAGGAAGAAGTAAGCAACACTACATCAAGTGAGTGGATGATGGTCGCCAGCTGGTCGCCACCACCAACCACGAACCATATCTAATAACCACAGGAGTTCCAAGAAAGACCATCCAGAATTCAGAGGTATGCACTCCACTTTGCGATTTAAGGTGTAAGCATGCGATCTTTGTACGTACATTGAGTTCGTATCTCTTTGGGAAACGTGTAAATCTCTTCTGGCCAAATATTCGGAATGGTGAGGCCTGTGACGATGATGGCAGGAGCAGTACAAGCAGCACAGCCATTACCAACACCAGCAGCTGAAAAAAGGAGTAAATAAATAAATGAGGAGGGGTGGAGGCATGAATACAAAGACTAAACACACACACACACACACACACACACACACACACACACACACACACACACACACACACACACGCACACACACTTTCTCTGCTCACCCTCACTCTCAGTCTGTCATCTACACACACACACACACACACACACACACACACACACACACACACACACACACACACACGGATACAGATTAAAAAAATAAAAGAATGAAATATATGAAACGATGATGAGAATAATAGACTGTGTGAACCGTTTTCTGGCCACAAAAATGAAATGGACAGACAGACAGACAGATAGATACATAGATAGATATATAAATAGGTAGATGGATAGATAGAAAAAAACAGAGTGAGCCAGTGGTGGTAAATATAGTCCTTTTACTTTCACTTGGCCTAAAATTGCCATCTCTCCATCTTGAATACTGAGTTGTAGCAATAGATCCGCACTAGAATTATGATGCTAGTCACGAAGAAGTGCAATGGAAAGGGTGCAGAGCCGTAGCATTGTCTTCTGCCACTGACCTACATAAAATTGGCTGCAAAAAGACCAAGCTCTTGCCAAGTTAAGGTGAGAGGAGTATAGAAGAAGAAATGTTATTATTCTTCATCTAAAAATAAACATAAACTAATAAATAAGTTATAATAGTAATAGTGGTGGTAGTAGTAGTAGTAGTAGTAATGAGAGAGAGAGAGAGAGAGAGAGAGAGAGAGAGAGAGAGAGAGAGAGAGAGATTGACATTCGTTTCACGTCTCCCTTTGTCGGCGAGTGCTCAGGGTCATTCTCTCTCTCTCTCTCTCTCTCTCTCTCTCTCTCTCTCTCTCTCTCTCTCTCTCTCTCTCTCTCTCTCTCTCGTAAATGTGGAATGATGAATTTGCATGTTGTGCTTCTGTTTAACAATAACACACACACACACACACACACACACACACACACACACACACACACACACACACACACACACACACACACACACACACACACACACACTGTAAGTACATACTCTGTTCATTTAGTATTACAAAATGGATACATACTTCAGTAAAACAAATTTGGAAAAGAAAAGGGATAAAAGTAAAAAGCAAAATGATGATTTCTACCAAGAACTGGTTGAAGTGGAGACTCACAATAGACTGGTTGAACGTGTACACAAACTAGAAATGGCTTTCAAAAATGAAATTGATGAAGGAAAGAAGGAGATGCACTTCCAAAAGGAAGAAATTGAAAAACTAAGAAGGGAGGCCAATAAGAAAGACACAACCATCAGTGAACTAACAGTGGAATTGAGTACACTTAGGAAGAAAATGAGTGAAATGGCAAGTACAGTAGTTAATCACGAGAGTGTTATGGAAGAGTTAAAAAACGACACTGAGACAATTAGGCAAGTAAGCAGTCTTATGGACCAGAGCAGTGATACTGAGGAGAAGATAACACAGGTGAATGAAGCTGTGCAAAGCTACAAAAATGATGTGGAAACCACGTATGCTGAAATGGTGAAAGTAAAGAAAGACTTAGAAACAAGGGTGGAGGAAAAAAGCATTAAAAAGGAGGTGAAAAGAATAATCCAAAACAATCCAAAGTTAGTCAGAGATTCAGTAGAGATAAACAAATCAATAGTAATCACTGGTATAGAAGAGGAAGAAATTAAAAACAAGATCACTAGAGACAAAAAGGAGATGACAAATGTAATGAGCTTACTGAAAGAAGTATCAGAGGAAATCTGTAGTAAAGACATAGAGGAACACAAAAGGTTAGGGAAATACGAGAAAAGCAAGACAAGACCTCTAAAGGTGACTTTCCAGAGTGTAAACACTGTGGAAGAGATACTAAAAAATGCAAAGAATCTTATGGAAAAAGAGGAGTTCAAAAATGTATGGATAAAAAGATGTCTAACACAAGAGGAACTGGAATTACTGAAAGAGAAAAGGGAGGAAGCAAAAACAAAAAATGAGGGAAGATCAGAAGAGGACAAAAAGAATTTTTTTTTACAAAGTAATAGGATTGCAGGTACGAAAGTGGTACACAAACAATATGGAAGAAAAAGGAGGAAGGTAGTAGAACCATGTCATGACAAGTATATAAACAAGATGATAAAGTTGATGTACTCAAATGTGGATGGAATGGTATCTAAATTACTAGAGATGAATGATTATGTCAGAGAAAATGAACCACAAATAATATGCCTAACTGAGACAAAATTAACACCAAGGATATCCAATGACATACTAAACTCAGAGGAATACAATATATGGAGAAGAGACAGAAATTTAAAAAAAGGAGGAGGAATTATAATATTAACTAAGAAAAATTTAAAAGTCAAGGAAATAAACCTAGATATACCATCACAAGTAGAACTGATTGCAGTAGAGATCGACACATCTGAAGGTAAAGTAACTGTAGCCAGTTTGTATATGCCACCCAGATCAAACACATGGGAAAGAGACGAATATGAGGACCTGGCAGAGAGTACAATTCAAAGTATAAGATCCTTGCTACATAAAATGGAAGAGAAATCGGAAAGAATTATACTAACTGGGGATTTCAATACAAATATAAATTGGAATACTCTAGATATAAATAGCCAAGAAAGCTGTTGGGACCAAAAGCTCCTGGATCTCGTACAAGAGTTTTTCTTAACGCAACACGTGAGGGAAACCACTAGAAAAAGAGGACTTGATGTACCTTCAGTGCTAGATGTAATATTTACTAGGCAAGAAAATGACATTGACAGTTTAATATATCACCCTCCACTCGGCAAAAGCGATCATGCAGTGCTAAATTATAACTTCAGGATAGCATATGACATAGTAAACAGCACTGACAGTTACAAAAAGAGACTAAACTATAAAAAGGGAAATCATCAAGACCTAAAGAAGTATTTCTTAAAAGCTGATTGGGAAAATGAGCTTAGAGGACAAGATTTAAATGCTGTATATAAAAAATTTTGTGAATTTTATGAAATAGGAGTCCAGAAGTACATCCCACAGCACAAAGAAGCAGATAAGAAAATACAGAAATGGTTCAATACAGAATGTAAAAAATCAAAAGAAAGAAGAGATTTGTTGTGGAATAGATACAGAAGACACAATAGTGAAAGGGCGTATAATAATTACAAACAGGCAAGAAACGACTATACAAGAATAAGGAGGGAAGCCCAAAAACAGTTTGAGGAGGATATAATAAATAAAAGTAGTGATCAACCAAAGCTGTTTTACAGCTATATCAGAAGCAAAACCAAAGTAAAAGATATAATACAATCCATTACGGACGAGGGAATCACTTATACACAAGAGAAAGATATTTGTGAAGCACTAAATAAGAATTTCCAATTAGTTTTTACAGAAGAAAAAAATTTTGAGAGGGAATATGTGGAACACGCATGTCCACACATACTACCAGATATACAAATAGCAGAAAAAGTAATACAAGAGGAGTTAAGTAGATTAGACAGAGGAAAAGCAAGTGGTCCTGATGAAATTTCATGTTGGGTGTTACGAGAATGTGCAAAGGAGTTAAGTAAACCATTATTTTTAATTTTCAAGAAATCCTTGAGTCAAGGGAAACTACCTGATATTTGGAAAAAAGCAAATATAGTCCCCTTATTCAAGAAAGGAAATAGACAAAATCCTCTCAACTACCGACCAGTATCACTGACCAGTGTTGTAAGCAAGGTATTAGAAAAACTTATAAGAAAAGCTTGGGTAAATCATCTAGAACACAGTATGATAACAGAAAGACAGTTTGGTTTCAGAAAAGGAATATCATGTGTTACTAATCTTTTGAGCTACTATGACAGAGTAACAAACACAATACAGGAAAGGGAAGGATGGGTGGACAGTATCTATTTAGATTTCAAGAAAGCTTTTGACACAGTACCACATCAAAGACCTTTATGGAAACTGTACCATCAAGGAGGAATTCGAGGCAAACTGTTTTGTTGGATGCAAGACTTTCTCATAAAAAGAGAAATGAGGACAGTACTAAGAGGAAACTACTCATCATGGAAAGAAGTGACTAGTGGAGTACCACAGGGTTCGGTGCTGGCACCAATCATGTTTCTAGTGTACATAAATGATATAAACAGTAACACTGGAAATGAGAGCTATCTGAATATGTTTGCAGATGATGCAAAAATACAAAGGAGAATTACTAGCACAGACTCTTGTAGGAAGCTACAAGAAGAATTAAATAAACTTCATGAATGGAGTAGTACATGGCAAATGGAATTCAATGTGGACAAGTGTCATGTAATCAAGTTTGGTAAAAGTGGAAAAAGACCTGATTGGAATTATAAGTTAGGAAATAAAACCCTACACACATCAGAAAGAGAGAAAGACCTAGGTGTGATTATCAATAACAGACTATCTCCGGCTGACCACATCAGCGAGAAGGTACGGAACATGTATACACTGCTTGCAAATATGAGAATAGCATTCACATACATAAATGAAGACATGCTAAGAAGGATAATAACATCATTCATTAGACCAACCCTGGAATATGCATCAGTTGTCTGGAGTCCTCATCTCAAAAAGCATATAGACAAGATTGAAAAAGTTCAAAGGGCCGCTACAAGATGGATACCAAGCTTAAGGGACCTACTGTAAGCTACGAAGAAAGGCTAAATAAACTGAATCTACCAACACTACAGGAGAGAAGGAAAAGAGGTGACATGATAATGCTATATAAGTGCATATCAGGGAAGGAGAAAATAGACATAAATGATTACTTAACATATGGAGAAGCATCAGCAAGAGGACACTGCAAAAAACTGCATAAGAAGAGAGGTGATAAAGACGTAAGGAAATTCAGTTTCCCAAACAGAGCAATTGATCAAATGGAATGCACTACCGAATGAAATAGTGTGTGCCAAAACAATTCACAAATTTAAGGATATGTACGATAAATATGGTTTAAGACACGGGACAGTACGAGCTTGACTCATTCCTGTAAAGATACAATTAGGTAAGAACAATTAGGTAAGAACACACACACACACACACACACACACACACACACACACACACACACACACACACACACACACACACACTCACTTTTCGTATTCACTTTCCCTCTCGGCCTATCATCTACACACACACACACACACACACACACACACACACACACACACACTTTCTCTATTCACTCTCACTCTCGGTCTGTATTCTACACACACACACACACACACACACACACACACACACACACACACACACTTTCTCTATTCACTCTCACTCTCGGTCTGTATTCTACACACACACACACACACACACACACACACACACACACACACATACACACACACACACACACACACACACACACACATAGACACACACTTTCTCTGTTCACTCTCACTCTCGGTCTGTCATCTACATACACACACACACACACACACACACACACACACACACACACACACACACACACTTTCTCTATTCACTCTCACTCTCGGTCTGTCATCTAAACACACACACACACACACACACACACACACACACACACACACACACACACACACACACACACACACACACACACACTTTCTTTGTTCACTGATTCTCGGTCTGTCATCTACACTCTCTCTCTCTCTCTCTCTCTCTCTCTCTCTATCTATCTATCTATCTATCTGTCGGCCTGAATAAAAGCCTTTGGTTAGCTGGAAATGAATACTAGAGTTGCCCCTAACATTAATATGTATGACATAATAAAAACAGCAAAGATATCATTACGATGAGTTGGTTAGAGAGAGAGAGAGAGAGAGAGAGAGAGAGAGAGAGAGAGAGAGAGAGAGAGAGAGAGAGAGAGGTAAATGTATTCAGATCAATTTGTAATCAGACATTTGAATTTAACATATAATTGTCTCAACTCCTCTTTTATTTTGCTGTCAGGTACTTGGTGAAGAGGAATGATGTAAAATATTTGAAAGTGTAAAATGTTATCAAGTGTAAAATACTGTGACGTGTAAAATGTTAGCAAGTGTAAAATACTGATGATGAATATTGTAATCCATTCTTGGCCACGGACCTTTAAGAACAGAACTCGGTGTTTTGAAAAGTGAATAAATGAGGCCTTGGAACTATAAGCCAATCAGCGGAGGGCGGTACGCAAAGTGACCATCCTGAAAAATCCCACACACACAATGGATAAGCAGTGCATTACTACTACTACTACTACTACAACAACAACTGCTTCTACTACTACTACTACTACTACAACAACAACTGCTTCTACTACTACTACTACCACTACTACTATACTTTTGTCACTTTAGCTTGGCCTAATATTGCCATCTATCCACCTTCAAGTCTGAGATGCAACAATTAAGGAACACTAGAATATGGTGCTAATGGTGCTAGTCACGAAGAAGTGCACTGGAAAGAATGAACACCTGTAGCCCTGTCTTATCCTGGCACTGATCAAGGTGGAATAAGCAGGAAAAGGGTGAAAATCCATGCCAAGGAAAGGGAATGTTGTGCCTTATTTACCTTGCTTCTTCCCGCCATGTTATCCCTTTGGAAGTATACTGCAGACTGAGGCCTATATGCCCTCCACACTGGTATATACCCACCTATTGTATGCCCCCCCCCACCAATACCCCCCTCCCAATCACCACACCCCCTCCTACCCCCCTCTGACCTCCCCCCTCCTACCCCTCCCCCAATCCACACATCCCTAACCTACCTGGCCTCTTCCCATAGCCCCCTTCCAGCCACCACACCCCCTCCTACCCCTACCCCCACCTATACCCCCCTCCCAATCACCACACCCCCTCCTGCCCCTCCCCCATACCACCCTGCACCACTACTCCTCTCCACCCTTCCCCCCAACCCTTTCCCTCCCCTCAAATTGCGACACCCCTCCACAGTCACCCCCCCTACCCTTCCCATCTCTCCATCTTATCCCCTCCCTTTCTTTTCTCCTACCGTATACCTAACTACTCTCCCTTTCTCTCCGCCTTCTCTCCATCCTCTCCCCTCTCTCCCCCCCTTAAAAAACCTCTCTCTCTCTCTCTCTCTCTCCACACACACACACACACACACACACATAATGCATTTCCTCCTCACCGTCTCATGGTCCAAGAAGTCTCCCTAAACACTTCCTCTCAAGTGGTTCATTCTTCCACATTGTACGTTATACAGTAGTTCTTAATCCGAAACCCAGTGACTGGTGAGTGATGTTGGGCAATGATGTTTGTTGTTGAAAGGGTGGAGAAGAGTGTGTGTGGATGGCATGTTGTGTGTAGGGAATGGGTGTTGCTGTTGTTGCTGTTTTTGATTCTGTTGTTGTTGTTGTTACTATTACCACAGACGCGTTTAAACGTGAACCAAGCAGATGCAGGCTGAAGGTGACCTCTTCTGCAACCCAACGTCCTCCTTTTTAGGGTTAGGGAGGGTGTTGAGGGAGGTTTGTGAAATCATACAGCGGCTTTCCACGCAGCTCGATCTCTGGCAGCCTCCCTATTCAGTCCCTTATCCCTGAGGTCACACTCGATGACCATGTCCCAGGTCTTTTTTGGTCCGTCTCTCGCAGCCCTACCCCCGACTTTCACACCTCTCACTTTTCGCACAACTATCTATCTATCTATCTATACTGTGTGTGTGTGTGTGTGTGTGTGTGTGTGTGTGTGTGTGTGTGTGTGTGTGTGTGTGTGTGTGTGTGTGTGTGTGTGTGTGTGTGTGTGTGTGTGTGTGTGTGTAGAACGAATGATATTATTAATCAAAAAAGAAAAATCCACTGGACGTTCATAATTCAAAACTTATATAGCATGGAAAAAAAAATATATTACGGCGTAGTGTGCATAAACCAGTTAGTAAGATGTGCTACGGGTCTGCAAAACGCACCAGCACACGGCAGGGTGCATGGAGGCAGGACAGATGCGCACTAATGACGCGGGAACTCCACCAACACGCTGTTTGAATTCTGAAACTTTGTACATGAATTACAAAGGAGATTACGACGCAACCTGACCGACTGTGGCTGATACAGAATACAGAAGGTAGCTGCAATACCTAGATGATGGTAGTGGTGGTGGTGGTGGTGGTGGTGGTGGTGGTGGTGGTGGTGATGATGATGATGATGATGATGATGATGATGATGATGATGATGATGATGATGATGATGATGATGATACTAATACTAATATTAATAATAGCAGTAATAATAATAATAATAATAATAATAATAATAATAATAATAATAATAATAAAAACAACAACAATAATAATAATAATAATAATAAGAAGAAGAAGAAGAAGTAGAAGAAGAAGAATATAAAAAAGAGGAAGAAGAAGAAGAAGAAGACGAAAGAGGAGGAGGAGGTGATTTAATCCTCTCACGGTGGAGACAACTCTAGCACTGTCTTCCATAAATCTTCTTCGCGTGGAAGTGTGTCACAGGAGTTGACATGTGAAGGTCAACTCAAGTATTCCGATCAAGTGTGACTCGTTGGAGGATGAGGTCTGTATTCTCATAAGGATGCTCCCTAACACCTCCTCCTTTGCGACTTATTTTTGTATATGGACTAATTAATACCCTTCTGTTCGTTATTAGTATGGCGATATTGGACGGCTTTATGCGGCATGGCATAGGACAGTGAGGTGCAACAAAATAAATTGCTTAGGAAAAGGTGTTAAGGAACTTCCTCAACTGACAAGAGTACGTGCCTGAGAGATACAGTCACCGTTGACCCCCTCAAGGTCGAGACAAGTTTAATATTCTGTTCCAGCAATGCTAGTCATGAAGAAGTGCAGTGAGTGATGATAATAATGGTATTCCCCAACAGGACCCTTACTAATACATGGAGAGAGAGAGAGAGAGAGAGAGAGAGAGAGAGAGAGAGAGAATAACTCCCTCATGCTGGAGAAGTACGAAGGGGGAAGAGCTGTGTGAAGAAAGTGAAAAAAGAGGTAGGCAGCACTACATCAAGTGAGTGGATGATGGACGCCACCACCAACCGCCACAAGGAGAAAGAGAGAGAGAGAGAGAGAGAGAATAACTCCCCCATGCTGGAGAAGTACGAAGGGGGAAGAGCTGTGTGAAGAAAGTGAAAAAAGAAGTAGGCAGCACTACATCAAGTGAGTGGATGATGGACGCCACCACCAACCGCCACAAGGAGAAAGAGAGAGAGAGAGAGAGAGAGAGAGAGAGGAATGTATTCAGATCAAGAGGGGTAATAAATATGGAACTGGCTTGAAGAATATGCTGATGGGTGTTATGCTAGTCACGAAGAAGTGCCATGCGTGCGTCATATGTATATCAGAAACCAGACCATCTTTTAGGTGAGTGCAGAGAGAGAGAGAGAGAGAGAGAGAGAGAGAGAGAGAGAGAGGCAGCGGTGGAGGGGGGAACTACCCAATCCTACCCTAACCTACGTCACCCTGACCTTGAACTCATTCTGACCTAGCCCAACCTAGCTTCCCTTGACCCCCTCATGCCTTGCGCAACTCTACCACCCTATTCCATCTACCAGACGATTTTATTCAACTGAGGGTGAGTCATAGGAGCTCCAGTGCTAACCTACCCTACCCTAACTCAGAATCTCAACCTCCTTTTTCTTCTTACTGTCTTTAATCTATTTTTACTTTATCTTTCCTTCGTAAATATATCTCAGTTTAGCTTACCTCTCTCTCTCTCTCTCTCTCTCTCTCTCTCTCTCTCTCTCAATAAAATTATCAGCTGGTCAGAAAAATGGCAAATGCCCTTCAGTGTAAGCAAATGTCAGGTACTGCAATGTGGGAAGAAAAACAAAATGTATGATTACGAAATGAAGGGCCAAATCATTAGCAAGTCCTCACTAGTTAAAGATCTAGGCGTACTAATTTCAGACGATCTGAAATGTTCGAATCAATGTATCTCTGCCGCCAATAAAGCCAACAGGACCCTAGGCTTCATCAAAAGACATTTTACATATAAAAGCAAAGATATTGCAATCCCCCTATACAAAAGCATAGTCAGGCCACACTTAGAGTTTGCAGTGCAGTTTTGGCCGCCTCACCTAATTAAAGATATAGAAATACTGGAAGCGGTGCAGCGTAGGGCTACCAAGTTAATCCCGTCCCTGAGGAATAAACCATACCTCGAGAGACTCAAGGAATTAAAACCTATTCTCTCTTAGAAAACGGAGACTCAGGGGACAACTGATTGAATGTTTTAAGATTCTAAAAGGCTTTAGTAATACTGATTCAAGCAAGCTATTCACAGTAATTGCCGAGACTGTAACTCGAGGAAATGGTATGAAGTTGCAAGCAAGGAGGGCTAATCTTGATACAACCAAAAACTTCTTCACTTACTCCGTTGTAAGCGAATGGAATAAACTCCCTGGGAATGTGATTGAGAGTGGTACCATAAATATGTTTAAAAAGAGACTGGACATGTATCTCGACGCAATTGGTATCGTTTAGTTAGGATGGAGCAATTATTGCATATTCGCGTCTGCAGTCATCTGTCTATTAGACACAGACAATATTATAGAATATAAATAATGGATAAACATTCTATTCATCTTTTGATTTAAAAAAAAAAAAATGCATGCATAGAGTAAGTATGTGGCTGTATGCACAAATTTTCCTTTTCCATATTATTCTACTTTCTGCCGATCCTATAAAATTCCTTCAGGTTTTTCATTCCTGCAAGGTATTACTTCCTCTCTTGTTTCCTGTACGGCAAATGCCGGAGGGTCTGGAGGGTGGGGGAGAGAGCCTTCTGCTGTGCTATCCTTTTCTCCTGCTCCTATGCACTATATTAGGATTAAGGCCGGACCACCTCATAGGGACCGTAAGGTCTGTGTGATCTGTGTATCTATGTAACTCTATGTAACTCTCTCTCTCTTTTACTTGGAGCTGTGACGGTCCGGTGGCTAGCGTACTCAGATGATGTGCCAGTATCCAGGGTTCAAGTCCCCACGAAAAGGACATTTAAGATGGACGCTGGTAGTATGTCCTTTGATCTGTCTATCTATCTACCGCCAGACGCCTTAATCCCGTAAGGGGTGGCCACAAACAAATCGCCTCCATGTCTCCCTGTCCCCCGCCATTTCACTGCCCTGCCCCCAGCTCACACCCCTCTCTCTCATATACCTCTCCACTCCATCCCTCCATCTCATCCTTGGCCTCCCCCTCCCTCTCCCCCCCTCCACCTCACTCACATACACTCTCCCCGTCAGTTTCTCACTCTCCATCCTCTCCACATGTCCTTGGAAATGCTTGTATACATTTGCATCCTGACCGTTCTTCTGATGGCACGCACACACACACACACACACACACACACACACACACACACACACACACACAAGAAATAGAAGGCAATGCATGTTACAGAATTCATTAAGCTTCACAATGGGGTGGAGAGGTATATGAGAGAGGGGGGGGGGGTGAGTTGGGAGCAGGGCAGTGAAATGGCGGGGGACAGGGCGACGTGGAGGCGATTTGTTTGTGGCCACCCCGTACGGGATTTGGGCGTCTGACAATAGATAGATAGACAGAATTACGTATATGCTTGATGGGAGAATGAGAGGAAGACCGAGGATGAGAAGGAAGAATAGAGGTGAAAGAATGCATGAGGGAGGATGGGTTGGAGAGAGAGAGAGAGAGAGAGAGAGAGAGAGAGAGTACATCCCCCATGCTGGACAAGTACATATTGTGTCGTAAATTCAGTACAGATGTGTGTATTCTGTGCACAGCCCTTCAGACGGCGATTTATTTTTTCATTATTCTGCTTGCTGTCTCCATGCAACATTTTTATTATCATTATTATTATAATTATAATTATTATTATTGTTATTATTATTACTACTACTACTGCTACTATTACTACTACTCCTACTGCTGCAACTAGTACTACTACAACTACAACTACAACTTCTACTAATGCTACCTTATTATCATTATTACTGTATTATTATTATTAGTAGTATTTTTATTTTTATTATTATTATTATTACTATTACTTTTATTATTATTATTACTATTATTATTATTACAGAACACCTAGTGGTTTAGGGGCCAAATATTTTACTTTGCCTTGTGACCCTGACCTCTGAACAATACTTCTTAAAATCGAATCTGTTTATCCTTTTTATAACACGATTTTTTCTGCATAAAATTTAGTCTTTGTTGGATAAAAACTCTATGTTGACCTTGCACTGTGCCTGACCTCCGACTTATCATTCTTCAAAAACAGGTCAACCTCTTGGGCAATCCTCAACTCATCCACCACAGGTCCGTATTCTCCTTAGCACCTCTTCCTTAGCGATTTATTGTTAGATATGGCTGGTTGATATAATTCTGTACGTTATTAATACAGAGCTGGGAGATGGTTGATGAACTTATGTAACATGGAAAGGACAGTAAGGTGCAATGAGCAAAATAAGTCGATTAGGAAAAAGTGTTAGTGAGCTTCCTTTACCGACCAGAATACCAGCGTCAGAAAGTGACTGAGGGACAGGGCCCCTCCCAGAGATGTTGTGGCATCTAAAAGGGTGTGGTGGTCACCACAGTAAAATAATAGACGTTCTGTGTACAGTAGTTATTACAGATAAACCACATGGCGTCAGCTGTAATGATTATAAAGACAGGATTAATAATATAAAAGCACCCTTATGTGGTGGTAGGTTTAAAAGGCTTTGATTTAAAAAATAAATATTTATTTTCGTCACACAATGTGTTGAGTAATCTTAGTTTACGACACCAACACACAGGCACAGGCCCTACACAACACACATCACAACGTCTCAAATATGCTGGAATTATACACTCTATAAAGACTAGAAAATCTAAATATACCCTGCATATCTGACTTAATATTCCTGGCATACTATGAGAAGTATAATTTCTAGGATGCATTCCTAACTTAACAGGGTACATGACATATCTTTCTAGGTGTAAGACTGATGACACTGCTTTTGCAAACAAGATACAAATATCAAAAAGGTATTTTGCAGCTTCACATTGATCCATGAAGTAAAACAGAAATATATGAATATTCAGAATTTGAATATGGGCTCAGAAAAAATAATCATACTCATATTATCATCTCTCAACGTTGTTAGGTTTCATTCTCTTGGGATTTATCATAAAAAGGTCACAATAACTCTCTTGTTAAATCTGCTTCCATGAGATTAAGTGTGCCAGGCCGACTCCGTTCCTTCTTTACCCCTGCACAGTTGTTGACTTTATACAAGAGTTTTTTTCGCCCCTGTGTAGAGTACAACTCTCATGTGTGGGTAGGCTCCCCACATACAGCTCTTCTCAACAAAGTGGAGTCAAAGGCTTTTCGTCTCATCAACTCAACCCCTCTTACTGGCTCCCTTCAACCTCTGTCTATTGGCCGCACTGTTGCATCTTTATCTCCTTTCTGTCGCTACTTCAATGGTCACTGCTCCTCTGAACTGTCTGCTTGCATCCTTCCTTCATTACGGCGGACACAAAGCACCTGTCTAGTGGCAGACTCACTCTGTATCTGCCCAACTCTCTAATGCAAGAGTTAAGTGATACTTCCAGGTCAACAGGTCAACTCTGGAACTGTCTCCCTCTATCTGTATTTCCTTCTGCCTATGACCTCCTGCCTTTTAAACGCAGTGTGTCCAGGCGCCTCGAAATGAACGTATCTTGAATTTGACTTTGTTGTATTAATTTATTTATATTTTTTTTTGG